>NW_027040845.1:4647500-5247500 GCF_037179485.1 Ochlerotatus camptorhynchus
TCACCCCTGCATGTTCTGCATGAATCCACACACCCCTGATGTTATCTGTCAAACTTTCATAGCGAATCAAAACAAACATAGTGTAGTAATAGAATTTCAACTAGAATAGGGTGCGTTAATCGTTTGCTTGGGACCAATAGGCTACTAAAGTGGTGAGCCAATTTAAAATCGTTAGTTTCGTATTGATTGTTGGTATTATCCCCTATTTGATAAGTTGCATTATTTTCATCTAAACGATCTGTTTGCTGACCAGTCTTCTTCTGGGTGCGCTGGTCTGCACGAACTTTCTCTTTTTCGTTCTCCTTGTGCATCGAAAGCCAGCGTTTGTTGGTATTTTCAATGAAATCCTTTGTTGCGTTTGATGAGCTGGTGCTAGAGTTTTCGTCGTTGCTTTCAACGTTTGAAGTGTGATTATCCTCGGTTTGATTGTCGGTGTTTCGCTGTTGTTCTTCTGCTGAGAACCCGGTGAAAGCAGGAGATGATTGACCCGATGTCGTTGGTTGGTTTTGTTCGATATCCATCGACGGGAAATCAGTGAGGCTGAATACCTCTCGGTTGGTGGAGCTGCTGAAGCGGTGCTATCAACAATCAATACGAAACTAACGATTTTAAATTGGCTCACCACTTTAGTAGCCTATTGGTCCCAAGCAAACGATTAACGTACCCTATTCTAGTTGAAATTCTATTACTACACTATGTTTGTTTTGATTCGCTATGAAAGTTTGACAGATAACATCAGGGGTGTGTGGATTCATGCAGAACATGCAGGGGTGAGTGAAATAGCCTGGGACTGCTTGGGACCGTTGTTCTGGTACTGAGTGAGCCAAAAATAATAATGATTTTCTTCGGGACCCAGTGGTCTTAGAGTTACCTCTATGGTAGTAGTGTTGCCATGTGGTACAGTCCAGTAGTAGTGGTGTTGCCTTGTGGTACACTGAAAAATTGCAATAGCAGGTTAGTCACCAAAGTTTTCGAGCCGCTCCGTCTGTCACTTCGTTTGTGCTAAAACGCTATTCGTCTGGTTGACCCCAGGTCTCGTTTAGTTGCCAACAAAACGAGCCTAGTATAAACTTGCAGTATAAGGGGTATAGTTTATCTTTTGAATATACATGCGTAGTTTAGCGGTGGATTATCCGTAGAATGTATTTGATCACTGTCATTTTAAAGTTGGTATTTTTATTGATTGAAAAGCAATAAATTCAAATAATATAAAGTTTATTTTCATAGGAAAGCATAACAAAGTGAAAACAAAGCAATCAAATCTCGTGCTAGTTGACCGTTTTCTTGGTTTGGATTTGGACCCGAGAAGCGTTAGTTTGAACTGCTTGGTAAAGGATTTCTGGGCAGGCGTTTTGGTACATACGATCTCCTGTCCCACCGAGGCATCCGTTAGTATGTCCGTGTCGGAACGGATGACCTCTTGGATGAACTGCAATTCTACCATCGATTTTCGACGCTGCTTTTTGTTCAACTTCACACGATAGTTGAAATCGAACACGGTCGATGATCTGGCGGAGGATACTTCATTCTTCGGGGAAGTCAACGATTTGATTTTTTTCCGAGCTGAGCTTCTCGAGCCTTACGACCGGTATGGCTTGAAGCAACTTTTCGACGGAAGTCCCTCGTGGCAATCGAATCTTCTTGACCAGTTCATCCAGGCTGATTTCTTCGCTATTCGAAGAAACCAACGAGAAAGAACTAGATGAAGTCGTGGACAGTCGTCGCTTCTGTCGTGACCGGACCGAGGTTTCCAGCCTTGGTCACGGCTACACGAATTAGCGATGCAGCTCCCACGGGTCATTTGTTTATGCTGCTGCTGCTGTTTCTGTTGCTGCTTTTTCTTTTGCTGCTGTTTTTGCTGCTGCTGCTGTTTCTGTTGCTGCTGTTTCTGTTGCTGCTGTTTCTGTTGCTGCTGTTTCTGCTGCTGGTGGTGGTCCGCCACCTCCAAAATTTCTGTTGCTGCTGTTTCTGCTGCTGGTGGTGGTCCGTCACCTCCAACATTTATTTTGCTGCTGTTTCTGTTGCAGCTGTTTCTGCTGCTGGTGGTGGTCCGCCACCTCCAAAATTTTGGAGGTGACGGATCACCACCAGCAGCAGAAACAGCAGCAACAGAAACAGCTGCAACAGAAACAGCAGCAAAATAAATTTTGGAGGTGACGGACCACCACCAGCAGCAGAAACAGCAGCAACAGAAACAGCAGCAACAGAAACAGCTGCAACAGAAACAGCAGCAAAATTTCTGTTGCTGCTGTTTCTGCTGCTGGTGGTGGTCCGTCACCTCCAAAATTTATTTTGCTGCTGTTTCTGTTGCAGCTGTTTCTGTTGCTGCTGTTTCTGCTGCTGGTGGTGGTCCGTCACCTCCAAAATTTATTTTGCTGCTGTTTCTGTTGCAGCTGTTTCTGTTGCTGCTGTTTCTGTTGCTGCTGTTTCTGCTGCTGGTGGTGATCCGTCACCTCCAAAATTCGTTACAAGAATGACTTCAACGAGCTTAGGTACTTCATATTTATACCTGCTAACCTATCAAAATTCTCTAACCAATGAGATTCCGTTTACATACGGACTATCATGCTTCACGCTCACTCGATTCTACTCATTATTTGTTCAACTCTAACTCTATCTACTACATTCTTCCCCTCTTCTACTCTCCTTAATTGAGGACAGGGGGCATTATATTCACCCATTTGGGCGAATTTCATCTACCCTCTCGGGGGGACTTTCATCTATCCTCTCAGAGATATTCCATCCATCAGGTGATAATTATTTTCAAACTTGCCACACTGATATTTATTTCAAAATTATCAATATCTGTTATCATTATTCATCAAAATGACTACCTATTTCAATATAATCATTGAAATCATTGTCACCAATTTCAACCGCGTACATGAATATTACCGTTCTATTCAAGTTTCAGATGAACTAATTATCCATTAGGTCATGGCTATTTATCCATTACGTCATGGTAAATTTCTTCAATTTACTTTTCCATCCATCATGTTGTATCAATTCTTATTTACCATGAATCAGGTCATGGTAATACTTATTAACCATCCACTATACTATCTATTTTGCCTTGAAGTTTTCTAGCTTCGTGAAATAATACATATTTTGCCTCGGAGACCTTTCACTCCGGAAATTTTCAAGAATCTTTATTATTATTATTTTAAGCATAGTATACCATCCTTCACGTCATGGTAAATTTCTTCAGTTTACATTTTCATCCATCATGTCGTGTCAATTCTTATTTACCATCCATCAGGTCATGGTAATTCTTATTTATCATCAATCAGGTCATGGTAATACTTCTTTACCATCCACTATACTATCTATCTTGCCTTGAATTTTATCCTTTCGTAAAATAATACATATTTTTTTCTCGGAGACCTTTCACTCCGGAAAATTTCAAGAATCCTTATTATTATTATTTTTAGCATAGTTTACCATCCTTCATGTCATGTTAAATTTCTTCAGTTCACATTTCCCTCTATCATGTCGTATCAATTCTCATTTACCATCCATCAGGTCATGGTAGTTCTTATTTACCATCCATCAGCTCATGGTAATTCTTATTTATCATCAATCAGGTCATGGTAATACTTCTTTACCATCCACTATACTATCTATCTTGCCTCGAATTTTCTTGTTTCGTAAAATAATACATATTTTGCCTCGGAGACCTTTCACTCCGGAAATTTTCAAGAATACTTATTATTATTTTTAGCATAGTTTACCATCCTTCATGTCATGGTAAATTTCTTCAGTTCACATTTCCATCTATCATGTCGTATCAATTCTTATTTACCATCCATCAGGTCATGGTAATTCTTATTTACCATCCATCATGTCATGGTAATTCTTATTTACCATCATTCAGGTCATGGTAATTCTTATTTACCATCCATCAGGTCATGGTAATTCTTATTTACCATCCATCAGGTCATGGTAATTCTTATTTACCATCCATCAGGTCATGGTAGTTCTTATTTACCATCCATCAGATCATGGTAATTCTTATTTACCATCCATCAGGTCATGGTAATTCTTATTTACCATCCATCAGGTCATGGTTATTCTTATATACTATCCATCAGGTCATGGTAATTCTTATTTATCATCAATCAGGTCATGGTAATACTTCTTTACCATCCACTATACTATCTATCTTGCCTCGAATTTTCTTGTTTCGTAAAATAATACATATTTTGCCTCGGAGACCTTTCACTCCGGAAATTTTCAAGAATACTTATTATTATTATTTTTAGCATAGTTTACCATCCTTCATGTCATGGTAAATTTCTTCAGTTCACATTTCCATCTATCATGTCGTATCAATTCTTATTTACCATCCATCAGGTCATGGTAATTCTTATTTACCATCCATCATGTCATGGTAATTCTTATTTACCATCATTCAGGTCATGGTAATTCTTATTTACCATCCATCAGGTCATGGTAATTCTTATTTACCATCCATCAGGTCATGGTAATTCTTATTTACCATCCATCAGGCCATGGTAATTCTTATTTACCATCCATCAGGTCATGGTAATTCTTATTTACCATCCATCAGGTCATGGTAATTCTTATTTACCATCCATCAGGTCATGGTAGTTCTTATTTACCATCCATCAGATCATGGTAATTCTTATTTACCATCCATCAGGTCATGGTAATTCTTATTTACCATCCATCAGGTCATGGTAATTCTTATTTACCATCCATCAGGTCATGGTAATTCTTATTTACCATCCATCAGGTCATGGTAATTCTTATTTACCATCCATCAGGTCATGGTAATTCTTATTTACCATCCATCAGGCCATGGTAATTCTTATTTACCATCCATCAGGTCATGGTAATTCTTATTTACCATCCATCGGGTCATGGTAATTCTTATTTACCATCCATCAGGTCATGGTAAGTATGCTGCGAAAATTTTCTAAGTTTTTTTTTTTACTATCTCACTATACTCACTTTTACACTATATGCTGCTACCAGCTGCGCCATTGTCGTGACCGGACCGAGGTTTCCAGCCTTGGTCACGGCTACACGAATTAGCGATGCAGCTCCCACGGGTCATTTGTTTATGCTGCTGCTGCTGTTTCTGTTGCTGCTTTTTCTTTTGCTGCTGTTTTTGCTGCTGCTGCTGTTTCTGTTGCTGCTGTTTCTGTTGCTGCTGTTTCTGCTGCTGGTGGTGGTCCGCCACCTCCAAAATTTCTGTTGCTGCTGTTTCTGCTGCTGGTGGTGGTCCGTCACCTCCAACATTTATTTTGCTGCTGTTTCTGTTGCAGCTGTTTCTGCTGCTGGTGGTGGTCCGCCACCTCCAAAATTTCTGTTGCTGCTGTTTCTGCTGCTGGTGGTGGTCCGTCACCTCCAAAATTTATTTTGCTGCTGTTTCTGTTGCAGCTGTTTCTGTTGCTGCTGTTTCTGTTGCTGCTGTTTCTGCTGCTGGTGGTGGTCCGTCACCTCCAAAATTCGTTACAAGAATGACTTCAACGAGTTGACAGTTTGACAGTTAAATGATCTTTATTTCTTGTGTTTGTGTGGTTTACATGTATGAATTTTTCAAGTGACACAGATGCGTCTTTTCAACTTTAGTATAGTGAGATTTTAATTATTATTTACAGTTTCTAGTCCTATCAGGCCTATTTTAAAGTATGACCACCTTGGTGGGATTGGTATGATTTGAATTGGAAAAAGGAGTCTACTTATAACTACTATTTACAACTACAACTAACCTAAAACTACTATATACACCTAACCTACTATATACAAATTGCTTATCAAAGCATGTTCTGATAAATTACATTTTTGTGCAAATTTAGTCTTAATTTCGTTAATTTTTGAATCTATTTTGGCAATGCCTGCCTCTTCATGTAAATTTGTTATTCTAGTGTCGAAAGGACGATCAAGAACCATCCTCAGCACTCTATTCTGAGCGACCTGAATTTTGTTCCTGTGAGTCTGTGCACATGATTCCCACACCGGAGCTGCGTAGAGGATCGCAGGTGCTATGATTTGTTTGTAGACGGCCAGTTTGTTCACCCTTGAGAGGCGGGATCTGCGGCAAATCAGCGGATACAGACACCTAACCAAGGTAGAACACTTGACTACAGTTTTCTCTACATGCGAGTGGAATAGGAGCTTTTCGTCAAACAACATCCCGAGATAGGTTACTTCGGCAGACCACTCAACCCTTGTGCCATTTATGATTACAGTACAAGATGGAGCCGGTTTCAGTTTGGGCAATTGCCGATGGAGGAACATGATCGCTTGTGTTTTGGAGGGATTGATTTTGATTTTCCACGTGGTGGCATAATCAGCAAAGGCGTTAAGGCATCGTTGAAGTTTGTTCGTTATTTCGCGAGGCATCCTTCCTTTGACGGCTATTGCGGTATCATCTGCGAACAGGAAAAACACGCAACCGTCTCCAAGGGGAGGAATGTCGGAAGTGTAAATGCTGTAAAGCAAGGGTCCCAGCAGACTGCCTTGCGGCACTCCTGCTGGGATGGAAAACGTGTCGGAAAGACAACCATTCAACGATACCTTAAACGACCTTTGCTGAAGGTAGTTACGGGTGATTTTAACCAGATGTAATGGGAAGTTAAAGTTACAAAGCTTGTACACAAGTCCGTCATGCCAAACATTGTCAAACGCCTTTTCAACGTCTAACAAGGCCATGGCTGTGGACTTGGATACAGCTTTGTTACTTCGGATGTTATTCATCACCCGTACTAGCTGGTGATTGGTGGAGTGCCCCTTTCTGAACCCAAACTGTTCCGGAAGGAGAATGTTATTTTCCTCGACAAACTTGAGCAAACGATTGAGAATGAGTTTCTCGAACAATTTGCTCAGCGCTGAAAGGAGGCTGATTGGTCTGTAGCTTGAAGCTAGCGTTGGGTCCTTCCCGGGTTTGCGGATAGGTATGATTTTCGCTGTCTTCCAGATACTTGGAAAGTAGTGCAGTTCCAAGCATCTGTTGAAGACAGCAGCCAGCAGAGAGTGAACCTTCATGCTGAGTCTCTTCAAGATCAAGTTGAATATACCGTCAAACCCGGGAGCCTTCATGTTCTTGGTGCATTTCAGCGCTGAGCAAATTTGTTGTACTGTAATCATATCCGCCGGAGGCACGACACAAGGGGAGGCATCTAGGTTTTGAACGCATTGCGCAACCTGATCTTCGAGCGGACTTTGGATATTCGAGCCAAGCAAATGCGATGAAGCGACATGCTCGCCGATCGCATTTGCTTTCTCCTGTGGGGTGATTAAAAGCCGATCGTCATCATTTTCGACTCTGAGAGGTGGAATGGGTTTGGGATGAGTTTTCAGGACCTTGGCTACCTTCCAGAATGGTCTGGAGCGGTCGTCCAGATTCTGGACAACACGCCCGAAACTTTCATTTCGGAGTGAGTCCATTCTGGAAGCAATCTGTCTGTTCAGATCAGCCGTTTCACGTTTTTTGCCCAGATCTCCAGTCCTCTGAAACTGGCGTCTACGAACATTTCTCAGGCGAATCAAAAGTTGGGTGTGGGAATCAGTGGCAATAAACTTACCCCTCACAGGAACTCGTCGGACGCACGCCTCGTCAGCCACGGTTATGGCTTGATGGAGTCCCTCCAACGCTCGATCGATGTCCTCCACGGTGTCAAGCGGCGGGTTGTCGATGATGTGCCTGTCTACCACGCGTCCAAACTGGGCCCAGTTTGCGCGATGGTAGTCCTTGCGCAGACTTGAAGCAGGAGCCACGTTGCAGCCCAGTTCAGCCACCACCGGTTGGTGGTCGGAGCTGAGTTCGTTCAAGGCTACCGGCTTGGACAAGCCGATATTTGTCATGAACAGGTCTAGCGTCGATGGGTTGCCTGCCGGTGAGATGAATGTTGGTTCATCCGAAAACCAAACGGAGTACAGCCCATGCTGTGAGTGGTCGAACAGGAGACGACCGTTCTGGTTCTGCTGGTAGTTCCGCCAGGCCTCATGGCGAGCATTCAGATCTCCTCCAACGACGAAGCGGGAACCGTTACGGGTGATGGTGGACAGGTCCTTCTTGAATTTAGCCGCTAGTCCACTGCTGGCGGCACACTGTCGAGGGCAGTAGACGGCGATGAACTGGACGTATCCAGTCGACGACTCCACCTCCACACCAAGGGCCTCGATGATAGAGGTGCGGATATGGGACAGAGTGTGGTATTTTTTCCTTTCTTGACGACGACCGCAACACCACCCCCCCTGGAGCTGGTGCGATCAAGCCGGATAATGTTGTGGTCAGGCAACCAGAAGCTGTCGCCGGACTTTAGATGGGTCTCGGTTAGAAGGCCCACGTCGATGCTGTGCTTGCGGAGGAAGTCGGCAAGCTCAATCTTTTTTGCTCTTACAGAGCAAGCATTCCAGGTGACGATAGTTAGCGGTTTAGACGCCATACTGGATGATGAACTTACCGAGCACTTGGATCTGTTCGGGCTTATTGCGGCACTTACGAAGAGCACCGGACATGTTGACGAAAATTTCCATCAGTTCATCCGCTGAGAACAGATCGGGGTTGTTGTTTTGTCCTGTTGGTTGTCTCCAGAATCCAGGGGGGGATGGAGAGCTTTGGCCAGCAGAATCACCGGAAGCTTCTTGAGGAGGGGCGGGTTGCACCCGCGAATTCGCTTGCCTTTGCTGGGGAGCACGAAGAGGCGGAAAATCCTCCGTCCTGAATGATGGGGTTTTGTCCTTCTTGCGTCCTGGTTGATTGTTGCTTGACGCCAGCTTTCGGATGCGTTTGAAGTCCTCGCGTTTGGAGCACTGTCTGTCAGAGCCTTGATGTGCACCACCACAGTTAGCGCATTTTATCGCCACGGCTCCATCCGCAGGGCAGTTGGAAGTGGCGTGTTCTTGAGCGCAGTTGCTGCAGCGTGGCTTGATGTTGCAGTTGCGGGTACCGTGTCCAAAATTGAGGCACCTCTGACACTGCGTTACGTCACGATGACCGCCACGGTATGGCTCCCACCGTACGATGATGGAGTAGATCGATCGGATGGCTTGTAGCGCATTGAGCGTCACCGTCCCTTTCTGGAAGTGCACCAGGAAAAGACAATCCGGGTACGTCTTCACGTTTTCATCTCTCCTTGTCATTCGGAAGACAGCGATTGGGGCTAGCTTGTACCGGTTGATTTCGGCTTCGACCATCTTGGGGTCGAAGTTTGGTAGACCCCTGATGACTACCTTGAAGGGCTTCTCACCGGGGATGTCGTGCGTGAAGAATTCAGCCTTGGTATCCTTCAGATATTTCACGGCCACTTCGTACTCCGCTTTGGTTCGGAGCATCACCTTGGTGCCGATCCTGCCGAGCTTAAACTCAGCTGCAACGCCCAGCGATGAAAGATCGCCAATCAGCGTGTTGAGTGGGACTTGCTTCACCACCAGTGGAGGAAGCTTCATTTTTGCTGCACTCGGGCTGGCAGCAGTTTCGTTGTCGACGGCGTCGCCAAAATCACCAATGACGCTGACGTTCGTCGCGGTGGCATCGTCCCGTCCACTCGCACCATCGGACTGGCCTTGATTTTTCTTCCTCTTCTTAGACCGCTTCACCGTGGCTGAGGTGGGATTCCCTACATCGGTGGGAAGAGTAGCGTACCTATTCGAAATAGGTACACTCAAGCTACCCTCACCGCTGTTCTTCGTCTCCGTTTTCTCTCGGAGCCTGCTCCGGGAGCGCTGTCTTCCCATCACACGAAGCGACCGACACTACTGACGACGCGATTAAACTGCGAATGTTTGGAACAAACTAGAAACTTTTGAACAACTCGACAGAGCGAGCAAAGACCGAACTGTACTGCTTGACGTTCAAGCGAGATGAGGGGACTTCAACGAGCTTAGGTACTTCATATTTATACCTGCTAACCTATCAAAATTCTCTAACCAATGAGATTCCGTTTACATACGGACTATCATGCTTCACGCTCACTCGATTCTACTCATTATTTGTTCAACTCTAACTCTATCTACTACAGCTTCGACGTTGGTTTATTTCGTTTAGGGACCAATCGCTGTCGTCACAGTCTATTACGGTTCGTCTGTTCTGGATTTGCGTTTGGTCGTCATTGCAACTGACTCCAAACTGTCCCCGTCTGAATCATCCGGTTTAATCTGACGTCTTCTACGAGATTGGCCCCTAAGAACTCCCTTCTATGCTATCGTTACCGGCTTCCACCCGTGTTGCTGCTTCCGCTCAAAATTGGTCCCAGCGACTCATCACCAACAATCGGACGACAAAAAGTGCAAACATAGTTCTTCGAGGGAACTTCCATGCACTCATCGTGGCAACAAGTCATACCGCACGTTGCACATTGGATCAGATCCCAACACTTGCAATCGTCGTAATCACGCCCATACTGACAGCGGCACGCTTCAGCGTCACACTCTGAAGGACGTTTCTACTGATTGTTGAATGCATTTGGTTCCAGTTCCCACGAGGCATCCCTAGAACAAATAAAAAATATTCAGTATTCCAATACCAATTCACCCACTTCCGCCTCACTTACTTTTCCGGTATATAAATCCCACGCTGCTGCATCTCCTGGCCAAAAGTCGTCCTTGTTGCTGCACAAAGGGCACTTGAGAAAGTACCCCGCCGATTGAGCAAACTGTGCCACGCAGCTCCGATGGAACCAGCCATTCTGACAGCACGGGGCACGAATCGATTCCAGCTTCCTGTATGGTACCATGTCATCGTTGCAAACCCCACAGGCCTCGGTCTTGGAGTATTTCACCTTATCCACCAGCGCTACGTGCTTATCGCACCACGACTGGAACGTAATGCAACAAGATGCCTGACGCATCCCACAGAGCGTATGAAATATACGGAAGCTCTTCTTTGCGCAGCAAGAAACGTTAGCATACCGTTCCTTGCAGATGTAGCACTTTTATCCTCGGATACGAGCTTCCTTATTTCTGATGTCCTCCTCCATGAATTCGAAGATTCCCTCCTCGTTTTCCCCATGCTGGACCAAATTCGACGTCAGCAGCTGAAATTAATTTCCCATTAGCTAATCATTCACAACCAAACAAATGTAAGCAAACCTACCAGACAGTGGTAGTGCACCCGAGTGCGCCACTTTTTGTGAAACATCCCCAATAAAAGCTCATTATTCTCGGGACTCTTATAAATGAAGCAGCAAGACGACGGAGTGGCCATCAATTGACGCATCTTATTCGTTAGTTATTCACCATGAAACTCAATCAACGGGTTCATCGTAATGGTTAGAACATTTTCCACTTCCAGCCAAATCGACACAATTTTCATAATATCAGTACTAACATTTGAAAACGGCGCAAAAGCCATTTGTAAACAAATGGTTTGTGGGCCCTTTACTCGCTACTCGAAGTACACCCACGCAAACCAACAGCATCGTCAGGAAGGGGAAGATTTCCCCTACCCGATGTAGCTGTTGTGTTGCGTGGGTGTACTTCGAGTAGCGAGTAAAGGGCCCACAAACCATTTGTTTACAAATGGCTTTTGCGCCGTTTTCAAATGTTAGTACTGATATGCACTAATGACCGCCAGTTTGGACCACATGAATAATTTGGGATGGCTTTTTGACTGCTATTCATACTTGGTATAAAGTTTAAGCTATGATAGTGTAAAATTTAATCTAATACCCCGTTCACATTACAGCGTATATCACGTGATATACGGTGTCTTGCAATGGGCACTCATACATCTAGTTTTCACTGGAAATCCTATGTATGAGTGCTCATTGCAAGACAGCCTATATTACGTGATATAGACTGTAATGTGAACGGGGTATAAGGAGCGTATACAACCGGTAAATTTGAAAAATGTTTATTTTTTAATCTGATAATGAATTGTATTATTTTTGAGTGTACTCGAAATTCAGCAGTAAAAATAAATAATAATTTTTTTCTGGTGGAAAAACATTCTTGATGCACCCCTTGGATTGAGCTACCCATGAAAATAATAATCCGGCAGCACTGCTTGCGTTTGACAGTTCACTTTGTTTACACTTTTTATGTGACCATCTGGGACGTGAACATGTTAGTTGGCTGTCTGGTTGGCCAAGCTGGTGCGCAATCTCCTGCTGTTCTATCATAGTGCTCAGACTATCACCTTTGGTCCCGTTGGAGATAGGATAGGTAGCATAATCTCGTAAGCACCGCATACAATACATACGTTTTAAGCAGCGAAGAAAGTTTTTTCCTTATCAATATTCAGTGTGAATCATTGGCCGTGATGTGAAAAAAAAAAATCTTCCGAAAAGAGCCACGCAGTTGAGCTTGGAGAAACAAACATGGAGCTTCGCGAGTGGTCCCCACTGGTGAACCTGGTCAACAAGATTCCGACCACGGTGCAGCGTGGTCTACTGTTTCACGATGTGTCCATTACTTGCGTGGATTTGATCGACGAATTTGTGGCTCTGGGAACCAATGTAGGGATCGTATTCTGGTACAACCGGAAGAGTGGATCGGTGGAACGACTACAGGCTGAGGTAAGGTGAAAGGGCATATAATTTGATTATAATGACGCGAAACAATATCCTTTTTGTAGAGCTCGAACTATCTAACATGCGTTCGGATAATTTCCACAGTCGAGTTTATGGTTGCTGCCGGATGTCGTCAAGGGTGCATACATATTTTTCAAATTCCTAAGGAAGCACCACCGGATGTCTGTGCTGAGTTGCTGCTCAAAAGTAAACCAAAGGAGCGATACACGATTCGGAACGTGCATCGTGCGGAGATTAACGATCTGGTTTGGTCTAAGAATGGGATGAAGCTGTTTTCCGGCGACAGTTCCGGAGTTGTCGTACTAACTGGAATCAATTATCAGTTGAAGACTTGTGATGCCCGAGAGATTGTAAATGAAAAGTATCAGATTGTCCAGATGAGCCTGCAGAAAGATAAACTGTTGGTTTCAACTGCATATCGCACTGTGATCTGCACTCAGGAGGATTCCAAGAGATGGCGTGTGGCACAGGTGGGAAAGAAGGATCGGAAGCTTTTGAGTCATTTTGGGGCAGTCTTCCATGAGTATCATAAGCAAATTCAAATAGTGACAACGCGGTCCGGGTTTAGACTCTGGGTAGCCGATCTGGAAGGTGACGTAGCACAAACACTTATCTTCAAGGAATTGATCAAAGTTCCATCGTTGGAGATACCCATACTGAATCCCAGTAAGCACCCAATCAGAATTCCGACCACTTTCGGAACTCTCTATACATTCCAGGACAAGTATCTCCTTTCGGTCGCTAACGATATGCTGTTTGTGTTGGATCTGGACCAAATGAAGGTCGTCGCATCGCTGACCCGTCTTCGCAGAATCATCGACATATCGGTCCACAAGCATGAAATCCTCATTGTGGAAAGTTCTCGATCTTTGGTTCGATTGTCCACCCTTCCGGATAGCAGTCAAGCCACGATATTGTACAAAAATCTCGAACTGTTCACTACCACCGACAGTGACAGTCAAATAGTCGTTGCAGATGAATGTCTCGAACAGGACACAGACTCGGGCAGCCTCTCGAATGTGGCAGGCAATGGTCCCACCGAGGGCGACGTCGTTGACGGTATTGAATCTGTTCCGTTGGAGGAAAATCCTTCCTCCGAAGGCTCGCACCATCTAATCACCCATTTGAAAAAGCTGGAACTCTTCGAAACGCTGAACGAGCTCAAGTATGACGAATCGATTCTGTTCAAGAGTGGACGAAAGACGAAACGAAAGCACAAAACCAAGATCAATCCGATCGTCGAGATAGGGCAGATTCCGAAGGAGTTTGAGGGTGATTTAGCTGTTGCTGCTGCTACTGCTAGTTCAGCTGCTGTGAACGGTGATGGGAAAGGCGAGTGCCAGGTTCTGCAGTAGGTCGTGATCGCTTTTACTAGCTGTGTGATATTTTTTAGCTTTAGTTATCATATATGTTTGTTTTCTGTTAAATCGAAAATTATGATGTCGAGTTTATTGGTAGTTTATGTTGTCCTGAAATGGACACCACCTAGAGGACGTCGTCGGACGTCTGCCGATGCTTCGTAAGCACATTTTTGCAGTGAGAATAAAGTATATTATTGGAAATTGTGTTTCTAATAATCGCTTTCTGAATAAATTACAAAAATTTAAAAAATGGTGTTTCCACAGGTTTCCACTAGAGCAAAAAGAAAGTATTGCAGACCATATACGGTGGATCTCTAACCCAGGCACCCACCTGCTAGGCATCCGTTTCACTTGTTTCTGGTTACGTTCGAAAACAAGATATTGGCATTTGTTAACACACCGTATAACGAATCATTCGATACGTCTTTTCTTACAGTGTAGGACCGCTTTTTAGTGAGATTTTTCAGCAAGAAATCTATGCAGCACCGGTTTGCTTTTGGCTTTAATGTCCTACGTCTTGTTTTAAGGCTTGGGTTGGTTTCTTTATTTAAGAGACATTTAAGAAGATATCTTAAAATGGGAAGAATTTTAAAGTATTTGTTCTACGAATTTTCCACCCATATGATATAAAAATGTGTAGTGTACGACATAATGTTCCTCATATTGTTCTAGAAGTTTTGTTCCAACATAGTTTTCGTGTATATTTCATAGATTGAGAGATAAAAATCAGAAAAGAGGCCGTTTAGCTAAAATTCACAAGACAACAGAACCAATAAAAGTCAATTAGATTGACAGAACATAGTTGCATTGCTTTTCAATGACGACCGATGACTGTTTCATTGATATATGATTTTTTCATAAATATGAATCCTCAGTAGACGGTAGACGTGTTTTTTTTTTATCAAAGGCAAGTGTCACTCGAGCCATTCAAAATGTTCGTTATTTTATAAATTGCTATATCAAGAGCCACATGTGAAAAGGGCATACAAGCTTTTTGTAAACAAACCTTTGTAAGCCTTGTTCTCGCCAACCAAGGGTCACCCACGCAAAGCAACAACATCATCGAGAAGGGGAAAGTTTACCCTACCCGGTGATGTTGATGGTTTGCGTGGGTGTCATGTGGGTGGCGAGAAAAGGGCATAAGAAGGTTTGTTTACAAAAAGCTTGTATGCCCTTTTCAAATGTTGTTCTTGATATATTGTTCGATATATTTCATATATCAATGAAACAGTCATCGGTCGTCATTGAAATGCAATGCAACTATGTTCTGTCAATCTAATTGACTTTTATTAGCTCTGTTGTCTTGTGCATTTTAGCTAAACGGCCTCTTTTCTGGTTTTTATCTCTCAATCTATGAAATATACACGAAAACTATGTTGGAACGAAACTTCTAGAACAATATGAGGAACATTATGCCGTACACTACACATTTTTATATCATATGGGTGGAAAATTCGTAGAACAAATACTTTAAAATTCTTCACATTTTAAGATATCTTCGAGCATGAAACTAAGTGAAAATTCAATAAAATCACTTCGAATAGTCAACCTTTGGCCACAAAGTTGGTAGATAACACATTAAGCTTTGCTATGAAAGTTTTTACAGCAACTTTCGTTGTTTCAGTCTCGAGATACAAATATTATAAGCCGTAAATTACCTTGAAAACATAAAATTAACTAGAAGCACCTCTAAATCAACACCGATTTTGCTGAAAATTTGCACAAAGTTCAAATTAACATGACGAACAGTAATCACGGTTGACCCGTTACATTCCGAACATTTCGTTTAAAATGAACAGGTCTAATGAGCATTGATGGCCGTACAATTCATATCCAATCTCAGTGTGCAAATTCTGGTGAATCAGTATTTTCAAGATCAATAGTGGCGCCGACCACGTCTCATACAGTCATCCGGGAAGGGAAGGATTGTTAGTATGACAGCGAGGAACGATAGTGACGTCGGTGATTTCGGTGGCTCTATAGAAATCGTGAATGCTGCCGGCCAGAGTACGGCAAGAGTCAAACCCCTTCCATTGGTGGTAAAGAAAGTACCACTGGGCGGTGCAGCTAAGTACAACCGGTCCAGAATCAGCACCAAGGTGATCCTGCATGCGAAAGCGGAATATGCCCTGGTCGTGACTTTCCGGTGAGAAGCCCTTCAAGGTAGTCATCACGGGTCTACCACAAGACGATCGAATTTGAAATCAAGAACCGGTAAAAGCTGGCCTCACTGGTATTATTAGAATCGGGGTGATGATAGAGATCGAAGCCATGTTAAAATCGTTAAAATCCAAGATTGCATCCCGATTTCAGAAAAAGTGGGAAATACTGTCAAATGACCATCAACTTGATTATCCGGAGGGAAAAAATTGTGAATATAGGATAGACTCCATTTAATTCTATTCACTGGACAGGTCTATCCAAGTTTTGACAATGTACCCCTCTAATTTAGGGTATGCCGCGAGTATGCGGCCCAACTCCTACTAGACATGCCTAATAAAATTTGTATGGTTATTTTGCTTAACGTCGTGTTCGGGGTATAGTCCGAACCATTTGTGGAATAATTCAATCATTTGTGTTATCGTTCGTTTATGGTATTTTTTTTATTAACCCTTCGTTACTCGCGCCAACTTTTGTAACACGAGTACTCGCGCGTTGTACTTTGTACAACAGTGTGAGTTTTCCATTGCCATTTTGCAGCCGAGCTACCAATCGATATGAAACCAACGGCTTAATAAACTTGTTTTTAACTATACAAGTTAAACTTTTATCACAGTTAACCCTCAAAAAATGCGGATAATAGAGAAAATGTGAAAGGATACCGCGTAAACGGTATCCGTACTACGTGGGATTTGACTTAATTGGTTACAACATGGAAAATCTCGAGATCCTGACCAGCTAGAATGTTACTGTCATGGGCAAAGTTGTTCTAGAGATCATAACCTTTTCGCTGGTGGAGAGTAATTCAGAATTTTCTCACTATGTAGCGCTAGAATACATGTGAAATTCTCGCATGTGATATATCTCGAGATTCTGACCAGATAGAAAGATACTGTCTTTCACAAAGTTTTTCAGGAGGTCAACGTCTATTGCTTGGTGCTCAATAGTTCAGAATTTGCTCACTACGCGCCGCTAGTATACACGTGAAATTCTCATATAAAATATCTCGAGTTCTCGACCAGATAGGAAGGTACTGTCTTCGGCATAGTTGTTCAGGAGGTCAAGGCCTTTTCGTAGGTGGACAGTAGTTCAGAGTTTTATCACTTAGCGGCGCTACGATACTTGTGAAATTCTCGCATATAAAATATCTCTAGATCCTGACCAGATAGAAAGTTACTGTCTTAGGCAAAGCTGTTCAGGAGATCACAGCCTTTTTGCTGGTTAACAGTTGTTCATAATGTTCTCGCTAGGACATCAATTTTGTGTGGTTCTACGTCATACTGCGGTCGTGTCTAGGACACAACCCTTTAAGTTTTTTGTTTTGATTTGAACAAAGTTGATTTTGTGTACAATGATTATTTGACACTCAGTTCAGCTTCGAACCTCTTCGGATACGGTTGTGTATAAGTTTGTTTCTGTTTTGTGCGTGTGTTCGCTGATTTTGCCAGATTAGCGCTGGCACTCTGCCTCCCGGACGGTTATACGTGTGTGATTGGTGGTTTTCTCGCTTTCCGAGAAGTTTTGGAATCGAAAAAGAAAACGTGATGCATCATGTTTGCAGGCATCAGAAGAGATGTCGCAATCTGCGTTGTTTGTTTTTTTTTCTTCGCTTGTGCTCCCGGTACAGAAATTTGTTGCGTCGCGAGTGATAGTTTTTGATTTCAGTTTGTTTACGCGATGTATGATTTTGTGAGCGGTCGCTTCGTGTTCGCGTCATGGAGCAATCGACTACATTCGACCAGAGGATTGATCCCCGTAGGGCGGGTCTATGATCGGAGCCACTACACCAAGCGTGACATAGCTGCTTGCAAGGGATTCAGTTGGACTGAATTGGTGAGATTGTTCCTTTTTCTACTTTTGTCTATTTAAACTTAATTTCTATGAATGCGTATCGTTTGGAATCATTTGATTCGGATGAGACTCTTAACTTTTATTTGTTTACATTGTGTTTCATTTGGTATTCTTAAGAACTTCACAAAATAAGGTTTCAATATTTAAATTGAGCAGCTCGACTAGTCTGGTGGCTGCCCGAATAGAAATTTACATTAGCCCAACGTTTGATTCTGATGTCTACATCAGCATCGTAATCAAATGTATGCCTGATGTCAAACATTAGAAAACATTATGATTTAGTTGTATTTAAGCAACGTAACATGGTGTATACATCAGAAATTTTGGAACAAAATTTTGCCATTCTAATGTCGGTCTGACGTCAAAAATTTCAATCTATTGACATTAGAACCAAACGTTTTAAGGATGTTTTCTGATGTACATTACGTTAGAACTAAACGTTGTTCGGATGTTTTTAAATGTAAACGTTTTCTGATGTTTTCTAATGTAGATGTTTCCTGATGTTAGAAACAAACGTTTTTGGATGTTTTTAGATGTTAAAAACGTTAGAACTAAACGTTTTTCGGATGTTTTTATATGTAAACGTTTTCTGATGTTTTCTGATGTTTTCTGATGTTTTCTAATGTAGAGGTTTCCTGATGTTAGAATCAAACGTTTTTCGGTTGTTTTCGGATGTAAAAAACGTTAGAACTAAACGTTGTTCGGATGTTTTTATATGTAAATGTATTCTGATGTTTTCTAACGTAGATGTTTCCCGATGCTAGAACCAAACGTTTTTTGGATGTTTTCGGATGTACACAACGTTAGAACTAAACGTTGTTCGGATGTTTTTAATTGTACTTCGTGTTTGTTGTTCTCTGATGTTTTCAGATGTACAAAACGTTTAAAGTAAACGTTGTTTGAATGTTTTCAAATGTAGATGTTTACTAATGTTTTTAGATATACAAAACACTAGAATCTTACTTTTCAAATGCTTTCAATTATATTTACAACACATTAGAATTAGAAACATGATCATGTAAACACTACACACCATTGTTGTTAGATAACATCATAAAAATGCGTACATAACAGTCAATGCTGAAGCTCCCGTTTCCCACCAGTCAGTTAACTGACCTTAGCTAACCTAATATCATTGCGGCAACTCTCTATGCGGCAGGGGAACTATGCCATTAGCGCGCTAAGAGTTGTTAGACCACTGACATAGGCGCCAATTTGTAGGTGACGAGGCACTTGGTGACATTACAGCGAGCTTGACGATTGTTGCAGCATTTTTTTTTAGCAAACTACCAGTTAAGGTGTGTAGTGTTTACAAGATCTTGTTTCTAGCTCTAATACTTTGTACAATTGAAAGCATTGAAAAAGTTAATTCTCATGTTTTGCACAACCGAAACCATCAGAAAACATAACATTGTACAAAAAAAGTCATCCATTCTGGTAGACTATCTCTTAAATGCATAAAGAATAGCCATTGCTTAAGCTCCCGTTTCCCACCAGTCAGTTAACTGACCTTAGCTAACCTAATATCATTGTGGCAACTCTCTATGCGGCAGGGGAACTATGCCATTAGCGCGCTAAGAGTTGTTAGACCACTGACATAGGCGCCTATTCGTGGGTGACGAGGCACTTGGTGACATTACAGCAAGCTTGGCGATTGTTATAGCATTTTTGAGTGAACTACCAGACAATCATGACAATAAGATCGCTGCGCCTCCAGATCTCCCTTTAAATCGACCCGCTGTGCCAATTTGTCAATAATGCATGACACTTTGGACGGGGTTGCTGGCTTGTTTGGTCCACTGTTCGGATATACAAGTGGCAAGCCTTCCCATCGGGATCCGTATTCGGTTTCCCCATCGGGATCCGTATTCGGTTTCCCCATCGGGATCCGTATTCGTGTTCCCCATCAGGATACGTATTCGGTTTCCCCATCGGGATCCGTATTCAGTTTCCCCATCTGGATCCGTATTCGGTTTCCTCGTCGGGATCCGTATTCGGTTTCCCCATCAGGATACGTATTAAGTTTCCCCATCGGGATCCGTATTCGGTTTCTCAATCGGGATCCGTATTCGGTTTCCCCATCGGGATCCTTTTATCGAGCCTATTACGGAAACCAGGACGAAAACCGTCATCGGGATCCGTCTACACGGATAGAAATCCCCTTATACCTTTTGGCAAATTTCCATTGCTGATTATTCATAAAATGTATAAGTCAACTAAAAAGCAGACGCCTTGCAAAAAGTTAATAAAGATCATGTGTCAAATGAAATGTATAAATGGTCACACATACCGTTTATGCATTCTTATAGGACGTATGTGGTTTGTCTTATGGAATGTATAAGGCTGATGTTTTGGCAAAAATATATAAGTGAAACACATGAATAAAGTAATTAATTTTCGTTTCGTGTACGGAACCCGTCATCGGGCTCCGTCTATGGAATCCGTCATCGGATTTCCATCGGGGTCCACTCAGGCATAACATTTGATAACGGCACAAAAGCATTTGTAGACAAACTTTCTAAGGCCCTTTACACGCGAACCAAAGTACGCCCACGCAAACCAATACCATTTTCGGAAAGGTGATAGTTGCCCCTATCCTATGATGTTGTTGGTTTGCGTGAGCGTACTTTGGTTCGCGTGTAAAGGGCCTTAGAAAGTTTGTTTACAAATGCTTTTGTGCCGTTATCAAATGTTATGCCTGCACTTCCACTTTATTTTTGCTATTAGTAAACATATTCACTCACCTGCAGAGATCCGGCTTCAAACTCCCCGCCGGGATCCAGCTAATAACTCCCTACCGGGATTTGGCTTCGGGCAGGTGCACTGTCCTAAAAAACATAATTACATTACATTATATTAATTCGAATTAACTTACCTGGAAAACATCGAATCACTACCAAAACTCGCGACGGACACATTAGCGGCACTTTCCCGGTCTAATTCGTCAAAAAACTCAAAAAACCAAACTTTTCCTACTGCGAAAAAAACTGTACACGGAAAATGAGATCAACGCAAATTTGAGTACAGTGTACTCAATATCGAAAAAGTGCAGGATGAGTAAATTTGCCGCATGCTTTCCTGTGAAAAACCTCAAAAATCTGCCCTAAAATTAGGAAAATTGATCCAGAGAATCCAATCTTTATTTTTCTCAAATTCGGAAAAAAAATTCCTGGAAAAACCTGGAAAACATGAGGAAAATTAACTCAAAACTGAGTTCCTGCACTTTTTGCGAATTATGAGTGAACTAAACTCAAATTTGGGTCGTTCTCATTTGCCTTGTAGTGCTGACTCAGGACAAAGCAAACTTTGCATGCGGCGAGGGACCGAGGGACAACAATTTACATCGTGATGAAGTTTGATTCTAATGTAACATTAGGTTCTGTTGTCATTGGATGTATTCTGATGTTTTATGCGTGCAACAAATTACATCGTGATGAAATTTGATTCTAATGTAACGTTAGGTTCTGTTGTCATTGGATGTATTCTGATGTTTTATGCGTGCAACAAATTACATCGTGATGAAGTTTGATTCTAATGTAACGTTAGGTTCTGTTGTCATTGGATGTATTCTGATGTCAAATTTTACATCGTCAAGACGTTTGATTCTGATGTAACGTTTGAGGCTAATGTATTTTTATGTACTTGGACGTCACACTGAAGTCTGAATACATTAAGGGTACAGCAATAAACGTTAAAATTTAATGTATTGAAGATGTCTGCTGATGTTTCCTACATTACAATTTCTATTCGGGTGCCGCTTTTGTGTACTGAGTAGAAGACCTTGGGGGATCCACATTGTAAAGATTCCCTATTTTCAGCTTTTTTACAGGTTGGAGCTAGGGGAAGTACAACTTGATCTGAAGTAATATTTGGTGTAAAAATTGCATAAAATGGAAATTATTATAGATTTTAGTATAAATATTAATGATATTAACTGTCAAGCGGAAAGCTACAAAGCAAAAAAAAATAACAGTGTAACTTTAACGCATACATTCAATTACGTTTCACCGTTGTTGTTTATGCTTACTGCAGCTTTCTGTTGGTCATCATTTTTGCCTAGATTTTCGTTTTCGATAGCTCTGATCGTTTTCGGCTTGGGCTTTTAATGATAAAAACGACACTGGACGTTCCCCCAGCAGCAAATCTCTCCAGGTTACAGGCTCATGGCGAAACGAGGGTAATACGACCACGGAACCATCACTCTGGGACTCCGTTTACAGGGACGGCGTAGTCAGTCGATTCCCGTTCCATCGGAGGGCAGTACATTGATTCGCAGACGTGGAAATTAATGGCTATTTCCGTGGAACGGAAGTGCGGTCGAATTTATTAGAACAAGGAGTGGATTTCGGTGGCGGTGGCCAGCAAGATCATCAAGGAAAGACTTGCCTCTAATGTGAAATCCATTTTTAATTAAACGAATGTCAAATGTACACTTAAAACCAAACATAGTCAAACACAAACAAACAACTGTCAGACTAAGTATAAGATTCGCAAATATCACACATATTAAAATATTTAATATTTCCATCACCGGTATTGATGCCGATACTTGGAGCTGTCCTTCCCCTAGGGTTGGAGTTGTTGTTTGAACCATTTAGTTTATCAATTTAATTTATCTGTATAACAATTATTCACAAGCATTCTTCCAGGTCAATTCAAGAATAGTTTGATGATGATAAATCTTTCTAATATTCACATTACAGTTATGACCCGATCCTGTCAACCTCTCCGCGCATCAGACTGTTATTTTTCAATAATTCCACATAATTGTAATTTCATACCTTCCTCCTTCAAGATGAATGTTTAAGATACATATACTTTGCTAGCTGACAAAATGGGGTCATTGCTGTATAATTATTCTCTTTTTGCAGCCTTCATTCAGACTGGATCTATTGATTTAAATTATTTGAGTTTTCTTCCAGCTCTTTGATGACGGAACATCATTAGATTTATACTGTAATGATTCACTCTTACAGCTTTCACCCTAGTTTTGTCTGTTGATTTGATTTGTTTGAATTGGTTTTCAGCTCTTTGGTGTTGGCAGTCACGGGCGATCAATTTTGCTCATGCTATGCTCTAAGTTTATTTTCAGCATTTCGATGATGGAACGTCTTCAGATTTATATTATAATGAGGCTTATTAAGGGTGTCACATCACGGTGAAAAGTTGTCACTTGTCGTCACGGTGAAGTGATTCCCATTTGATTTGTACGGCAATCACGGCTCTTATTCTGAGTATCACTTGCTTATCACCGTGTAGTGACACCCGAAATAAGGCCCAAGGATACACCATTTGGTTTTGGCTTCGGGCAAATCCAAGTATAATGCACTGATTCATTTAAAACCATGGTCGCATCACTTATCAAGGTGAATCCTGATCCAACGAACCCAACTTACTAACAAAATCTCCTTTTCTGTGTCTTTTGTTGGAGTGCAGAGATAAACACGGCCCACAAACAACAAAGGTCACTCTAATATTCCTTCCCTACTCCCACCTGATTGCAAGGACGTGGCCGGCGCCGTTATTGATCTACAACATATAGAGTCACTGAAACTTGTACAATGAGAATGGACGGTCACTCCCAGCCCCATTCAGTTGATTCATTGTACAATTTCACTGATTCTGATCAATCACGGAGTAGCAACCATTGATATGTGCAGTCAATCTAAGCTAAGCTAGCTATTGGTTATCGTATATGTATAGTGTTTATAGTACTACATATCTTTCATTATTAACTTTACATCATTTAATATTATTGTACATTACATTTTATTATACTTAATTCTTAATGTTAGCTATTATGAGCGGCTCCAGGGAAGCATAGTGCCAGCTTGAGAAGAAATCTGAATCGTTCATTATCTGTTTTGTAAAAATCTTGTGTTTATTGTATCTTGTTACATGGCATTATAACGCATTTTCAATATTACATTACATTTAAATAAGTATTAACCCGGTTACACACATTTCAGGTCATCCAGGTCTTAAATAAGATGGGATCCGTTCCTTTTATCAACAGTTGTGATATTGCATCATATGCTGAAACTATATGAATTATCGCGTATTTCTGTTGTTTATTACCAGATGAGGGCTTAATCATGTTTTGCCGTGGAGTGTTTTGGTTTTGAGATGCTCGATAACCTTAGAGGGGTCGGTTTTGCTTAATGAGCAGAATATCATGGGTTTAATCCCAAGCTCTCCCACAACATAACACAACACAAACATATCATGTATCATTCTAGCTAAAAATATTTATTTGCATAATATAACCTGGAAATTTCAGGGTTACATCTTCCTTATTGGGAGCTGAGGAGACATAGAGCTGCATCATATTGTATGTAAAATAATTATTATTTTCATTGCGGAATACCAGTTTTTTATCCATATAAATGTATTTTCATTATTACGTATTTTAATGTTCTGATATATTTCATTTCTCCATTACATATGTTTACTATATATATATATATAAATAAATACTGGGTTGGGAGGGAGCATCAGGGTATCATTTGACCTGGAACTGGACGATTGGAGTGGTATGACAACCGGAGTCTAGGAGGGAATAAACACTATCATTTTCTTTATCTTACCGATTCGATTGTGATGGTGTGAATTCTACTCCAACAGTTTCATGGAGATTGACGCGCCCTTCTTAACAAACCATCCTGTAGGAAGCTTAATAAGTATTGCGAATTGCGTTATTCGATTTGTTGGATCGTATCGTTGGAAGGAGATTCTTAAATTCCCGTGGATTTCGCGTAAGTGCCTCTGCTTACGGGTCCACCCCACCGTTTTTGGCCCTTCATACAGCGATATTGTGAATTCAGATCGGTAGCTCAAATTGATCTTGCTATTAAGTGGAGCTGCATACAAGACAAGATCTTCGAAGGGATGGTGGCTACCTTACATACATACATAGTGGCATGCGATGCGTAAACCAGTCAGGAGTCAGGTGTGTGGCTTTCAGTATGGAAAACATATCTCAGAAAAAAAAAATACTTTTTGGAACTTCTACAGATTTTTAGGAAGTTTTACGGACTTTTTGGAAGCTCTACTTTCTGTTTGGATGTTATACGGGCTTACCGGATATTCTATGGACTCGGAATATTATAACAGTTTGAAAAAAGTAAAATTGAGGCTACTTCGTTTTTTTTTTTAGTAAATACGAGTAACTCGCAGTTACTCAATGCAAATTTATGAGCTCAGAGTACTTGCCCCTAGCTCAAGGCATTAAAGTTGCCATCGTCCTCCTCTTCTTGTTAATAGATGCTTCTTTCGCAGCAGCTACTGTCCAAAATCTTCCATGCACACATCACTAATCGACTATGGATTATCTTAAAAAAAGGAATATTCTAAACACAAGCATAATAAGCATATAATTTTAGTAATTTACAAAACAATAGCAAACAAACTATGACAATAACGACAGAAGCTAACGAAAAATCAGTGACCGAAAAAAACACACGTCCATCCGCAAGCATAGCACACTGCGATCTTTTTTTCAGCTGAATAAGCAAACTTTTTGCTGTATGAGCTATTTTGCAGCTAAAATTGTTAGTTGGGATGTGAGCTGTCAGTGATATCACAGTAGAACAGTTTTGTGTAATGCAGTGTCAGTAACTGCTATAACTTGCAGAATCTGTAACTCCTTGTATCTATATCTGTAGAGAGGACTGTCCTCCTCCTAAACTGTCTATGTCTACGTGGCTCATGGGTAGCTAATTTAGTTATCTTTAGTAAATTCATGTCAACTGTTTCATATGCAGACCAGCATGCTCACTTTTGTTTCTGATTTGTTGGCAGATTTGTTTTCAAAATTCACCAAGCGTCTCCACTACACACACCACCATTTCCAAACAACGATCCATTTGAGTTTCCAAGGAGCATAAAATCGATCAACCTCTCCCCACTGACGTAAGGACGAAAATAAAGAGAGGAGGAAAATTTGCACAGGACTTTCCACCCCTTTTCAAACGTCCTGCCAACAACCGTCAGTCAGTCAGTCACTTGGTCCTCGCATCGCAGTCGTCATACCACGATATGGGTTAGTGAATGAAAAACAGGATTTTCCCCACCCTGTTTTGCTGCTGTGCTGAACCTATTATCAAATTGAAGAAATTGAAGATTTTGCAATCTAGTAAAAATAGTTCAAAATTTGGCCAAACCTCTCGGTCTTCCCTTCTAAGCTAGGCATCGGAAATTGCCAAAAACAAAAAAAAACGGTACCGTTTTGTGAGTTATTCGTGTAGGCAGGAACGCACTGGAAAACAAGCAAAAATGGGATGTGATCGTTTTTGCAGTTTGGAAAATTTTGTAGTTCCTGGTTTTAGTTGAAAGAGTTAAATTTAAGGGTATTTTGAGGAAATTGGCTTTCGATCAGCCGTCCAAATTAAAAAAAAAAAGTTTCATCTGAACGTTGCTTCGATGAGAAAAGAAAGTACCAGTGAGTGTGCATGTGAACAAAGAAAGTCGTTCCGCATTACTATAGGAATAGAAAAAATTTAAATCAATTTGGTTTTATATATCGGTGCAATTAGGGTCAAGCATCCTTGACCAAGATTTGGATGAAGCCAATTTTTGCACTAAGGGATTCGCTGCCATAGTGGAAGCAAGGAGAACGGGAAAATTAGGAAGGAAGGAGTGTACCAGTTCTACAGTGAGAGTAACAACAATGCCATCATCAGGCACAGGGAGGAAAAACCTCATATGGGATCTGCCAAAACAGTGTCGATAGAGAAGGAGGCGCGTGGTGCTGGTGGGAGTGCGAAAACTGCAGTGTTTGTGTAACGAGCGCGCGGAAAATCGATATTCTTCCTTTGCTGTCAAAGTGTAGTCTGAGAGCAGTGAAGTTGGCTGCGGTTGTGTTTGGTTTTTCCGCACAGTAGGCAACTTCTTCGTCGATTCGGACTTCGGAGGGGAAATTGGCGTCAAAATAAAGAGGAAAATCGTGAAGGTCGGTGCAGATGGGGAGTCACGTTTTCCACCACATGTGCGCGGTGTTCTGCGATGTGCGGGTTGAATGTTTTGTATAAACGTCGTGCTAGATTCGAAAACAGTGTCGCGTCTGTTTGTGTTGGTGTTTGTGTGCATTGCATAGCGAAAGGCGCGGACAAAGGATGAAGATGCTGCGAAGATAAACAAGCACAAGGCACACTATTAGTCGAGTGGAAGAGCTTTCACAGTTTTCCTCTTGGAAAAAAAAACGAATGGCGATAACGATCTGAGTGCTGGGTGGAACAATAGCGTTGATTAAGTCCTTAAATTTGCTGAGTATTCACCGGAAGGCAGCACTTGTAAACGAATCTGCCGAGTGAAAGAGAAAGCGGAGCCCTAGGAGATGTGCATCGCAATAGTGAACGGCTGATGTCAAGGATACTTGTGTAGGAAAAAGCTGTAGAAACAAAGCTCGTTCTCCGTCACGCTTCCAGGAATAGATTCCGCAAACCAGTCGCCAAAATGCACTATCGTTACGAAGAAGGGCGGCACTTCCTGCTGCGAAACGCCAGTACCGGCGCGTCCGTGGACTCCAAATACGACAACTCCATTGTGTGGCCTTTCCTGATACAGGTAACGAACGGGGAAGGTTATTTAGGGGTGATGTTGCACGGTGCCAATGCGTTCTTGTTGTTTTTTTTATTTATTATTTTAGAATGTAATGGAAAATCCACTTTGTACGACGGCAAGTTCGACCAATTCTACGGTTTCGGTGCTACTTTGGACCACGATTGCGGTGTTCGGAATCGTGTACACGTTGTTAGGTGAGTATTCTTACTTTGAGAGATTAATCTTTTTGCATCTTTGTTTTGTAAACAGTGCTATGGTTCGAGTGTTGGATGCTGGGGGGAAACTGCGCCATACTATTATGGCTTTTGATAGAGCAACAGGGTGTATCATTGTGTTGATCTCGAGATAATATTTTGGAACCACAGTGTATCGGCAGGCGTCTTCTGGATTTTGAACATTTTGATGGAATAGCATGGTTTTGCGTCTCTTTATATTGCAATTGTTTGCATTCGTGTACGTATTGTGTGTGGCAATAAGTGTAATACAGTGCTTTCCCGATTTTGTCAGCTCCTGCTCAAATTTTAGGCTGACAAAATTGGGAAAAAAATTCGCATTATTTTTGTGATAAAAATTATTACAGAATAATGAAATTCTTATAGGGTACGGGGGGCTATGGGATAATATGACCAACAGCGCTTATTTACGTGTTTGCAAAGCATATTTAATGGAGTTTCACCCATAATCACTAGAAGAGCTGCAGAACGTGTGTGACACTTTGCGGAGCCAAAAATCCTTAATTTTTTAACTAACATTACCAATTACTCGTGGCGACGGTTGACCAAATGCTGGCTGGGCAGGGGCAAGTAGCACAGAAACAGGTGGATAATAAGACAGGGATACAATGGCTGGAAAATGTGTAGAAAGGAGGGATTTTCTTACTTACTTAAGGGTTCTGTGCACCACCAGCGGTGCAAAGGGCTAACGTGAAAGACTTCCATCCTGGGCGGCTGCTCGCTTTTGCCTTGACCTGGGCCCAGGTCAGATTCCTATCGACTTGCTTAATTTCCTTATTGAGGCTCCGCCGCCATGAGCCTCTGGGTCTGCCTCTGCTGCGATGTCCTGCCGGATTCCAATCCAGCGCTTGCTTGCAGATTTCGTTTCCGCCCCGTCGAAGTGTGTGGCCGACCCACCTCCACTTTCGCTCTCGAATTTCTGTTGCTATCGGCTTCTGATGACATCGACGATGGAGCTCGGCATTCGAGATCCAGTTGTGAGGCCACCAGGCACGAATTATATACCGCAGGCATCGGTTGATGAAGACCTGCAGCTTTTGAGTGTTCTCCGCTGATACACACCACGTCTCGCTGGCGTATAACAACACATATTTCACGTTTGAGTTGAAAATTCGGATTTTGGTGCGTTGACTTATCTGGTTGGATCTCCATACGTTTCGTAAACTCGCAAAGGCAGCCCTAGCCTTCTTGATTCGTGCACCTATGTCGCTCTTGGTCCCGCCGTCCGACGCTATTTGGCTGCCAAGATATTGAAAACTTTCGACGTTCTCCACTGCTTGCCCCGCTACCGTAAAGTTAAAAGGGTTGCCCGTGTTGATATCCAACGATTTGGTCTTGTTGACGTTGATGGTGAGACCCGCCGCAGAGGAGCGTTCGGCTAGGTCATTGAGCTTACTCTGCATATCAGAGCGCCGTTGTGCTAGTAGAGCAACATCATCAGCCAAATCGAAGTCGTTGAGATGCTCCATGGTGAAAGGCTGCCAAAGCAGCCCACGGTTCGGTACACGGTCAATTGCACCTACCATGATCTCGTCGATTACGATGAGAAACAGTAGCGGTGATAGTATACATCCTTGTCTCACACCAGCGACTACCCGGATAGAGTCGGACAAGGCTCCGTTATGCAGAACTCTGCACGTGGAAGCCTCATACTGCGCTTCGATGAGGTTGACGATTTTATCCGGGACTCCCTTGCGTCTCAGGGCGCCCCACAGATTCTCGTGATTGAGACGGTCGAAAGCTTTTTCGTAGTCAATGAATACCAAATAAAGGGACTCTTGGAATTCATTGACCTGCTCCAGGATGATGCGGAGCGTGACAATATGGTCCACACAAGATCTTCCGGCACGGAATCCTGCCTGCTGCCGGCGGAGAGTCGCGTCGATCTTCCGCCAATTGTCGCACACAGTCAGATCCCCCTTCTTTGGGACCTTCACTAAGATGCCCTGCATCCAGTCGGCCGGAAAAGTCACGGTGTCCCAGATATTACAGAATAGTTGATGCAACATTTGTGCGGATAGCATGGGGTCAGCTTTGAGCATCTCTGCTGATATGCGATCGACCCCTGGAGCCTTGTTGGATTTCATGCTTCGGATAGCTGCTTCAATCTCCTGCAGTGATGGGGCCTCGGAATTGACGCGAGTGATGCACCGCACCCTAGGCGGATCATGCTGAGATGTTGATGGCTGGTTGGCCGTCGAAACTTGAAGAAGTTGTTCGAAGTGCTCAAACCAGCGTTTCAGCTGGTCAGTGGGGTCGGTAAGCAATTGTCCAGTCGTGTCTTCACTGGCATCCTCGGGTTCATCCTTGCTCCACTCAGGCGTCGTGAGATATCGTAGAGGAGGCGTATATCGACAGTGTTTGCGGCTTTCTCCACTTCGTCGGCCAGGGAGTTCACCCACGCTTGCTTGTCCCGTCTGCAAGAGCGCTTGACTTCCTTCTCTAGAGCCGAGTACTGTTGACGGGCTTCGTTCTTGGCTCCTCTGGTTCTCGCCCGCTCTATCGCGGCTCTTGCTTCTCTACGCTCCTCAATCTTCCGCCAGGTTTCATCTGTGATCCACTCTTTCCTCTGGGTGCGCAGCTCACCCAAGTTGTTCTCGCTTGTTTCTATAAAGGCATTCTTGATGGCCGTCCATTGTTCTTCTACGCTGCCACCTTCTGGAACGTCCGCAGCTCGAGTCTCAAGTTCTTCAACAAAAGACCTTTTTACCGCTGGATCTTCAAGTCGGCGTGTGTTGAACCGCCGCCCGAGTCTCTCCTCCCGTCGCTGGATCCGCGCCATGCGTAGGCGGATTTCACCGATTAGAAGGTCGGCGCTGCGTTTATTCCGAACATCAAGAAGGCTCCGTCTCCATTTTCGGCTGATGCAGATGTGGTCGATCTGATTTTCGGTATGTCCATCACGGGAAACCCACGTGACTTTGTGCACTGGCCGATGGGGGAAGAGCGAGCCCCCGATCACCATGTCGTTATTGCCACAAAATTCTGCAAACAGCTCACCGTTCTCGCTCATTTCGCCGAGACCATGGCGTCCCATGACACGCTCATAGTCCGTGTTGTCGGAGCCGATCTTCGCATTGAAGTCGCCAGTGTAGATCTTGATGTCACCCTTTGGAACCTTATCCACGACGGCATTCAGTTGACTGTAAAAATTCTTCTTGTCCTGTAGCTCGGCAGCATCGGTTGGCGCATCACATTGGATTATGGTAAGGTTACGAACCCGTGTTCTAAATCTGGCAACGATTATCCTCTCATTAACAGGCTCCCACTTGATGAGCGCAGCACTTGCCTTGACGCTAAGTAGGAGACCAACTCCACGATGGCGGGGAGCGTTTTCACCTCGAATACCAGAGTATAGTAGTACCTGTCCCGACGGCAGTTTGTGTTCTCCAAAGTTTGGCCAACGAACTTCACTCAGTCCCAGGATTTCTAGCTTCATGCGTCGCGCCTCGTTGGCAAGTTGTGCCAGTTTACCCTGCTGGGCTAACGTCAATACATTCCATGATCCAATTCGTGTCCGTTGTTTTGCGCTAAAAGTCGTTGCCGTTATATCAGTTCGATGTCTTTCTCTGTTGGTTTCTGTAACAATTGTAAAGGTTTTAGAGACAGTAGGTGGTTGGCCTAAGGTCTCCTATCCGCCGTGATGGGGCTGCCATCTTAGGTGTAGCTTCCGGGGAAGAGCATTTCTTATTCAGCCGCTGGATGCGGGTCAGACGCTGTTTGAGCCGCACCTCTATGGTGAACAGACGCTCGGGTTGGCGAAGCATTTCCTCTTTCACCGTGATATGGTTACCGCGCCAGTGTTCGCGTCGCACCTCCTCACTCTGCTATTGTCGGATTGACAACATTGCCCAGGCTACGCCAACCAGCTGTGTCCATGTTTCAGCTAGCAGTCTTTTGTGATCATATGACTCGTGGAGGCGTGAGGTAGGAACTTGTGAGGACCGGAGCTAGGTATATCGCTCCTTCCCGATTGTCACTCACCATTTTGTAGCCCAACCATACAAAGGTAATCATATATGATCTTTCGACCAGAAAACTCATCTGGTCCCTTACCTTTGAAAGGAAATAAGATGAGTGCCTACCTTGTTTCATCGACCGAATAGCCTCAATCGAACTGAGACTATCCGAGAAGATGAAGTAATGGAATGGTCTGTGAGCATGTCGGAAATCATCCCCAATGCGAAGTTGATTGCTGCTAGCTCAGTAACATAAACGAAACAAGCTTCCTGAAGTTCCCAGAAGGCGGTTGAATATTCATGGAAGACACCGAAGCCATCTTCTATTGCAATTGACTTGTTGATACTTTTCAGCAAAAATACGGGGAATTGAGATAGGTCGAAGTTGATCTGGAACTCCTTAAATAGCCTGTTCCATGTAAAGATCATAGTCAATGGGTGAACTGTGGTTAGTAAAGCGTACACGAGGGGGGTTATAGCACGGAAGGCTAATATCCAAGCAACCAAAGTTCGGATAACAGCCCTTTTTTGGCTTAATCAGCTAATCGAAGGATTATGAAGAGAATTCTATTCAGCTTACTTTTTAAGTAATTAACCGAACTTCCAAGTTCACATTCGATATTTAAGCTTCTAGCAGAATGCTGTTTCACTTTTAAAAAGAACTTGAAAGTTCACAAAAGGTTCGTTTAACCGTTGGAGGGACTGCTATTCAGCCCAAAAAGAAAACTTGAAAGAAATCAACAAACCTAAATAAAAAACAAATATCTCTATCATTTTGCTGCTTAACACGTTCTCTTCTTATTTATTATGAGCTGCTGCGTCGTCGAAAGATAAATGTTTGAAAATGGTCAAATATTTGATTTAAATTACATGTTTTAAATTACTTACCGCAAGTCTCGAACTCGAGTCCTCCTCTTTGAAACCGAGATACATAGCACTGCTCTATGTGAACGAAGTGGAATATCATATGATTTTACTCGATGTGATGATTTCATTCATAAAAATGGTTTTCAGAGCAGCCAAATCTACTTTCAAGTTCCGTAAGAACTATTTTTGAACTTCAAAGTCTCTGATTAGTTCATGTAGAACCTTATCTGAACTTGAAAGTTGCTGAAAAGTTCATACGGAACTTATTGTGAACTTGCACCGTTTGACATTTGACAGCTTGTTTTGTTTTCCGCAGAAGTTTTCGGTAACCTCGAAAAGTACGAAACAATTTAACTAATTGTAGTAAATTAACCTGTTTTGAGACTTGTTTTATTCAGAAAATCATCAACGTATGGTAGTGGAACGCAAACCTCAATGAAATTTATTAAAATACAATATATTTTTTACTTACAGAGATGCCATTCGCCGTACTAGAAACATTGAACGCTCGAGGCTGTAAGGAGCTTTCGGTCGTTCCAGATCAATGGCTGCGGGAATCAAAAAGTGGACTCATTTTGTTCTGGCCAAACGCAAACAGTGATCCGTGACGAAAAAAGCTGCTAGAAATTGACATTTCTAAAGTTGCTTACACAAGTTCAAGTCAAGATTCAAGTCGAACTTCCTTCGAACTTATCTAGAACTTTACGTGTACTTTAAAGTCTGAAATAAGTTCAACATAGATTAATTGTGAACTTTCGCGCTGCTTAAAAGTACGGTTAGTACTAAGATTGAACTTTGTGTTAGAGGTTCGAAACAAGTTCTTTATTCACTTTTTGTTGAACTTTCAAGGTACCAATAAATATTGGCGGTACTTTAAAGAGCATTAAGTTCTGTTTGTACGTGTAGTGCCTTGTGTAATCAGCAAGAAAGTTCCACGGAACTAAATTTGAACCAGATGTGAACTTTTGAGTTCATTTCTCAAGTAAAATCCGAAATTTAGGTTGCTTGGGTATCCTATGACATATAATTAAGGTAGATTCGCACGAATTTAGACTGGGTGCTCAATTCGAGCATTGCTTGTCCTACATATGCCTATTATTAGATATTTTCTGAGGCAGCCGTGGCCAGACAGGAACTGCGTCAGGTGGTGGTTGACTTCTCCGTGTTTTCTGTTCACCTAGGTCGAAAGAATCGGTAATAACCGATGTGTCCATCTACCGTTATCCATTGTGTTCCACTTCTATTGCCACTTTGCCAAAGACTCCGCTTTCACCACCTTCCGTACTCTACCGGCTTCTCTCCAACTGTAGCACTCGCTGTCTTCCGCCGGGTGATGCCGATAGGGATCATTCCGGCGATGGCGCATACTGCTTCCGATGAGATGGTTCTGTACACACTTAGATTTTTTTGCCGAGATGGGCACCATCGAGCAGCTCGGCATTTTATTTTTCTGGAAATTCAGCAAAAAATATGTTTGTTAGCTGAGATCTCGGCAAAATTCCCGTTTGTTAGCTGAATCTCGGCAAGTTTTTCACTGAGATCCAGCAAAATAAAATGCCGAGCTGCTCGGTGGTGCCCATATCGGTGAAAAAATCTAAGTGTGTACGCACTCACGACTCGCATGACCATGAGCCGGAACGTACTGCTCACTTTCCTTTGGTTCTGCTTCGTTTCCAGTACTGCAAACCAGGCTGGACCTCCATACCTCAGTATCTAGCCAGAAGACACCTCTTGATATTGCTGGGATTATAGTTGTTCAGCATGATTCTAGCTATTGTGTTGATGGCCTTCGAAGCATTCTCACAGACATATTCGACATGTCTGTTGAAGTTTAGCCGGTCATCGATCGTCTCTCCCAGGTATTTCAACCCGCGCTTCGAGGCAAAGGCATGCGTTGAACCAATGATGGAGCCTTGTGGAACTCCCGTTGTGATTCTAATCGATCTCTGTCCCATATCTGTCACGTAGACCAGAACCAGACTCTGAAAATAACTCCTCATAATCCTGTAAGGTAGTCAGGGACCCTCATTCTATGCAGCGCTTTGGCAATGGCTTTCCCGCTGCGCTGTTGAACGCAGTCCTGACGTCGATCGTTATCACGGTGCAATATCGATCTCCTCTTCGCTTCTGTTTGGACGCCATCTCGGCTCTCTCGACCATTGTCCGAATTGCATCCACCGTTGATATCCCTTTCCGGAATCCAAACTGCCTCTCCGACAATCCAAAACAAAAGCTGATAGGGCTGATTAGTTTGAAGCATTGGAGATGAAAAACTACCCAAAATTAAGTACTTTTCCCTCAATTCCGGGGTTCAGCCCAATAACCCAAATTTGGGTAAATCCCATATAGTAGTTTCCATTTAACACCAGCAAAATAAAAATCTAATCTTAAGTATATGCTACCCAAAGTTAAGTTTAATTCTCGTAAATTTGAGAATATGCTATTTACTCAAAAGTAACTTATTGGGCTGAACTATATCGTTGGGTTGAATCTCTCGTTCCTTTTTTGACAACAATAAAGAGTGCAAGTGAGAGGCTGAACTCAATATTAAGTACAAAGGACTCAAATTTTGGGTAGTATTTTTTCTCCGTGTAGTATGAGAATTTAATTCCTTTGTCTTTTGTCTAACTTTATTAGTTTTTGTTTGTCTTGTTCCCCCGTCTCGATCAGTCTCATCATCGCCCACTGGTCACAATAGCTGGTCGAACCATAGAGGTCTAACTCCAGACCAATCTAGAACCGCACTACCGTTCATACTGGCAAAAACGCTCTGATGAGACAACGAAACCACCCCCCCCCCAACTCCTCCCCTTATCCTATCCTTCGACAATATACCCCTCTAACCTCGGATAAGCCGTGAGTATTCGGCCCAACTTCTACTAGACATAGAAATAAGTGAATTTTGTTAAAAATAATGAACAATGAATTATCGGCTCCGTAAAGCTAGCGCGATTGAGCCTTCCAAATAAACGAACTAGATAAAAAAGTATCTTAGATATCAGCAAGAACTTTTTGAGTATAATGCGAGAAATACAAAGTTTAGAGTGGGATGCCCCTAGTAGCTATGTATAACCTCTAATTTGATGCAGTCAATCGTAGAAGGCGTCCAAAGTTCTGAAGTGGTTTGAATCATTTCTGAATTGATTGAGTACTTTTAGAAGTGATTCCAAACATTTCTGAAGTCATTGAGAATATTCTGAAGTGATTTCTAAGTTTTCAAAAGTAAGTTAATACCAACAATCAATACGAAACTAACGATTTAAAATTGGCTCACTACTTGACTAGCCTATTGGTCCTAAGCAAATCGATTAACATACCCCATTCTAGTCGAAATTCTAATACTGCACTATGTTTGTTTTGATTCGCTATGAAAGTTTGACAGATAAAATGAGGGGTTCGTGGATTTTCCTATGTTTCGAGGGGTGCATCGATTAGCTTGGGACCGAAGATGGTACCAGAGCTGAGCCAAAAAGTTGAGCATGTTTCTGCGGGACCTTCTGGTCTTAGAGCTACCTCTATACTAACACTGTCTACAATATATTGAATTGGTTCCGCTTTTTGATAGATCGTAATTCTATCCGCCAGACTATGAATATAGCGATTATAAGGAAAATACTTCTAGATAGAGCTGGAATTAGGGCGTAACAGCCTTTGTAAATAATGAGTTCTCTCGTTGATTTCTAGGAATTCAAGGCATGCCACCACAAACCAACATATCCATCGAGTAGGAGAAGTCTTCCCCTACTCGATGGTGATGTTGATTTGCCAGGGATAGCCATGCCTTTCGAGAAATCCTCGAGAGAAGTCATTGTTTACAAAGACTGTTACGCCCTAATTCCAGCTCTATCTAGACTTAATAAATTGCTGTCAAACTCATTTTGACAGATCTAATTTCAAACATTTTTTAGGTTAATAATAAACAACTTTACACGGTGATGCACCCGCTAGTGTGCGTGCGTTAAACGTCACCAATCTCTATAAGGTATATATTAAAAAAAATGACTTATTTCGGATGGCGATGAAAAAAAAAACCACAAAATGTAATTCAATGGAACAAATTTTCATACAAAATCCTACGTTTATTAGGCCTTCTACAAACATGCTTCGACGCTCTGCCGGGCGACCTTACGGCTGTTGGTCGGAACCTTAGCCATGGCCGATGAAAAGATGGATGTCGGCACGTTCTTCAGCTCTATCGTACCCTTGGCGATCAGCTGCTCCTCCGTGTTGGCCACGAAATTATTGGAATAGATCCTCCGTTTGAGGTTCGCCCAAAAATTTTCTATCGGTCGCATCTAAGGGACGTTGGGAGGGTTGACGGTCTTCGGCACAACGTTTATCTTCAGCCGGTTGCTTCGCTGGAAAGATGTTTTCCACTAGCACCTTCAGCCGCTCCTTCTGGGTGATTGTCTGCTGCTCACATACGGCCGGCCTCGACTGACGCCTCGAATGTGTGATTTTTTTTTATTCAGTTTGCATTTATTTTACTGAAAAGGCAAACCAGTTTCCTACAACTTTGTCTCAGGCGTCATTTCGATTAGATGTGCCGATTTATTGAAAGGCGAACAATTATGCGAAGTTTCATGGAATTCTGAGAAGTAAAATCGGAACTCTGCTTATTTTTTCGCTATTTGACATGGAACTGCTCAGCTTTAACTTGCCAGGTCACTAGATAGAAGGTTGTTGTCTTTGGCAAAGTTGTTCAGATGGACAAGAAATGTTGGATGGTTTACAGTTCAATTCAGAATTCATGCGTCAGATGGCGCTTGTGTAACAACTTACTTCTTATTTATTAATTTAATATAATTTGGACCCATTGAGGTGATCGTTGGACGCAGTCGGCAGAAACGGTGGGTTGTTCTGTTCACCTGCTTGGTAGTTCGTGCAGTACATCTCGAGATTGCGCACGATCTGTCGGCAGCCTCATGCCTTATGGCCATCCGAAGATTCGTGTGCCGCCGTGGACCTCCACTGGAATTCGTTTCCGACAATGGCACCAATCTGAAAGCAGCCAGTAAAGAAATCATCGAGAAGATTCGTTTCATTCGGGAAGAATGCGCCGAAGCAGTTACCGATACCGATGCCTGCACTAGGTGGAGATTCATCCCTTCTGCCACACCCCACATGGGAGGCTCTTGGGAGTGCTTCGTCAGGACCGTGGAAGATGCTCGAAGTGCGGTTGACGGTGGAAAAAGATTGACTGATGAGATCCTACAAACGTCTATTGCGGAAGCGGAGAATCTAGTCAACTCTCGTCCCCTTACATATGTTGCCGAGGGGTCGATCGACGCGCTAAGCCCTAACCTTTTTTTGAAAGATGTGTCACCGAACGAACCACTCATGATTCCCCCGCCGTCACATTCTGCTGAGGCTCTTCGCAATACCTACCATCGGTCACAGCAGCTGGCCGAAGAGTTATGGAGACGATGGATTCAAGAGTATGTGCCAATGATCAACCGACGTAGCAAGTGGTTTAGCGAGGCTCAACCATTGAAGGCAGGCGACCTGGTTTACGTTGTGGATGGCAAGAACCGGAAGCTGTGGGTTCGCGGAGCTGTTGAGGAGCTGATAACATCCAAGGATGGCAGGATTCGGCAAGCTTGGGTTCGAACCAACAGTGGCGTCTTCAGGAGGGCAACAGTTAAGCTAGCGGTTTTGGAAATTGATGACGTTACCGGACCGGATGAAGGGATTGGACCAAGATTACGGGTCGGGGATCTGTTGGGAGCAACACCGCTGGGCTTACCGATTGCCCCTGGAGAAAAGTGCGATCTGACGGACCGATTTGACTCATACATATAGGGAAAATAGAAATTAGGACTGTCAGTCATCGAGATCAAGTTCATCATCCTATTGCAAGTCACGCGGTCAGTTCAGTTCAGGTTTTATATTAAAATTATCACAGTTATTAGAAATTCCTAGTTCTAAATTTGTTATTCTGGTGAAAATCAAACAGATAAAATTCGACGGCTACAGAGGTTAAAATCACACATAAAAACAAGCAGTACGAGGGAAATTTGTCTACAGGAGGAAAACTATCTCTTTGACAATGTTGGGAAGCACTGCTCAACAAGAGTTTGAAACGAAGATTGTTTTACGTGATCCGAACATTACCAAAGTTTCGTGTGAGCCGTACCATTGTTCTGTAGCCAATTTTGGTTAAACCTACCGACGGCTCCAGGTCAGTATTCTGTTGAGCGTATGCCGCGGCGTCCACACTATCGTTTCCATTTCTTCAAGATTTCGCTCGTACTTCTCACCGTCCTTCAGCATCGCTTGCACCTCCGTTTGGTATCGACTTCCGACACGGATTTTATCCTTGTCCGCTAGCATCAAATTTACCCGCCTAGAGCCGTCTTCATACCGTTTCATATTCCCGGTCCACGATACTATCAACGGTTCCGGAAACCTTTCACCTGGAGATGGTTTACGACGATGTTCTCCACTAATGTCACGGATGAGCCTTCATCGAGGAACGCCAGTGTATCTAGCGACAAAGCGACAAATCCCCCACCGAGAGCGTTACTGGTACCATTCTAAAGATGACCGACCGATTGAAACGGTTATGTGCATTGCATTCTACCACTTGAACCGATTCCCAAGCACGATGCAAAAGAGGGTGGTGATACTCCTGACAATCACCCACATTGCAGCGCAACTTGAAGCTGCATCGGCTCTTCCCATGGGCGTTTAAACACAATACGTACAGCTTCAGGTTCTCTACCCGCCTCAATCGTTCCGTAACATTCAGTTTTTTTTAAATCGTCGCAAAACCTTACCTTATGATCTAACCTCTTACACATTTAGCAAGGCTGGGCCATCTTATTACCCTGTGGTGTCTCACCCTTGGAGGAAGTATTGTGCATGTGAACAAACTCCTTCCTCTTATCGTTGCGGTTTCTTGCAGGTACTGGTTCACGAAGATTCGCCCCCGTGTAGTCTGCCACTTCCGACACATCCGAAACCACATCGAACCTTCGCAGTGGGGTACCACGACTGTACCTCTTGTAGCGTACTGTAAGTTGGTACTTACCTATGGCTGGTCCGATTTACCCCGGCGGGGTGGCTACGAGCAGAGTACTTCCCCCAAAGACGTTCGGATTTGGATGGATTGATAAGAAAAAGAGAAAGCAATATGAAATTTAAGACGTCTATTGACTAATCTGACCTTTCCCTTTTTCTCCTCGTTGTCCTCGGTGTCACTCGGTGGGGCTCTTCAACGATAGCGGCGGCGGTTGCTGCTTGTTTACGTCGGCTCCAGACACGGTCTGTGCCGAGCGTCTTCTACTTCACTTTCAGCTGCCTAGCAGCGGTCCTTTGCATTTACCGGGGGGATGAGCAAGGCTCCTTTATCGGAACCCCCCAGCGACGATGGTGACGAATCACCGAACCAACTACTCGCCGTAGATGGACGCGGTAGTCACCGCAGTGCACTACCCAGGCGAACGCTCCTTCAGTTCGGCCTGCTTCGTCCCTCCTTGGCTCTTAACTGCGGTGACGAGACTGGCTTTTCTCGCTGAGCCACCGCAGTGAGGACGGTGGGTGTTCGGGGATCCTTGGTGGTTAGCCGGGAGCGAATAAATCCTTGAAGTTTAGCTTCCCTTGGTGGCGATGCAACACCCTTCGCTTATGCAGCTCACGAACCACGGCACTTTTCGGGGAAACGACGTCACTTCCACGCGACGATGCTGGGAATTATCCCTCCAGCAGACACACCCCAACAAACAATTTTAGCTGCAGATTAGCTTATACTGCCAAAATTTGCCTTATGCAGCTAACTTTTGCCTGTATAAGCTGAGTTGCAGCTAAAATTGTTAGTTGGGACGTCACGAAAACGGCACTCCTACTTCTCGTTTTCACTCAAACGGACGGGGCAAAATCTACGCGTCGTATTCCAACCGTGGTTTGTAACTTTCTCCTGTTTTTCGTACTGGCTGACAATCACGTACAATACAACAACCGCCATCGTCCTCCTGCAACCGCGCTCGAATGTTATGCTCCTAATGTTTTTCGCCTTCTTTTGCAGCGGGAGGAGAAACGGGACCTATCTTTATTCTAGACGCGAGACAATTCAAAACGATATTTTTTACGCTACATTCTAATCCAAAAAACAAGCCTACACGAATAAAATCTACTATACAAATAACAAATTAAAATATTTACAAATAAAGCAATGGTGAGTATGTTGCCGAGCGTGCGACCAAAACAAAAACAAATCATAACAGACAAGGTACACGCTCATGACAAACACGTTAAAAGGGTGGGTTATTCATTGTCACCCTAGACGAGCGTTACAGTACCCAATCCAACTTGTAGCTTAGCGGAAGCTTATCCACCAGTTCCTGGACCAGCATGGGGTTATTCAAATGGTCTGCTAGCCCAGCTGCCTCCAAATGGTCGCATAACTGTTTCACGGTTATTCCGAAATGGATGAAGGTTCCAAGTTGCTCGATTTTCGGCGACGGAGCTTTTCGAACCTTAGTTAAAGCGGTGTTGCTCTCAACAATAACATATCGACTAGATAGAAGGTTGTTGTATTTGGAGTTGTCCGAGAATTAAACACGCTGAAATAAAGAGGATATTTTCCCCTGATGCATATATTATGTCACGCTCTAGGGAGGGGGGTCTAAGATGTTGTGACAAGCAATGCATTAGGTATAGGAAAAATGTCACGATAGGGGGGGGGGGGGTAAATTTCTCCTCGATTTAGCGTGACATAATGAATGCATGGGCCCTGTGGGGGCGGGCCGCTCGTTAAAAAACGAAAGTTGCATGAAATCTCTGCATATCATTATGATTCAAGTCGCATTTTTTCTGTTTCAGGATACCGTTGCTTACGAGCAATAGGATTTCTAACGGGTCTCGCTGCTGGTGCCGGATGCATCGTTCTGCTGCAGAGTAAAAACATCACAGAGTTTGGCAATCTAGCAGCACCAGGTAAGATCCATTTGTTTCGCTGAGATGGTTGTAAATTGAATAAGAAAAATGTCTTCTTCTCAGCCCTCGCTGTAGTTGCCGGCTTATTTGGTGCTATCCTCGGCTCAACTCATCCAATTTCGTCCATCTTGATCGGAGCCTCGGCCGGTGCGCTGGTAGCCGGTGCCACCATTGCGGCCTGCATAGCCACACTACCTCATTACATCTTTGGAGTGAGTATCTCCCGTATGGCGTGTTCGAATTGAGTGTTTTTCAATATCGATCTTACTTTTAGGAAAATGAGCTCTTCGTGTCAATCGTGGGAGGTGCAATCATCTGTGCAATTATCGCACTGTTCTGTCCGAAGTTTATGTCAATCATCGCTTCCAGCATACTGGGATCGGCCATGATCTTGTGCTCAATCGACTTCTTCATGCATGGACTGAACACGTTGGATTGGGTGAGGCGAAGCCTTATACAATTGGAGTTGTCAATTTTCTACAGCAAATCAATTTCGGTCATTTTAGATCATCAACATCAAACCGGATCCGACGCCTCCGCCCTGCTGGGGTGGAGTGATCCTGTGCTGTTGGCCCATTGCCTCGGTGCTAGGGGTACTGGTTCAGAGCTTTGTCACTGCCTGGAAGATAGACCACCGACGACAGATGATGAACCGAAGGCGACGCAACTACAAGGGCCGATCCGGATCACGGTCACGGGAAACGCGCGAGGAAGCCCGGCAGCGAAAGTACCGCTACTTGTATCAGGTGCGAACCGCCCGAGGGGACATAATTTCACAGGTACGTTCATGGTGTTGCTATCTTAAATCTCATACAGCTGCTGTGTCAAACTCTCGGAATCTACAGATTAAGAAAATTTGCATGTTTTAGATCCCGATTTCAGCTAATTCTTGCAATTCAAGGCTTAGATTTTAGTTGAGATCCCGGCCTTATGAAGTTTATGTTATTCCAGATTTATCAGACTTAGCGGATACTGGATTCCGGCATTTTATGACCAGATGTAGAAAAAGTTTTGTAGTATGCCTGTAAGGTGTGACAATAAATTCTTCAATATCTCCATTTTCCAGAACTTCGTATCCGCCCTCCAGAAGCACGTCACCACGGATTCCGGTCCACCGTCGGAGGTATCCACCAAGACGGGTTCCAACGATCGCAACACAGCCCGAAGCGATCGCACCCACATGACCAATCTCCCGGATTCGGACTTTGACAAGCGAGATTTAAGCTACGAGAAACGTTGACATTCGGCCAAATAGCATTCGCATCAAAAGCAGCATGAGTACTACAACTACAACAACAGCAACAATAACCACCACCAGCACCACCACCACCACCATCAGAAGCCGCAGCAGCCGAAACATGAACGCACTTGTTACTAGAAATGCCACTGAAGGAAGGGAGGGTGAGGGGGCTCCGAAAAACCGAAACAATGAATTGGTAAAGTGATGGTTGGATCGTAAAAGGTGCAACAAAATTAGAATTCCTCTAGGCTTTGTACAGGTAAGTAGTCTAAATTCCAAAGAGGTTTTTATACGGAGATAGCGAATCAAAAACGGGCACGCTGAGTGGAATGAATATCCAGTAACGTTCTAGGGACGGGAATAACCAAGACGGAGTCAAAGAAATGTCACTGCTAAATATGCGCAACATGTCATAAAGAGTTGAAGGAACGATTTTAAACCAAGACAAGTGTAATAATATGCATAACAAAAAACCTATAAATACCAACTCAATAACTGAATCAAATTCATTGCTATATAAAAATAAGATTTACTAAATTGTACTTATTTCAGAAAGTCTGAAGTAAAACTTTAAACGTAAAATTTTTGTTTCTAATGAACTAATCTAAAGCAAAAGTTATAATGAACAAAAAAAAATACAAAGAAACGTGGAAAAAGTGGAAATGTGACGAATGTGATTCAAATTTTTATCAAAACGTAGCGATACAAACAAAGCAGATGTAGGCATTTTTTTTCTCGGTAGATTCATGTTGTAGCAAAAGCGGTTTTGTTCGTTTTTCACAAACAAAATACAAACAGAAACGGAATGGTTGTTTGATTTACAAACACTTTATTTTAGCGTACCCAAAGTTGTCCATACGCTCGCTCTCCGGTGGGCTTGGCAAATACAGTATAGGGAAATTGAAGCATTATTGAACTATTTATATATATACATATATATCAAACAGGATTACACACATACAAATTACCAAACAGTTTAGCAGCAGAAATCGGTCAGTGTGTTTTGAGGGCAATAGAATTTTCCGTTTGTTATTTTTGAACAAAACAATAGCAAAACCGCCGCCGCCGTCGCCGTCGCCGCCAGACAAAAATACGGAAAACAATAAGAGAAATGATATGTGACAACACTGGCGTATGCAGATGTAGGAAGAGTAACAGAGGGAGCGAAGAGCAACAGAGTGTGCTAAGATTGAGCGAGAGAAAGAGAGAGAGAGAGAGAGAGAGAAAGAGCGAAAGACAAGAAAGAGAGAGAGAGAACAGTGCTAACCCTTCCAAGAAGCAAAGATAAAAGAAGAATGGTGAAAAGGTATAAATGACGCAAGACAAAGAGTAATAAATGTACTAGGCTAATGGAAAGCTCAAAATATATATAAGCCATATTTTGGATTTATCGGAGCTAGGTGGTCTTGAGTTTGGCTTTTATGTATCACCATGTCCACAGCTCAGCGGGTGGGGCCTCATGTAGCCTAGTCAGATAATACACGGCATTAACCTGCTGGAGATGGCGAGATTGGTTTCCCGGTTTGAGATAGGAAGAAGAAGATGTGCACAGCTTAACAGCCTTCCACATGATTTTATTTAATACGACTCCAGACCATGGGTAACTTGATGGTGTATCAACATATCCCAAGCAACATTGCAAGTTTTAACGCGGTTTTATAGCTATCTATAAGTCTAAATCATGGTCTACAGAACCCTCATAAAACCAGAAATGTTACTTGGGATATGTGTTTAACCCAGTATGTCATTGGAAATTATACTAGGAAGGGCATAAACATAATTGCTTCAAGTGCAAATCAGAACACCAGTGGTACTACGTAAAAGATGTCCATCCAGGGCGACTGCTTGCTTTTACCTTGACGTGGATCCAGGCCAGATTTTGCTTTATTTATTTGTTGAGACTCCGTCGCCCCTGGGTCTGCCTGTGATGTCCAGGTGGGTTCCAATCCAGCACATGTTTGCAGATTTGGTTTTCATTTTTTTCATAATGTGTTCCCTTTCTCAGGGCACGGATTACATGCCGTAGGCATCGGATAATGATTTTGTGTGTTCTACACTGATAGGCACCATGCTTCGCTGTCGTAAACTGCTCAAATTTAACATTGGAATTGAAAACCCGGATTTTGGTTAAATTGAAAAATCAAAAAAATAGATAAACAAATTGCAATATTTTCACCAGAAAAAGCGCAATCGAATTTGGATTACGAGAAGTGAAGTCACATTTATTAAAGCGCAAATGAATTGCGAAAAGCGAAGTCAAATTTTATTTGGAAAGCGCAATCGAATTTGGGTTCCGAGAAGCGAAGGAAAATTTTACTTGGAAAAGTGAAGTCAAATATTGTTTGGAAAAGTTCAATTGAATTTGGATTACGAGAAGTAAAGTCAATTTTTTTTAAAGCGCAATTGAATTTGGATTATGGGACGCGAAGTCAAATTTCACTTGGAAAAGCGCAATCGAATTTGGATTACGAGAAGTTATGTTAAATTTTGTTTGAAAAAACGCAATCGAAGTTGGGTTCCAAGAAGCGGAGTCAAATTTTACTTGGAAAAGCGAAGTCAAATTTTATTTGGAAAAGTGCAATCGAATTTGGATTACGAGAAGTGAAGTCAAATTTTACTTGAAAAAACGCAATCGAATTTGAATTACGAGAAGTTTAGGCAAATGTTATTTGGAAAAGTGATGTCAAATTTTATTTGGAAAAGTGCAATCGAATTTGGATTACGAGAAGTGAAGTCAAACTTTACTTGGAAAAGCGCAATTGAATTTGGATCATGAGAAGCGGTTACCAGAAGTAAAGTCAAATATTATTTGGAAAAGCGCAATCGAATTTGAATTACGAGAAGTGATGTCAAATTTTGTTTGAAAAAACGCAATCGAAGTTGGGTTCCAAGAGGCGTAGTCAAATTTTAGTTGGAAAAGCGAAGTCAAATTTTGTTTGGAAAACTGCAATCGAATTTGGGGTACGAGAAGTAAAGTCAAATTTTATGTGGAAAAGCGCAATTTGGATTACGAGAATCGAAGTCAAATTTTACTTGGAAAAATGCAATCGAATTTGAATTGCGAGAAGCTTAGACAAATTTTATTTGGTAAAGTGATGTCAATTTTTTTTTTGGAAAAGCTCAATCGAATTTGGATTACGAGAAGCGAAGGCCAATATTATTTGGAAAAGTGCAATCCAATTTTGATTACAAGATGTGAAGTCAAATTTTACTTGGAAAAGCGCAATCGAATTTAGATTATGAGAAGTGAATTCAAATTTTATTTGGAAAAGGTCAATCTAATTTGGATTATGAGTAGCGAAGTCCAATTTTACTTGGAAAAGTGCAGTACAATTGTACTTGAAAAATTGCAATCCAATTTGGATTACGAGTAGCGATGTCAATTATTATTTGGAAAAGCGCAATCGAATTTAGATTACGAGAAGTGTAGGCAAATTTTATTTGGAAAAGCGATGTCAAATTTAATTTGGAAAAGTGCAATCAAATTTGAAAAACGAGAAGTAAAGTCATTTTTTTTGGAAAACCTCAATCGAATTTGGATTATGAACAGCAACTTCAATTTTACTTGGAAAATTGCAATCGAATTTGGATTACGAGAAGTGTAGGCAAATTTTATTTGGGAAAGCGCAATCGGATTTGGATTACGAGAACTAAATTCAAATTTTATTTGCAAAAACGCAATCGAATTTGGATTACGAGAAGCGAAGTCCAATTTTACTGGAAAAAGAGCAATCATATTTGGATTTATAGGGCCCAATTATGTAAGTCGAATCGAGGTTCACTTCGCTCAACCGGTCTATTTTGGTATTACAGAAGTCGATGTCGACGATATACAGTCGAGTAGGTAAACTCGACAGTGAGCATTCATAAGGGCGTATACGCGATGATCGATTCTCTTCATCGATTTTCTCTTTGCATTGCTACAGCTAAGCGAAACAATTTTGTAGAATTTATTCAATGTAGAGTTGTAACAGGTTGCATTGGCCATCAAAAGCAACAGCAAACGCACCGATAAACGTTAAATCTAGCGAGTTATTAACGAAAGAGAAAATCGATGAAGAGAATCGATCATCGCGTATACGCCCTTATGAATGCTCACTGTCGAACTGACTCGACCGCTCGAAAGATGGTGACTCATCTGTCACAATCTGTCGAGTAAAGTTTGTTTTGGTTTGGTTGTTCGTTTTGTTGATTCGAAGTGTCTCAATCAGTTTTCCCCGCCGTAGAAATTTTAGCGATCCGTTTCTCCTCCTCCGTCATCTCTGATTTGATCCATAGTGGGCAAATCTTACTTTCCATCACCATGTCGTTACCGACACATTGTTGGTATCTTCCAATTGCAAGGACTTGAATAGATGCACATATTTTCAAGACTGGTGATACAGCTGTATTGCTATAGAACATTTCCAGGTGAAATCAGCTAGAACAAATCTGGCACGACTCTTCCCGATCTGAATGAAACTTTCAACATGTCGTTAGTATGCGAGATTATGATTTTCCTCGGATTTTTCCACAGATCACGAGACCATTTTGACTCAAGACTAATTTTTTAAAAGGGCATATGTGTTTTCACATATAAATAAAAAAAAATCTAAAATTATTTATTGCATCAAAATTTGTGTCTGAGAAGAAGTTGTAGTAGCGGGGCCGGTGGTGTAGTGGTCAGTGTGATTGCCTCTCACCCCAAAGGGCCTGGATTCAATCCCAGTCAGCGCCGTCGGGATTTTCTGAGACATAAAATCTGTGATCAACGTCAGGAAAGTAAAGCCGTTGGTGATCGGTCAGGGTTCAGGATGGAAGTTGCCTACCTGGCGTCGGTATCATTGGTACTCAGTACGGAAAACATGATCGACGGAAAAAAAAATCGAGAGATTCGACGTTCTTGTTATGACACTAGAAAAATCGAAGGCCCCCTCGTTAACTAGGGGCTGTAACAGTTTTCAAAAGTGCTCAATTTTTGCGTATCCATGATTCATTCAAATAATTAAAAATGCTCTAGATAACCCCTAATGTTTATACAGCACAGTAAAGGGGAAATATTGGGCTTTCATTTGGCATGTTCAAAATTTTTGGTGGTGATATTGAATTTGGATTTATTCTTAACAACGTATTTTTCATGAACTTAACCTCCCATTGATTTTGAAAATAAGCTTACAATTAGAAAGCTAAAACTTTTTCAAATTTCGATAAAGCAATCAAATTTTTGCATGCAAATAGAAGAAAACTAAAAAATAGATTTGATAAATCACATTGATTTAAATAATTGTATCTTCGAAAATTCTCTAGGCAAATCATAATCTCTGGATCCCGTATTAGCAACAATATGAAGGATTCTGCTTGCCGAATTGTAAGGCAGCCACACCGGAGGTAACGAAGCCAATCCGAACCGTTGTAATTAATAAACGCAATCGGAACCGCCAGCAGTTTCAGGGCGATAAATATGCAATTCTGGAAAGACCAAGAAAGGATGAAACATATGAATGAATAACAAGCAGAGACAAAGTGGATCAAATGTTGGTAACCGATATCAAGATCTTGGACCAGGCATGGCAAATCATTTACATTCATTTCGTGCATTCATTTACATTCATTTGCCTCTTACTTTTTTCATCAACAGAATTTCGTAGAATGAGCATGAGCATGAGCATGATTGACCGCCCACGGTTGCTACTCTGTTATTGCTACTCTGTTATTACACAGAGAACCAATAGACGATGCTTGGGACTAGCAATCATCCTCAATGTGTAAAAACTGGTGATCTCGAATTAGGCAATACCAGCGCCAGCCACACCTGAACGCAGGTCAAGAAAGGAATGGGTAGGAATGTGCTGACGTGACACTCGCTTTGATGGAAGCCGAGGAGTCCTCTGCACTTCCACATAAAAAAAAAAACACCTGTGCAAAGAAACGGATCCAATAAACGTCACTCTTGTGAAAGCACACCCGTCGTCGTCGAACGGCAAAAAAAAAGGAATCGGTGGGCAATTTTGTGATACGGATTTCCAAAATCAAACGGGAATGCACAAATTTCACCACACCCAACTGCGAAATACGTTCAGAACTGAGTACTGCGGAGTAAATCGATTTCATTTTGCAAGCCAATGGAAAACTGCTTGAAAATTTGTTCAAGTTTAAAATTGTTTTGTTCTTTCTCAGTTGATTTCCGCCAAAAGCTCTGAGCCAGGAGTGCTCGAGCCCCCATGACTCTATCAAAGTTTGTATACATACATTTTTCGCCAAAGTATGTTTACTGCAATTAAAAACTCAGCTGAGTCATAAAAACTATGCTGGTTTTTATACTTTCATCAATGAGCCTGTTGGTTTTTGTCTTCGAGCTTACAATTAAGAATGTGTTATGAAAAAGTATGAATCATTTTTATGAGATTGCAATGCTTGACGAGAGGTAAGAACAGTAACTGAGTTTGTTGCTTCTGAATGTTTGGCTCCCGTTTGACAGTTCTGACTGGCTCCCAAGTGACAAGCACATTGAGTGAGTCCGCAGTACCCAGGTTCAGAAGCACTTTTGGTACACTTTCGTTCGAAAACACTTATTTTTTTCAAAAATAGTTGCGAGTGAACCAACATCATCAAGTAAATAAACTAAAATTTAAATTATCACTAGCGATGCCACAAATTTCTGGACCGGCAGAAAAAATCAAACAAAGCAAATATCGTTAAATCTTCTGTTGCTTGCAAACATGATGAATCATGTTTTCTTTCTCGATTCTAAAACTTCTCGGAAAGCGAGAAAACCACCACTCACACACGTATAACCGTCCGGGAGGCAGAGTGCCAGCGCTAATCCGGCAAATGCAGCCGAAAACTATGAAAGCGAATGCACGCACAAAACAGAGAACACACTTGATACACAACCGTATCCAAAGGCGTTCGAAACTCGACCCATCAACAGAATTTCGTAGAATGATATATTAAGCTTTTGTAGGTTTTAATATTAGCAACAACTTTTAAAAATTACTCAAATCTGTATCTCTTATGCATGATGAACCGGAACGAACAGAACCAGCCATTGTTTTTCAGCGAATGAAAATTACATTCACTGAAAAATAATAACAAGTTGTGCCCGCTCTAGTTCGTCATGCATGAGAGGTACATATTTGAGTTATTGACATAAGTTTTAGCTAATATCAAACTGTTCAAAAGCTACAAATATTATTTTACGGAATTTTGTTAATGGAAAAAGTTCGAGGCAAATGAATGTAAATGAATGCTCGAAATTAATGTTAATGATTTGCCATGCCTGTCTTGGACCAGCATTTGGATGCTGTTGGATATTAGTCGATGGAAGATGTGGATGAACGGATTAAAAGTAAGAAATTGAGAGCCACGAGAAAGACGAAAAAGAGCAACACTAGTAAATTTTATATTCTTTAATAAACAATCTCAGCGATTTGAACATCTTGTTTTTTTATTAAGGTGTTCAAAAGTTCAAAGCCATCGAAAATCGCAGTCGTTTGACTATCTCACCAAAAATTGTATAGCTCAGTTAGACGAATTCAGTACCCAGCAGCGACTGCTGACATTACGAAGCTGTTGAAGGTCTACCAGAATGACACCTGGTACAGAACTTTCTTCTCATGGGTGGACAACTTCTGCCATCAGTCACCCTTCTCGTGGAGGGGCAGAACTTCGAGGTTGACAACGGTCAGTGTCTACTGACTATCAGTTCCAGCAAGGGCCGACGATCTAGCGCTTGCCAATCTTCTCATTCGTTTGGCATCGTTGAACCAAGAGGAATGAATGTTCTACAAAAAAAGACTCCCATGGGTGTTATTTGAGGCTCGTTTTACTCATAAACAGATCAGGCATAGTGATTACCCTCGTATATACACTTAGAAATTATCGCCGACTTCGGTAATTTTTACCGAAATCTGAACAGGTGTACTGTTCGGTAAAATGTATGCAATCTAATTCAATTGCTTTTCATTTACTTTGAAACTAAATCTACACTCAAATGACAAGATTTGATCGTTTGAACAAGGTTGAACATTCATACAAGCCTTCGTACAAAAAGTCTTTCGTTTCGAGATGCACAATGTGGCCCCTGTTCTGATTTCGGTAAAATTTATCGAACACGCAAACAAAATCTTAGTGTGTATACTATGCAATATGCACACAAATAGCTCGTTTAATCATTCGTGAAAACTTAACAAGGTGAGGAAATAATCTCAAAAGTCAAAAGCGCCCCTGAAGCCAAACTCGTGGGGTACTGAAACCGAGAGCTTAATCGCCACACTTCGGCACATTCGGCACAACGCTGAGCACGAGGGGGTGACTCTATCTACGATGTAGGAGAGATTTTGTTATGCCGTGCGTGGTTCGCTGCGCGCACGCTGAGCAGATAGAATGAAGATTGATGACGATGCTGAAGATTTTCTGTAAAAGAATGATGCACGATCAAGGTCACTCCGCACACCAATCTTGGGTCAACTTTTTTCTCAGTGTGCCCCAAGTATGCCGCAGGTGCAACCCGGAATTTCTGACTGCTTGAATGTTTTGGTTTGCAATCGCATTGATAATATCCAAAGAAAAAAAAGGAAGAATGCAAAGCCGGAAAAAGAACATAACATCGAAGGAGCAACCGCCGCCCATAAGATAATAAAAGTCGTATGCATTAGCGTTTTGTAATGTCCTCAAAGGCAGACCAGATACCTAGCCTTTCGATATGTAAAACGCAACGGTCTATCAGCGGCTGGAACCGGTGGGGAACAATGTTGCCTTCGCTAGATGTTGATACCAGCTCCAATTCCAATTCTAATTTCATTCACTACTCACAAATTTTCTGTGATCTTTGTTAACTCGACGAGATTCTTCCCTAGAGTGCAATTTAGGTTAGGCAAACTAGAATTTTCAGTTTGTACATATTAGATATTCGCTATAAATCCCAGTTCTACTCACTATTAATTGTAGCTATTAGTTGTAAGTAGGAAAATGTAGTAGGTAAGTAGGGAAATGGCTCTAATGTTGGCATATGGATCTAAGATTGGGCCCATCGCTAAAAATCTGCTATTTACAAGGGGTAATCAACTCTGGGGCCTCCCTTAGCTCAGTCGGTAAAGGCGCAGCTACAAAGCAAGACCATGCTGGAGGTGGCTGGGTTCGATTCCCGGTCCGGTCTAGGAATTTTTCGTGTTGGAAAATGTCTCGACTTCCCTGGGCATAGAATATGATTGTACTTGCCACACAATGATACGAATGCAAAAATGGTACAGGCATCGAAAGCTCTCAATTAATAACTGTGGAAATGCATCTAGATAGATCACTAAGTTGAGAGCACGCTATACACGCATGCAATAAGCTTGAAATGCGAAAAAGAAGAAGAATAATTAATTCTGCACACTGTTCCGATACACATCACGGTACACTGCTAGGCACGCTAGGGCACAAATTGACAAGAATGACACAGAACATATTATAAAACGGCATCACTGTTTTTTGCTGATGATTTTCCAATAGTTGCAATTGTTTCGCACTTTGTTGACAGTCGCTGATCTTCGCTTCAGGACGAATTTAATAAATCCATCGGACTAGACGATCGTATCCCGGATTAGAAGTCAAACCTATAGGACTTTGCTCGGAACTCTCCTGCAGCCAGTACTTCGTCTAATTCCCTGCAAGAGTTGTTAAAGTGTGGTGATAAATAGCAGCACCGAGATCATAACCAGCAACAGCAACAACTTTTGCAACCAACGTGATTGCAGAAATTGCTTGTCGTTTCCGGTAGCGGCAGTATCGGTAATCACGGTTTACATGGGTCAATTCCACAGGCATGGTGGCCAAATATATAGCGTCATACAAATCATCCTCCTCGGATGAGCGATCTTCATAGCCACCGGTAGCTCACCTGTTTAAATATTCAGGATTCATTCAACACATATTAAGATACCCTATTGTACAGTCTTCGACATATTACATAGGCTTTCTTTAAACATTGTTTTAGGTTTTTGTTCATCTAACAATACAGGTATACCCCAATATAAAGTAACTGTTACTTTTAATTTCCATCGTCGATATATCACAAGTAACAATTCAATTATGCCGAGATTCAGCTAACAAATCGGAATTTTGCCGAGATCTCCGCTAACAAACATAAATTTTGCTGAATCTCGGAAAGTTTTTCACTGAGATCCAGCAAAATAAAATGCCGAGCTGCTCGGCGGTGCCCATTTCGGAAAAAAATCTAAGTGTGTAGAATTGAGATTTAGATGTGACGTCTCCCTCGGCTGGTCACAGCTTTTGGCATAGATAAACTACTCGGCACTTATTGAGATGCGCAGAGTTGAGTACCCCTTGAACTTTTTGCGACATGAATTTAAAATTATAAAAAATAGACTAGACTTGCAAGCACTAGCAGTGTTGAATTGAAAAATTCACGTAGTTTGCGTATCAGTTTCCTTAGGTTTCATCATTCCCCTGCGTAGTATACCCAACTAACATTTTCAGCTTTGTAAGCCAACTTTTCCAGCATTGTGCTGTAAAGTAGTTGAAAAGAAGCTGTAGATACAGCTACAAGCAAAAGCTAGCAAAATAGTTTTGGAGAGCGTTTACTCAACTTTCTCACAACCATTATTCAATTTGTCAGTCGCACTGAATAACATCAGCCAATAAACGCTAATGTCACTTCTATACACACACTACCCAACTTTCAACTTGTAGCTGCAAAACAAAACTAACAAAGTGAATATATTACTCATTTGATGGCTTCTGCACAACCAACCACTCTTGCTGAATAACATAAACATCAAAAGTGCTTTTTCAACAACTAAACAACCTGTACTCAGCTTATAAACTGTGTTAGAGCAAATTCGGAAGCATTTTCACAGTCAACTAGGTTTATTTTTAGACGTGTGCAGTTTTACAGCTTTTACTCTGCTCTTTTATAACTAGTCGAGAAAATTGATTCATGTGTACTATTATAAAGCCTCTACTCAGCGATTTTGTTGTAGAAGGGAATGTTGATTTGTTTACATAAGTTCAAAGTGTTGACGTAGCACAGTTGGTAGTGTCAACGTTTGCCAATGGGGTCGTCTGGAGTTCGATTCTAGGTTCCGGTGCAAGGTAAATAATTTGGTGGTGATTTGTAACTAATTTCGATTAATTTGATTCACAGCAAAATAAACTCAATAAATTCCTTCATAAAAAAGCGTAAACAGTATTTAACTCGGCTTCAAGAGGAAGCTGTGTAGTGTTTATTGGATAACCGGGAAAAAGGTTGAATAAGCGCCTTTCAAGTTCACACACAACTAAACAGCAGGATAACAGCTGTATAGAAGCGTTAATGGTTATGCAATAAGAGCTTCTCCCGACCGTTCCAATAGCCATAAGTAGCTGACTAAGTTCGCCAGATTTGCTTGTATAGAGGTTGAGTAAAGGTTTCCTCATATCGTATAATGTTTGAATACAGCTTGAGACTGTATAAATGAAATGAGTAAAGCGTTTACATTGTGAAAATTGTTAGTTGGGTAGTTGAGTTGAGAGTCCACTAAATGAGTTACGTCCCAACTAAAAAGCTAGACCTGGCAGAGAAGCATTGGCGTAGCAACGAACAGTGGCCGGAAGTAGGAAAAAACCTCAATACTTGACTTAATTATTTTATTTTTCTTATATTTTTCTCTCAATATAGATACTTCAACTAAGAAAATCCCAAATTTTCAAGTCATTTGGTCAAAAATTGAGTCTTGGGGATTTTTTCAAAGTTGAGGTTTGTGTGATAGTTTTTCAATTTATATTCTCTTTTTTTTATGAGCTTTCTTCATGAGCTCATTGTAAAACATTGGAAAATTTGGATAATCTGACAATACTGTAGATGTTTTTGGGCATAAATCTAGATAGAGCTGGAATTAGGGCGTAACCGCTTTTGTAAACAGTGACTTCTCTCGATGATTTCTATAACGTCATGGCTCTCCATGGCAAATCGACATCACCATCGAGTAGGGGAAGACTTTCCCTACCCGATGGATATGTTAGTTTGTGTAGGCGTGCTATGAATTAATAGAAATCATCAAGAGAAATCATTGTTTACAAAGGCTGTTACGCCCTAATTCCAGCTCTATCTAGAAATAACCAAAACATTTCAAGGTTTGTTTGAAATCCATTCGCAAAATTATAGTGTTTTTCCAGCGTGCAAAAATATTGATTTATATGCAATTTTGGAGAAATACGGATCACAGTAGGCCGCGCTTGAAAGCTGACGTGTTTTTCTTTTGCTGCGTATTTTTCGTCAACGAATTAAACTTTTTTGCCTTGAATTTGTTAATTTGTGTGCTGAAATTTAGTACCAAGTGTTCATAAAGTTATCATTTAGTGATATATCGTGTTTTTTCCTGTGTTGAGACGTCCAGTTTTGAAGCCAAATTAGATTAAAAAAGAGTAGAATATAGCAAGTGAAAAATAGAAACATGCAGTGACAAAAGAAAGCAGCAAAAAAAAAGGTCCGCCTTGAGTGCTTCGGTTGACCTTGAATTAAACCTCTAAAATCTACGTCGCAGCTTCAGTTAAATTGTTTGGAGTCGGTTTAATTGCCTCCCGGGAGCCCGGTTCTTCGAGTTCGGATGCCACACTTTCGGCGCGTAGTTCTATTGAGAGATTCGTCCCCGTGGACGAGTTTTAATCCGGTCCGATTGGTGAATTAGCCCGGGAAAGTGCTGATAATGTGTTCGTCGCGAGTTTTGGTGGTAATTCGGTGGCAGACGTTGCCGCTTGCAAAAGTGTTCGGCCTTTGGTCTCTTGACGGTGTCGGAGATTACGGCTAATCTGAAAAATGCCTCGCTCCAGACTTGACGGGGTGTAACTGATGGCCGCGAACGGTTCCTAGGAAAAGCACTAGACGTGAACATCCTCCCATGCATGGCAATGCAAGGAAATTTGTGTTCAGAACAACGTAACCAGGGGGATCAAATTAACATGGTGAGACCAGTCCAAATACTTTTTACAATAAAAAAAAAACAAACTAAATACAGTATGCAAAAAAAGTTTATCCCCCCCCCCCTTACCAATTAACATTTTTTATTGTTTTTCTGGTGAAAATCAGTTTAAATTTATGAGTGTTCCTTCATGATTTATCAATTTATGTTTATTTATCACATTGCCATTGAAAATACGATGTTTATATCTTTTCTTGAGATTTCATGTGATAAATTATGAAAAATGGTAAAAAATTACGCAAAAATTGTTTATCCACCCCCAAACGGATACTAGGATTTAAGTGTGTTTGACAGAGTTTTAGTGTGTATTCTGCAACTTTATCGAATGTAAACATTGTGTCTATCTGTCATTTAGTGCTCTTGAAGTTTTCATGCTCAAAATTTCAGTTTTGTGTTCAAAATTTGAAGTTATTTGTTTCAAAATGCCCAAAAAAGACCAAATTTCGATCAGTATTCGAAATTTGATTATTGAACATCACAAAACTGGCAAAAGCTACCGTTTTATTGCCGATATTGTCCAGCTTCACAAAGATACGGTCGCTAGAATTGTGCAGATGTACAAAAAGCGTGGTTCTATCTCACCAGCTAAGCGATCGGGGCGTCCTTCAAAGACAACTGGCCGAATTGACCGAGCTATCGTGAAGAAGGCGGAGCTGGACCGGAGACTATCAGCTCCGAAAATTGCGAAACAGATTGAAAGCGAGTTTTCCATTCAACTGACATCACAATCCGTACGAAATCGTCTTCATAAGAAAAGTCTTAAGGGCAGAGTGGCTCTTAAGAAGCCATGGTTGTCCGCAATATATATCAAAAAAAGATTGAAGTGGGCCCAGGACCACATTTCATGGACCATGACGAGTCGAAAGTAATGCTATTTGGGTCTAATGGTATCAATGGTGACCCAAATAGCATTACTTTCGTCTCGTCTGACCAGATCACCTTATTCCAGTCATCATTAGTCCATAAAATGTTGTCCTGGGCCTACTTCAATCTGTTTTTAAATTTTTTTGCGGATGACCATGGCTTCTTAAGTCTAACTCCCGGACTAAAGCTGTCTACAATGACCATAAATGCGGCATTGTAGAGAGAGTTCTTCCATAATAACATTGCCGGCCAGTGGGGGTTAGAGGGAATACACACACAATACACACATATGCAATTTTGGAGAAATACTTAGTATTAAGGAGAGCCAGTACTTTTACAGGAAACATCAGAAAACGATGCCATATCCCGGATCTGACGCGAAATTTTGTCTAGTTTTTGGGTATATAGGCCACTCTTTGCGCATTTTTGCGCAAAGCGCAAATTTTTTTTTATCAAGTCACTATGGAGACGCATGGTTGTGGAGGAAGCAAAATGGTTTGAAGATTGTATTTTATCTTAACATAAATAAAATTACCATCTGAATACTGACTATTTAGTGTAATCCTTATTCTGGTAGGTAAATGGCCGTCAATAAACCACGTGGTCTTATGGGGGAGGGGAGGTGGGAGGGGCAGAGGGGGAGGGGGTCATGACCACGGCCCTAACAAATTTTAGAATTTTTCTACGGACAAAACGAATCCAAAATGAATGAAACGTCGAAATGAATCCTTATATAACATCAACTTCAGCATTAACTTAGCTCTGAGTTCGCACCTTAAAAACGTCACGTGGTTTATGGACGGTCCCTAAGAATACCAATCAGTTTTGTCAGCTAACATGTGTGTGTAGCTGAATCGATCCATTGAATGAAAAACGTAGGTAATCGAACTTTTTTAATAATTTATATGATTTTATAGCTTTTGGACCACCCTAAGAGCAAAAAATACACAAGTAAAGTTAATTTCAATATCAATAATGATTTCAGAATCCCCTAATAACCCTTTTAATCAAACTCTCCATTCAACTAACACATCGTGATAGCTTATTATTGATTACTTTTTACTTAACCCAAAATGAGCTGATTTTCATAATTTAGAACCACCGTAATATAATAAAACCAAAATATATGAAAAGTTTCATATCAGAAATACATTCAGGATACCAAAATCATCTTAACCTGTGAGTTTTAGCCATTCCGGATAACATATGAGGTTTTGTCCGACCTTTGTCTGGAGGCCCGCCACTGTGCAACGGGTGGGCTAGGGCTGTAGACCCCCCTAAGGATAATATAGCCCCCTCTAATTGAAAAATTCAAAGCATTAATATAGTCCCCCCCTTGGGTTTTCCTTAGTTACGGAAATACGGAGAAGTACTGATTTTCGAATCAATTTGAATCGTCAAAATCGAACAACTTTTTCAACTGTTGCAAGATCAAAATGTATGAAAAGCATTTGAGTAAACAATCGATCGTTATGAAGAGCTTTGAGTGGGTTGGTTTATTTCCTTTAAATTTCGTTATAATTGCTTATCTTTTTTTTTATTATCCAGACTTCATCAGTGCCAAGTACTCAATGCCACTGATGTTAAAGGAAATAAACCAACCTACTCGAAGCTCCTCATAAAGGGATTCCGTTAAGAGGTTCGACAAATTTAAAGGATTAATCGATCGTTATTTTATAACAAATCACTTCCAAATAGTAACAAATATTTTCATTAATTTTACCGGTGCGCTTCCACTACAAAACTCCGAAATGGAATGGATATATAAAAAAAAATGAACAAACAAAAATCCAGCTCAACAACTGCAATTGTTACGATAGAGCCATGCATTGATTGGATTTGTTGTCATCGCATTGTCAATTTGACATACATCGTAGGAGTCTCAAGGTGACTGCAATTTGTCTTCGCTAGACCCAGTTAAAACGTAGCTAATCGCTCAGTAAATTGTGTCCAAATAGACCACAAATTTTATTTTTGATACTTGGAGATCATCCAGTGAGCTGTTTTTCATGAAAAACTACCCGGAAATAAATAAGCATACAATTACCATAACATAAAATACAGTCACAACCAAATTTATTACCAACAGTCGATCTTATTGTATGTTTATCATACAAGCAAATTTAAAAATAGATCTACAATACGTCCCATATACACGGATAGAAATCCTTTTATACTTTTGGAAAATTTCTATTGCTGATTATTGATAAAATGTATAAGTCAACTAATAAGCACTTGCAAAAAAGTTAATGAAGCACGCCTTGCAAAAAAGTTAATGAAGATCATGTGTCAAATGAAATGTATAAATGGTCATTATTTTTTTATAATAGGACCTATGTGGATTGTCTTATGAAATGTATAAGCACCGACAAACCGACGTTACAGCTCATACAAGCTATACTTTCAAATTCGTGCCCAAGACGCCATATTTAAAATACGTTAAACACTACCGACATCTACTCATCCGATCGCGTCATACCATGAGCAAGGACACGAACCCACGTATAATTTATATTGTCATGGTTTGCGTCTCACCTCATTCGACAGATCTGATCACCCGTTTGAAAGTTCGAATCGCTCGTTTGACAATTCGAATTGTGGACAAACGAAATGCTCCTGTGGCATGTCGGTTCGTCGGTGGTTTATGGCTGATGTTTTGGCAAAAATGTTTAAGTGAAAAGTGATTTTTTATACGGTTAAATATAGAACAACTCCTTTGTCTATTGTACCAACCAGTGAATGATGACTGTACGTTACGCTTCCCCCTAATATCAAAAGCTGTACTACAAATATTGCATGTGTGAATTGCGGCTTGAAAGTGTCAATCATGAATGGCCTTGAAAAATCTGATCACAAAAATTGTGCGTTTCACGATGACGACGTTGTACGTTCCTGTGGATCAAATTACAAAACAAACGATAGGAACATAGAGTCCAATATTAATCCAAAACATGATTAAATCACTTTCTTCACACAACATACTTCAGTACCACAGTACCACATGCATCCTCACGTTAAGGTCAGGAATCCACCATCTTCGCATGAGGCATCAGCAGAGAAAAAAAAGCTTGCCTAATCTTTATTGTGCTCACTGGATCCAAGCAGAAAGACCAACCACAGAGAGCCATCACCAAAGAGCAGAGCAGAATCTGCTATCTTCCCTGTTGCATGCATTCCTTCAGGTAACCGCATAAAGTTAATGCTATCGCCGTTTTGTAAAAACTCCTCCCAACTGGCATCGGACCACGCCTACTATTCGCTGCGAGCCATGCGCAACAAATAGCACATGTTGCACTAACACTCACTCACATACGGATCGGCGGAGGGAACTCAGTTGCAAATGAGTGACCCACCCACAGGCACGCTCAACCGGGCCTGTCTAGGAGATCGTAGCGCACAAGGATCTCAGTAGTCTGTGGCGATCGTTCGTGGTGTTCGGTAGGCGATTAGAAAGGCAGCGTGTGCGTGGTGAAATTGGTGAAATTTGCCATTTGGACGGATATCGTGCAATATGTGCAACTGAAATGCGATTACAAAGTGGTGTGTAGGTAATTGATGCCAGAAAGTGGGATCGCCGGATCAATTGCCGTTTGAAGATTTTGGCAGAGATTCAAAAGAGCAGTCATTAATAGGATAGGTTGGATAGGTAGGTGTCGCGAACATTCGCGTGCTGTGCGCCGTCGGATTTTGTGACAGAATGTTGTGGTGTTGATCAACATTAGTGTTGTGTTTCTGGGTGTATGGTTTTTTTTTTGAATGAAGAAGATTGCAGAAACCTAAGCAGGCGGCAACTGTGTATGCAAAGTGCGGCTATTTTTAGCGCGGTCGTTCGAAACCGAAGCCGTGCGTTTCAAGAATTTGACGGGTGAAATATTTGACCGTGCTGAGCTGCGGCTCCGTCGTCTTGATCGTCGGCGAGGAGGAGGAAAAAAACACGTAAACACTTCTTTTGGCGAAGCAAATTAGAGTGGAAACGAATTTAGAACGTGTCATCTGGGTTCGAAGGAGGCGCTTTGCGCAATGCACCTGCCTGACCGGCGGCGGTGTGGATTACGCGAGTTATTGTAAGAGTGCGTGATAATATGTTGCGATTGTAAGAGAATATAAGAAATTTTAGAAGACCCGCAGAAACCAAGCTGTCACTGAAAGCACAAAGTTAAAATGTTGCAACACCCGAGCAGCGATTATTACGAGTTATCGGCGGCCAGCAAACAAACGCCCCCAAATTTCAGTCCGCAGGGAGCTAATGCGGCTGTTTTGGGATCGCTGGCTGGCGGAGGTAGTGCAGGATTGAATAATAATAATAATAACAACAACAGCAACAATAATAACAACAACGACAATGATCTGGATTTGTTGGGACAGAATGGAGGTTTGAATAGCAGCGATCGGGAATCGATGCCCAGTTTTGGATTTACCCAGGAGCAAGTAGCGTGCGTCTGCGAGGTGAGTTGACCTTTTAATCGTTAAGCCTGCTTCTCTCTGAGATGACTACGTTGGTCATGACGTGAAAAATAGCTGGGTAAAGCAGAGTTGCTATATAGAAGACCATCGCTTGAGAATGCTTGAAACCATCTCCCGCCACAGACAGTATATGAGCAAGCCAAACAATCACTCTTTTGCCAGTGGATCTGAGGAAATACCTCAAGTCCCCTCACCCATCAAGTGAGCTAGGCATCAATGGCCCTTCGTTTAATTTCAACTTCTGTTCAATTTTCACTCTGATAGTACTGTAACAGAACTATCAATCTATCCTCTTCAGAACTTTCTCTAGCTAATAAATTATCGTACTAAAGCTTCATATTGATATTAGTATAGTATTTTATCCCAACTCTGTTAAGCTTAAGTTATTTGCAGTTAATAATTTGTCCATATGTACGCCAAATGAGCTTAATGTTCAAAGAATGCTCTGATCCGTTTCCTTTTCTTCTATAGTGTTCGAACATTTTCTCTTTTCCATCGGCTTAAGTCCTCTTTTATTTGCAAACAATCTGCACTCATGTAGCTGATGGTCGATTGCATTGAAGAATGTGAGACGGTAAGCGGTAAGAAATGTTTTTGTAGAAATGTTCTCAAAAAATGCGATTAGAGAAGCATATTTGTCACCTTTGACACAAAGGTGAAAAGTCTATTGATGTTTAATTGATTTGAATAAGAAAAATCTTTTGCATGAACACACTCAATTGATTATGAATCCCACGCAGTGACATCCAAACTGGATAATCTTAGAATTGGTGGTGTGAATTTATCGATCTCATCGCAATCAGAGTACAACAAAGTAAACATTCACACACGACGGCGTGGACCTCCAACTGCGGGGAAGATATCACGCGGCTATGTCGATGTATCTCGAACGACCGCGTTCGTATGCTAATCGATGTTGAACAGTGTCCATGCGTCCACCGTAGCATGTGAAGAAGGAGGTCCACGGACGACGACGAAGACGACGGTACAAATTAGAGAACATCACGTTATGTCGTTTTTATTCAAATTTACTTCATCGATCTCTCTCAACTGAGAGGAACGCAATGGAACGTAAATTTTGACTAATTAATGTGAATGCGGGCGAGTCTTTAAATGCGTCTCCGTAAGTAAAGCTTAAACCGTGAAATGTTTTACAGGATAATCTCGGTTTTTGATATTATCTCGACAAAAATTAGGCCTTAAGGGAAAAGGGAACGTCAATAATTTTTGGGAATTCAAATGCAGATTTCTCGCGTCATTTTTCAAATAGACCTACCTACATTTATCGATTCTCTTTTTCGTTATTAACTTGGCTGCATCCATATTTCGGGCTAATTTTTCTACATAGTCTGTTAAAAGTATTATTTAGCGAATTGGACGATAAGAATAGCTGAACATGTTTTTGGAGTCGAGTTATTAGCGAGAGAGTCGATTAAGAGAATCGTTTAATGGTAGATTGGTCTATTTGAAAAGTGACGCGAGATTTTCCGTTCAAAACCGAAATTCTGTTAATGAAAATGTCTTCACTGTGTTCCGGTAGGCAAGTAGAATACTATGAACACATATTCATGAACGTAATTTTGGTTTTGAGGGAAAACACTTCTTTTTTATTCCCCCTTTCACCTTAATATTTGTTATTATTTGTTTCGGTCTCAATCTCGACCCAACCCAACTGAACACCAATTGCTAGTTAAAATCCTGCGAGTGAAAATCTCTCAGTAATGATTTACAAAATAAATTTATATCGATGGTTTTTCTTAAATTATTTCAAATTTATTGGTGAGAGCTCCATAACTCGATATTTTCTATAATTCGATGTAGATTTGGGGTCCCTTCACTTTTCAATGTATCGTTCTCTCCACAAGTTGATATACACGTACATAGATATTATTACCGACTTCAATCATTTTTACCGAACATACAAAAGCTGAACTGTTCGTGTTTCAGGCGGCTGGCTTGGTGATCTCTGACTGTTCGCTAACCTGAATACGGGAAGAAGGACCACGGTTTCAGGCGGCTGGTTCGGAATCACACTGGCAGTTCGCTCACCTGATGCTGGGACTGAATCTTCTTAGCACAAATGACCGTAGGAACTCTTCTTTGAAAAGGTTCTTGAAAAACGGTTACTGGTTTTCTATTAAATCCGAAATGGATAATGAACCTTTTTGTTGAAGTCATCCTCATGGCTTACTAGTTTCCAACAGTTCGATAAAAATCAGGCTTTCATCAGTTTTAAGGTTTTACAAAACAAGGAAAACTTCACCACTATGTTAAGACTTGTTTATTTAATTGAAATTAAAATTTAGTGAAACAGACTTTGAAATTAGGGTCAAAGTTTTACCGAACGGTCAGCAGGAATGGAAAGGTTGTACTGGTTTTGCCATGTTGATTGTATTCGATGAGGTTGTTCCTGTTAAAACAACCCCGTTTTGCTCAGCGGGATGCCCTCGATCGAGCGTGATCTATTGTTCGGTTTAAGTTAGAATAATGGTTTGGTTTTACCGTATCCAGATCAAATGAAACTAATTTCGTTGTGTTTGGAAAGTGGCTGAACATTGTCGCGGCAGTCGTAGCTTATTGTGATGTAAGGGACATGATAGCCTGAACAATGTTGAAGATTTATGGGTTCTGTTCCAATCTTGTGTAAAGACCAAATCGAAACAATTAACGTCGCGTAATTGAAGAATTTAATTAAGGCTTAAGTGCTTTTTTTCTAGTAGTTCTTGGGATTGACAGATCGTTGGTCACACCGCCGTCGGGTTTGAATGGTTAGTGGCGTCCCGTAACCTCACTTTTAACATGTGCACCAACTTTCAAAACCAAATTTAATGCCATATTCATACTTGAATCAGTTAAAAAATGCACGTTTACTCGATATCTATCCATTGCAAGCAATATTTTGATTTATTGTTTATGTTTTGAGAGTTGGTGCACAGGTAGATTGAGGTTAAGGAAACGCCACTGGTTATAGCATCAACTTGATCATATATTGTGATATGAGGGACTCGGCTGCCTTAAACAGTCGTTTTCGTTTACTGAGTGGGATTCGAAACCACAATTTCCATTCAGTATACGGGTGCATTGCAAATTATACAACGGTGGACCTATGATCTATGGATGTATTAGGCTAATGGCATTTGAGTTTCGAATCCGTTTCCTTCCCTAGTTTTTCCAAGCATTTTCTTGATATTTATGGTCCGGCATGAAGACTACGCCATTTTCCTATTGTTTTGGAACATTCATGAAATTCTTGGTTTTTTCATAATTTCTCGGAACATCTTGAGTTTTTTTAAACTTTTGTAAAATTCCTGTAATTCTCTTGAATTTAATTGAACTGCCCTGATGATGTGTGATCTTTCCTGATTCTTATAAAGTTATTGGAACTACACAAAAATAAATGAAATGGTCCTACATTTTTTAAACTTCCTTGGAAATCTCTGAACTTTCCTAAAATCTCTGGAACTTCATCTTTGAATTTCCCAAAAGTCTGGACTTGCCTGAAGGTTTTAACATTGCCCTTAAGGTCTCAGAGTTTTTCCGAAGGTCTCTAGACCTAACGTTCGTGAGGTATTTGGAAATTATTTGATGTTCCATAAAGTTCTCTGAATTCTTTGAAGTTTTCTTAACTTCCCGTACTTACCTTACCAATCATACTAAGGCCTTGTTGTCCTCTACTGTCCGAAGAAGTCGTCTCCACTCTACTCGATCCTTGGCCACACTTCACCAGCCTCGTGGTCTGCGAAGGGTCCGCAGGTCGCCTTCTACTTGGTCGGCCCACTGCGCCTCTTCTTCTTGTTCCTGTTGGGTCGCTTTCTAGAACCATTTTCACCTTATCGTCCCGTGGTATTCTTACGACGAACCCAGCCCACCGTAGTGGCCCAATTTTTGCACTTTGGATGATGGATGGTTCTCCAAGCAGCTGGTGCAATTCGTGGTTCATTCGCCTCCTCCATGTTCCGTCATCCATCTGCACTCCACCGTAGATGGTACGCAACACCTTCCGTCCCTGGTCCTCCACGTGCATAGTCCAGGTCTCGTGGCCGTAGAGGACCACCGGTCTAATGCGGCGGCGAATTTTATGCGACCGGAGCGTCCTCCAGAGTCCAAAGTAGACACGATTCCCTGCCATAATGCGTCTTTGAACTTCTCTGTTGGCCACCTCGATTTCGTCACCGTCAATCTGAACTCGAGGTGGGAGACTAACATTGTCTTCCCTATGGCTTCAGTCTGGTGTACGTTTCCGCCATCGTCTCAAAGTTCTCTGCCATGATGTCAATATCATCGGCGATGCCAAGAAGCTGGATAGACTTCCTGAAGATCGTGCCACTCGTGTCTATCCCAGCACTTCTGATCACACCTTCTAACGCGATGTTGAATAGCAGACACGAAAGTCCATTCCCTTGCCGTAACCCCCTTCAAGATTCAAAGGGACTCGAGAGTGTCCCCGATACTCGAACAACGCACATCACTCGATCCATCGTCGCCTTGACCAATCGCGTCAGTTTATCCGGAAATCCGTACCCGTGCATAATCTACCATAGCTCATCTCGATCGATTGTGTCGTATGAGGATTTGAAATCGATAAACAAATGATGTGTGGGCACGTTGTAATCGCGGCATTTCTGCAGAATCTGCCGAATCGCGAAAATTTAATCCGTGGTAGCACGGGCACCCATGAATTCCACCTGGTATTGACCCACGAGCTCTCTTGCAAATGTTGACAGGTGGTAGCATAAAATTTGTGAGAGTAGCTTGTAGGCGGCGCTCAGCACCGTATTTTAATAGCTCACTTGGTAGTTGATATAGACCAGTTGCTTTGTTGTTCTTCAGCCGACCGATCTCCTCCTTAACTTCTTGAAGATCAGGGGCCGGTAGCCTGTCGTCTTCTCCGTGCGCTCCAAGGTCTGTTGTCGTGCCACCTTCGTTTTCTGCTGCATCACCGTTGAGCTGTTAGTCATAGTACTGCTTCCACCTCTCAATCACCTCACACTCGTTCGTGAGAAGGTTACCGTCGAAGTCCTTACACATATCGACTTGCGGCACGAACTATTTAGCTTCTCGTAGAACTTGCGTGTGTCGTTTACGCGGTACAGATTTTCCATCGCTTCGCGATCTCGGTCTTGCTGCTGACGCTTCGTCCTTTGAAAAAAACGAGTTTTGTCTGTTCCACGCTTGTCAATATCGCTCCACATTCAATCTCGTGCGGTGTTGCAGCATTCTCGCCCGTGCTACCTTCTTCTCCTCTACTAACAGTTTGCATTCGCCGTCAAAACAGTCATTTCTTCGGTCCGGGATCGCAGTACCTAGTGCCGCTGCAGCAGTGCTACCTATGGCGGAACGGATATCCCTCCAGCCATCTTAAAGAGTAGCTGCGCCAAGCTGCTCTTTCGTGGATAGTGCAACTTCCAGCTGCTGCGCGTAATCCTGGGCAAATCCGGCGTCCCGTAATTGTTCAATGTTGGGTCGCGGCGTTCGACTTCGGCGGGTGTTATGTACCGTCGAGAGTTTTGAGCGCATGCATACTGCAACTAGTTAGTGGTCCGAATCTATGTTCGCTCTGCGGTACGTAGTGACTATTTTAAACTTTTTTTTTACGTGAATTTATTTCGAGATTGATCATTCTTCTTGCAGTGTGTAAGATAGGCCTACATTTTGTCGAAGACATCATATCAAGAAGACTGGCAACTTTGCCAGAATCCAAGCGACAGATACAGCACCGCTGCACTTGAGCGAAGGTGGAAACAACGCATAGAAAAATGAGCAAATACACAAACCTTTCTTCTGAGGATGTAATCTTTGCTATCAAATTCGTTCGAAGCATTTACCTTTGAGCGGCAGATGACGCAATTGTACCTGTCTCATACGAGAAAATGGAAGAGTTGCCAGTCTTCTTGATTTGTTGTCTTCGATTTTGTTCTAATTTTTTAACAAGTTGACGACCTTGTATAGAGTTTTTTGACGTTTAATCGTCTTTCTCTCGTTTGGCTAAATAAAGTTCCATGAGTTTTCCAGGTTTTTGCATAACTTTGGAGGATAATTTCCAGGTTTGTAATAAGAAAGCTATTTATGAAATGCGTTTAAAAAATGTTTTTTTTTTGTAAAACAACAATAACAACAACAATTAACGCACTCGTTTTTAAGACATGATAATCAGTTTTAAAGAAAGAGCTTTACTTAATTTTAATAAGTCTAAGCTCACAACACTTTTAATGTCTTGAAATTTCGTACTAGCAAAATTGTTGAAACTTTTAAGAAGTTCTATTTATCTCAGAAAAACTAGATCTAGAGATCTTTGGGGTGTTCCAGAGATCTCAGCGGGAGTCCCCGAAATTTTAGCCCAGACTGTCGGATTGGTTTAAAAATCTATAAGCGTGAGTTTAGACAAATTCAGGATAATTCCATGATGTGCTGAAATAAAATCGAGAACCCTTAAGATGTTCCGAGATATTCCGTACAGAGACCTTCAGGATATTTATGGAAACTTCAGAAATATTTCAGGAACTTCACATAAATCCAGAGAATTCCAGGGAAGTTTAAAGGTGTTCACGAGAATTCCATTTATTTTAAATCAAAACCGAGATCTTCATTAGAACTAAAAGGTTTAAGGAGCTTCGAGAAGATCAAGACAGATCATAGAATTAAAGGGCAGTTAAAAAAAATCAAGGAATCTGCAGAAACCTTAAAGAAGTTTCAAGAAAATTTCCGGAAACTTCAGTTTGCTCAGAGAAAATTTCTGGAACGCAATAAAAATTATATGAACATCCGGAAAATGTGAGAGTATTTCAAGGGTGTTATATCATGGAAATTTCATAAAATTTAGCTATGTTGATTAGAGAACATCAACGTTCCATTGATTAAAATAAATGCGATATCTTTTAGCAAGCATCGATATTTTCAAGAAATTCTAGAGAACTTCTAAGAAATTTAGATATTTTTAGATTGTTTCGTTATATTCAGTGAAGTTTCGAGTACTCCGAGGACGATCAGATTACACCACAAATCGCATTAGCTTAAGGAAATTTGCAGCGACTTACAAGGAGTTCCTTGGAATTATGGGATATTCCGAGAATTCTGTGATTGATCTGAAAACTTTAGAAGATTCAGGGAATTATAAATATATATCAGAAAATTTACCGGAACATTTGATCAATTTAGAGAAATGAAGGCAAGCATAGAAAACTTCAGGGCTGGGCTTTCCAGGGAAAATTAGTGATTTAAGGATAGTTCTGTGAGCGTGTATAAACTTTATGAAACTTAAGGAAAATTGTAGAACTAAAAGGCAATTTAACCAATTTCAGTAAAATTTTGGGTTCTTTAAAAAAAGATATTCAGGGCAGTCTAGAGAATTTTAAGGAAATTGAGAAAAATATTGGACAGTTTTAAAAACATAAGACTATTGAAAAAGCTGTGAATTAGTTTCTAAAATCGACAAATCTTGAGAACTTCAGTGAAAATCATAGAACTGTATTAATTAATTTCGTTGCGGGAGCTTAAAGAAATTCCTGAAATTTCAGAATAACTTCACAGAAGTACAGAGATCTTCAGAAACATTTGGGGAACTTCATAAAAGGCTATGGAACTTAAGGGAATATCCGAGAACTTATATGGAAATTTTGAGAGCATTTCAAATAAGTTTAGTAAAGCTCCAAAAACAAAGTGAATTTCAGGGGAGTTCAGTTTCATAAGTTTCACTAAATTAGCGGAAAAATTCAAGAAGTTCCCAAATTTTCAGAGAACTTTAGAGATTTTAAGAAATTTTTTGAGGTTTTCACACCAGAAGTTCACGGAAACTTAAATATTTTTAGAGCAGTTCAATTAACTTCAGTACAACACGCTTCATGAGAACTGCAAACAGAGCAGTGAAATTATATAAATTTTAAAAATGTTTCGAGAAATTCAGTGAGTTATTAAAACTTTAGAGAAGATTCATGTTCGTTAGGAAAATTGTAGAAACTTTAGGAAGCTCGAAAAAGTTTAGTGAAGTTAAAAACAATGAAGAAAAGTATTGTGAGCTTTAGGCTAGTTTCTCAAACTATATAAGAACTTCAAGGCAGTTTCATTAACTTCAGGAATATTTTGGGAACTTTCAAGTTGTTCTGAAGACCTCAGAATAGTACATTACATATTCAACGGAAATTTCTCATGAAAATTCGCTTGGAGTTCTCCTCATCATTCGCTCGTATTCTCCCGAAACTCTCATGGAATTATTTCAGAAATTGACTTGGAACGCTTCTCTGAAATCTCTAAAAAAATCACAATAATATAGTTGGAATACTTCTCGCAACTATCCGACGAATCCAATATTCTTTTAATTTTCCTAGGAATTGCCTTGAAATTCTCCTCGGTAAGAAATCCTATGGAAAGATTCTCAGAATTTTCATTGAATTCTTTTCAGGTTTTTTTTATCTCACTCGATCCTTCCCTTGAAATTCTACTCACATTGAAAGCCTAATAAGAATTCATTTTCATTTCTGCTCACAAATTCCTTAGATTTCTTACCTTGAATTGTTTGGCGATCTCTCTTGAATTTTTTTTTCCGAATTTATTTGAAGATCTCCTGGAGTTATTCTCAGATTTAATTGTAATCCTCCTTTTAGCATCCCCAGGGGATGAAAAGTATATTGTATGTTTTTATTTTAAAATGCATTATTTTCTATGGAATATCCTTAGTAAAAAAAATATTTAATTTCCTGAGTGCTCCCTGAGACTTCCAGAAAATAAAATTCCCTGAGAATTCCCGGTTTTTCAGGTTTTTCCAGGTCTTAGACACTTTGAGGTTTAGTCATAAGCTTTCTATTGAATCTTTCACTTCAAAGGTTCCAATTGTACATATTTCAGTGTTTATGAGATTCTAATTGAATAAGTCTAAAACGTCAAACATTTATTTGATATGTCATCAGAACGACTATTTTTTTTCCCTTAGGTCACTTTTTAGTCACTTTTTTACAACTATATGTCACTATTTGGTCACTTCAACATCGTCACTAAAATCACTTTTTTTTACAGCATTGATCACTACCAGCCCTGAAATATGCACTTTTAAAGCATTTATAATTTTTTAGAACATTGCATTGATTTTTTTTAAATTCAAACAAAAAAAGTTATGGTAAAACCGCGCTTTATTAGGGGGTACTACCGTTTTTAGTCCATTTACACCCTATAACTTCGTCAACTTGAGAGATAGAACATTTTCGTGTTCGACAAAGTTGCTAAAAATGACTTCATCTACAATGTGTCCATGGATGTACGTCAATTTTAACAAGACATACAAAAGTAATTTTTTTTATCTGAGTGTATACCCCCCAGCAAACATTTTCACGACCTTAATAGTTTCATTGGAAATAGTCATGTTCCACTATTTTCGATTTCGTCACACTGTGGGGCGTAAAGATGTTCGAAATGTTTGTACCCGATTTTCTTCGTAAATTTGGCCTAAATCATGGTTTGGGTTATCCAAATCTTCAATCCCATTTATCTTCGTAAATATGACCTTAATTTGTCAGTCCCATCAAAATTGGAAATGAGAAAACGGCGTTCATAGATTTTACAAGTTATTTTTCAGTTCTCATTTTACACTTATTTTGAAGGGATGGTTTTAAAAATTAACGTGCAATGCGATAGAATGCATCTTTGTTTAGTAATCTGAGTGGGACTGATTTGCGATTACATTTAACGTCAATGAGAATATTAACCACAAGTCAGTAACAACGCCATGACGACGATGCTGCATTAGTTAAGCATAGTATTGCACAGTGGAGTGATATCATGATCCCAGATAGTTATTATGGTTCCGGAGCTATGGGCGGAACATATTTCGGCGAGTATGGGACGGACATTTCCATTTACATGCCAAACCCATCATGCGGTAAATAAATTTACATGAGAATTCTAAAATAAGATCCATAAAAGTCATGGTGAGTAACCAGCACCATGTTGGCCACAGCCCGACATCATGCGACACAAAAAAACACATGAAAATTCTAAGCAAGAACCATAGGCGGTCATATTGAGGATCGTAAGAACTATATTGGCCACATCTAGACAAGTTCCTGATACCCTTGGGGAAGTGTTTCTAATCTAATCTAACACCAACACAGCCAGTTCTTGAAAGCATCCTGGAAAATGATGGATATACCTCCATCATTTTTCTTGTCTATTTGATATATGTTTCACATCGAAGATGTGTCACACATATCAAAACGGCCAGGCCTACTGTGCAGCATTTAAGGGGCAAGATGATTCAGAATACATCGGGCCTGTTTAAATCGAAGACTTAAACACGATGCTTCAGAATCCAATGAATGGAAGAAACGTGTACATCTCGTACCGTACGTTCCGATTTTGGTAATTATATGATTGGTTGATCGTTGGAAGCATCAAAGCTAGAAAGGTTAAGTGATGCTCCATTTTCTTCTGCCGGTTGGGACATGAGCACCAACTCTTGTCCTAGCCTTTTATGGCTTATGGCTATAGCGCCATTACTCGCTTTCTGAAAAGAGAAGAGTGAAAGGAAAAAGAGTAGGACAAAGGGAAAAGGATTATGTAAACTCTATGAACATAAACAATATTTTTGAATTGAAATATACAATATAGAAATGCATAACGGCGGTGGTCACTTCACGGGTCTTGTAACTTTTATCAAGTCATGAAAAGTAACAAAGAACTAGAAAATCCTGATTCTCCAGTTTGAAATTCTAACGACTAGGGTTCGGTGGTGGATCTTATACCAGTAACGCACCACAAAAAGGAGATCTCCCAACGTTACTGGTTTGAAAAGATAAAAATTTACAAAATGGAACGAACTCACCAGGTTTAGTCAATTGAACCTGAAGGCTGCCTGACATGTGTTGATGTAGAAGTCCAAATTGACGAAGATCAACATGAACTAGTCCGGTTTATGGTAGTTGAGCGCAATGTCTTCCCTCGATTTGAGATAAAAAAAATGATCGGATGTATGTAGTCGATTTTTGATTCACACTTACAAAAAACTAATTTTACACGTGACGGAATCCATCTTTGACATAAAAGATGAGACGTAAACAAACATGTCATGTAATATTACGTACCCCGATCCTGAAAACTTCGATGCTCAAGTACGTTTGATTGAGCTATAGAGATTGCTAAAGTATGATTGTGTCAGTGATTTGTTTTCATCAGGAAAATTTCCCGCTATGAAGTTTTTTTTTCTCGATGAAAACATTTTTGCGTATACGTATACGTGACATAGTGTGCGTACGATAAACGTCAGCAATCTCTATATTTCGCGTCTGTTATGAAACAAATTTATGTCAAAATTGTCGCTCGTATATGTCACTCGCAGAGCACCTAAATTAACATTAGTTTTCTAAGTGTATGTGCATTGGCAAGCCTTTTGGAGGCCAATTGTCAGGTTCAGCGCTGCGACTCAACGCTGAGGCGAATGATGGAACTAATGATGGGACGCCTCATGGAGGTTCTACTTGTCTTCAGAACAGCTTCTCAGTGGGAAATAGCTGGAAGGTAGCACTAGATACAATGATATGCAGCTCTCGCAGGACTTCTTCTGTCTTAATGGACTCGCTGACAAACTAGAAATTGTCTCCTGGGCCTGATTTTGGCCAGATCAGCAACCGAATAAAGATAAAAAACTCCACGAAAAAAAAACAAGCGTCACTTTCGATCATACACACAGTCTACTCCTTCTCCGTGGGCACATAATCAACCTCAAAAATGGATTCACGGAAACAAAGTATAAACTGACAAAAAAACGATAAAAAATAACAATCTCACCAAGTCTGCAACAAGACGCTACACACTTAGAAATAACTAATTTTACACGTGATGGAATCCATCTTTGACATAAAGGATGAAACGTAAACAAACATGTCATGTAAAATTAAGGGCTCCGAGATTGAACAGTTCGTTACTCGACGAAAAGTACGTTTGATTGAACTGAATTTTGCGTTTGTTTTGACCCAAATTTATGTCAAAATTGACGCTCGTATATGTCAGTCTCAGCGCACCTAAATTTACATGAATTTTTCTAAGAGTGTATGCCACTTTTCATCGTAGCAATCCCAATTGTAGATGATCCACTTCTTGACAGGAACCAACATTTACCATTCCGGTTCATCTGTCTGAAATTCCCCGAGTAATGTTCTCCTTTGATAGGTTCAGCGATCCGCCACACCTCCATCATAATATTGGGAAGTCACGAGTTTGTTTGAGGCTCACCCTTGGTTTCAAAGCCACTTGTAAAAATACACGCTGCTCGGGGCTCAGAAGCAGCCATTACTGTACAGTCCTCATGAAGATGAACCACATAGAAAATGTGGAACCAGCCTGGACAAAAATCACAACAGATCCATCCAGTTTGAGTATCACTGCTCAGACTTCATGGTTCAGATTTACACTTCACAAACTTCAGATCTCTATTTGCTTGACTTCTAGTTGTAGAGCCAAAGTCTTGATATCCTAAAAAAATCACTCGAGCTTAGAACAGCAAAAATAAACGTCCTGATACCCTCGGGGAAGTGTTTTGAGTTAAATCTCATGATGCGATATGTTGTCTAGCATTCTTAATTTTATAGAAGCAAGCCTAAAAACATAGCTGTGACGTTGTTTTATAGTTTATTTAATGAATTCATTTCCTATTGGGTCTGACTTCCGGTTACTTTTTGCTGTGGGTCAATTTGACTTGGTACTGTTTTTAATTTTTCCTGGACAAATCACCTTTTCTCAATAGCACAGCTAAAAAACATAGAAAGATTAATTGAATAATGGTGCTAACTCAAAATTGTTAAAATACAGATGGACTGACTTGCGGTTACCGGCAGTTTAGGTGTTCGAAATATCTACAGAGGATGTAAGAAATTCATGCTTGCATATTGTGTATAAGCAAGTTGTTTTCAGTGAACTATTGTAATATAATTACATTTATACGCAAAATGTCGAAAACCCATGTATTTGCAGTTTGGTTGACCGGAAGTGGTCTCTATGCTGGATTTTAGCGAATAGCAGCATAAGACAAAAATATCTCCCAACACAGTTAACCCAACACCAACAAACGCGCACATTCTCAATCTATCCCAATGGAGTGATCTATGCGGGTCGTTTATGACAAGTTTATTAGCGTTCTTCGGCTAACGACGACGGCGGCATCCGCACATGGGAAGACGACACACGACAAGAATGCACATTCCTTCTAAATGCACACATTATTACTACCAAGTGCCACCCGAAACTTGTAGCTTGGCTCCGCTTGGTTCTTTCGGAATTAGAATGAAACATATTTCCTAGAAGAACAGTCGTTGAAAACGTAAAACGTACGACGAGCTCGCATATTGGTGGGTGTTAAAAGTGCAGTCGATTCATACACGTTGCATGTTTTGGGAAAGGTTGCGGGGGAAAAGGAAGTACATATTTTTCACGTTATTTAATGTTCCCTGGAGAGGTGAGTCGAAGAAATGTGGAATAGTAAACATTGCCGTTGGGGAAGTGTTTTGAACAGATTTTCAAATTTGGAAGTTGATTCGTGGAATTAGGAAAATGTACTGGAAAAGGAAAAATATTGTAATTGTGTGAATGCTTCATGAGAAAATGCGGAAAACAATAGAGCATTTTAATTATTTCATGGCTCAATTAGTAACTTTTTATCGCTGTTTCAATTAAAAAGTTCATAAAACTTTACATTAATCAACCAATTCTTTTTGTTGTTTTTGAGTTACCTATTTTTTGCTATTTTATTCTATTATTAGAATAAAATAGCAAGGGGAAATGGATGTAATGTCGGCCTAAATGCCCCTAATTTGGGCCCACACATAAATTCAGCAATCGACTAAATTTTCAATAGTGACCAAAAATATCCATTAGTACCGTCCCAATGACGCGTTCATCTAGATAAAATTGATAAATAGCAGATTTTTAGCGATGGGCCCAATCTTAGATCCATAGGTCAACATTAGAGTCATTTCCCCTATTATCATTATTATTATTGGTGTTATCATAATTGGTAATATCATCATTGTCACTGTCACAGCAGTTTCACATCGTCCAACAATGGTTTCTCGTGCTTTTATATATATGTCAATATCATTTGACATTAGTTGAATTGTTGGTCAGTAGAAGGTCTTCAAACTAATACCTGATCAACCTGATGTCTTTAAAAAAATATGCCGAGCGACTGGGTGACCGTATCACCGGATTATGAGAAACACGCGACACGCGACTTTTATTGACTAAAAGAACGAATTATGATCGGAGGCGAACCAGGCCCAGGGTGAAAGCCTCCCTAATGATGAAAACCTTACAGAACCTAACGCATTATAATCACAGGTAAAACACATTGTCTAACTGAATATCGACGTTTTACGCTGTCCGTTAGCATCGACTGATGACAGGGTGGTCTACCAACAGTGAGCTGTGCTGCGTGCGCTAGGGATGTCCATGGGTCCTAACATCTCCCCTTTTTAGTATAGATGGTAGGGATCGAACCACTGAGGCTGCCTTCGAACTCTCGAAGAGCGATGTGCTACCTACGCATCGGAAACGCTCTTGAACTCCGATGAAATTGTTTTGGAACCAGTAGCACCGGACGCAGATCTGTTTGTTGCCGACGAAGTTGAGGAAATCTCTTGGCCATCGGCTGATGTTCGTGGAGAGGATATCGTAAAGTTCGCATTCCTGAGACGAATTTTTCATAATAATTCGACAGTGAGCATGCATAAGGGCCTATACGCGATGATCGATTCTCTTTGTCGATTTTCTCTTTTGTTAATAACTCGCTAGATTTAACGTTTCTCGGTGCGTTTGCTGTTGCTTTTGATAGCCAATACAACCTGTTACTACTCTGCATTGAACAAATTCTAGAAAATTATTTCGCTTAGCTGTAGCAATGCAAGAGAAAATCAATGAAGAGAATCGATCATCGCGTATTCGCCCTTATGCATGCTCACTGTCGAATTTATCTCCCCAAGGAACGAGCGAACGCCGGTGACATCCGTAGGAGCTGGCAAGTCCCGGATTGCTTGGATTTTTGCTGGATCCGGGCGCAGTCCTTGCTCACCGATGAGCTGTCCGTTGCCCAAAACAACACTTGTCCGCTTTGATGGTGAAGCCATATTCTTGGATGCGTTGGGGAACGGCGCCGGTGGTGTAGTGGTAAGCGTGATTACCTCTCACCCCAGCAGGCCTGGGTTCAATCCCAGTCGGCGCCGCCGGGATGTTCTGAGGCATAACATCTCTGATCACGCCTTCCTTCGGATGGGAAGTAAAGCCGTTGGTCCCCGGTTCATGAGTTGATGGGTCGATAGGTAGGGTCCAGGTGTGGGAGCTGCCTTCCTGGCACGTCGGTAGCATTGGTGCTCAGCACGGAAAACAAGATCGACGGAAAAAACAAACCAAAGGAAAAAAAAAAAAGTTTCGTTGGTGATCAGAGTGAAATAATTTCCAGGCAGCTCTCGCTCTTAAAGATCGGATAGCTAGTCTCCGTCATCATCATCGCGCTGGGAAACTCATCAGCTTCGACTTAGATCACGCTTTCGATCGGGTCCGGCACTCTTTCCTTTTCGAAACCATGCGCTCGCTTGGCTTCAACCAGCATCTCGTTACTTTGCTCTCCGAGATCGCTTCACGCTCCACCTCTCGACTGCTCGTGAACGGGCATCTCTCACGGCCGATCGACATCCTGCGCTCGGTGCGGCAGGGGGACCCGTTGTCTATGCACCTCTTCGTGCTGTACCTTCATCCGCTTGTGTGCAGACTTGAGCAAACATGTGGGCTTGATCTGCTGGTGGCATATGCGGACGACATCAGTGTGATCGTCACGTCAACTGTACAAATCGATTCGATTCATGGGCTATTCGTTTCGAAATAGCCGCCGGCGCCAAGTTGAATGTACGCAAAACTGTTGCCATTGACGTTGGATTTTGCGAAGGCAATCAAATCGACGTCCAGTGAAGTGGCTGCAAACAGCCAGCACGGTGAAGATCCTGGGAGTGATTTTTGCCAACTCGATCCGGTTGAATTGGAATGCTGCGGTTGGCAAGTTTGCGAAACTGACGTGGCTCCAGTCGTCTCGGACCCTGACCCTACTTCAGAAGGTGACTGTGCTGAATACGTTTGGTATCTCTAGGATTTGGTACATTTCGTCCATCCTACCTCCACTAGGCGTACACATAGCGAAAATTACGTCAAGGATGGGCACCTTCCTGAGAAGTGGGATAGTCGCCCGTGTACCATTGATACAACTGGCGCGCAGCCGGGAGCATGGTGGCCTGAAGCTGCAATTACCGGTGTTTAAGTGTAAGTCGCTCACCATTCACCGACATTTGCGAGAGATCGATTCCCTACCTTACTATAGATCCCTCCTTTTCCACGATAATCACCGTCCAGCAATTTCTATAAATCTTCCCGACATCAAATTAATCCTATTAAATTTATCCCACATTCCCCTCCAAATCCAATATAAACCCTCCGCCGATCAAATCCACCAGTATTTCGTCCAGTAAACCGAACTGCCAAAGGTGGAACGCAACAGTCCAGCAAACGACTGGCCACGCACATGGCCAAACATTTCTGCGAAGCAGCTCTCTTCAACGCAGCGATCGAAACTCTACCTGCTAGTGAATGGTAAAATCGAGCACCGAAAACTACTATTCGTAATGCAGCAAGTACCGGACGAAAACTGCACACATTGTAGGGCGTCGTTCAGCCCCGTAGAATAGTCACCGCAGATTCGTATAGCACCACTCGCCTTCCGGACCACAACAATCGGTGCAGCTCACTCGGAGTACTCGACCGGTGTGATGATGTTTGCTTGCTCAAGTAGATCTAGCTCCTGATTAACTGTTTCGTACATCGCGTAGGCTACTTGCCGTTTTGGCCGGAATACAGGAGACTGTCCTTCCTTGAGGGTGAACCGGATCTTCGCTTTCCTACACATCCCCAGTGTGTTCATAACAAGTCGTTGGCATTCGTCGGATATTTTTTTTTAATTATAGTCACTTTAACACTCTTGGGTCATTCGTGACTTTGGCGTGAGAGGTATGGATGTTAACCACTACGCCGGGGTCGCCCCCTTCCGTTGGATATTTGTTCCAACGTAACTGCTGTGTTTTCTTCTATGCGGATCGTATCCGGATCTCGCCATCTCCTTCCGACTTCAGATCGCATATGAAAAGCAAACACTTGAATTGCCCCTCGCTCATTTTCGCTCGACGCAAAGACGATTCAACCGGCAAGCGTACGTCTTGTAATCCTTGTGATCTCGAAACTCACCTCCTTCGTAGTCTTCGGCAAAATGTAGCTAACATACCGTTGATGTTCCGACGGTCCAAGTTTCCGAAGCAATAAGCATACCTTCGCCTCGTCATCAGTTGACCGGATTACCTGCTCCTGATGCTGTTGGAAGAATGCCTGCTGCTACCTCTGTGCTGATTCATGCTGCTGGAGAAACAATTTGGCCAAGTAAGATAACAAATGTTCTATAGTCCATAGAAAATGTAACATGAAAAAAGTTTCCACGAAAATTTTCACGATGAAGGAAAATCACTAAAAAGCAGGAAAAACCGAGGGGGGTGACACATCTAAATCTCAAGTTTAGATGCTCAACAAATCTCACACTAGCGAATCAATCTTCGAACAATCTTCTTTCATTTGTCGCATCTACTTGCATCGCTCATCAAGTTTTTGCAGGAAATCTTCAGAATCGACATCAATCTTCTTTCTATCTACTCAGCGTGCGCGCAGGTAGCTACAGCAAAACACAATCTTTTTTGCATCGTAGATAGAGTCGTCCCCCTCGGGAAAAACCACATTCCAATATAATGTGGAAAATGTTTTCCACTAAAAATTTCACGGTTTGAGAATAAAGCAAAGAACAGCAGGAAAATTTAGTTATAAAATTTTTCCTTATCGTGCTTGACATTTTCTTCTCTTTCTGTGATGAAAGTTTCAGAGTGGTATCTTTTACCATTTAAGAGTTATGGGATTTTTATAATATTATATTTTCGGGAAAATTGAAAAAGTTTTAATAAAATGTTCCTGGCTGTTAGTTTTTTGTTCATAACTCAGAGGTTAGGTTATCTTTATGTACAAGACTTTCAGTAAATATTGGCGACTTCTGAAATTTTTAAAAAATTTCCTCCAACGTGAAAATTTTCGTGGGAAATATTTTCCAGAATAAATTTTATATGGATTGTTGAGATAATTTCCTTATCGTTTCACGATTAACACATTTGCTTGGTTCATGGGTTATACATTTTCAAAGTACGTGATGTCCGGGAACTGCAACTAAAGTTTTTCGGGAAAATTGGCCACCCCAATTTTTTGAATTTTTGTTCTATTCATATGATGGTCAAATATGGTCAAATGGCTTGTTTATCGTGTATTTATCAAAACATGTCGTCGACGTCGGTGCCGGGTTTGAATGGTTACAACAACTCGAGTAACGGTATGATGTGATATGAGGGGCTCGGTGGCCTTAGAGCAACCGATTTTGCGTACTGAGTATGAGTATGAGTCGAATCTCAGGCCTATCCACATTCAAGATTCGTCAATCGGTTTATTTGTTAATATGATTACATGGTAATAACAGCAACTAGATGTTTAAAAAGGAGCTCGTTTGCCTAGTGGTAAACGTTTTTGTTTACTTAGCAGAAGACCGTGGGTTCAATCTCAAGCTCCTTTGCATTATATGATCGTTAGGACATCAATTTAGCTTATCGTTTACCGAAACGAACCCTGCTGCAAACCCAACACGCTTACCCAACATCCCAGAAATTTCTCGTGGAAGTCGTCAAGAGTGTTTCGCAAGTTATAAAATCGGTATTAATGCCGATAAATCGGTATATCTGGCAACGCTGCTGTATGTACACCGCTATATTTGTGCATAATGAAAATAGTAATGTTGCAATTGATCCTCACAATCAGCCCCACCAAGATGAAGACCAATTTTAATAAAGACAACAACACAGGCGACAAACACAAATATGTTGACTTCGATTCTCAGAAGTTGCCTTAATCAAAAGAATGTTGATATGTCAAACTTCAAACTAGAAAAATCCAGAATTACATATGATGTTCATGCCATAAGTTTTGCGTGTAGTTCTAAAATAAACCAGAAAACACTCAGTGTAATAATTACCGTTGAATTCTTTTTGGATTTTTCTTGCAACCCCTTCTAAGAATTTAATTGATAATCTTAGAATTCCCGTAAGCCTATCGGGAGACTTTGATTCTTTTCATAACCTTTTCAAAAATTTATTTTAACTTTTTCGAAATTTTATTTAGAAACCCCTTGGAGTATTTTAAAGAATTTCTTTCTAATTATCAGCAAATTTTTTGCAATCAATTTTGTTGCAGTTCTGTGATGAATCTTTCGCACTAGGATTGAAATTATTGCCAGGACACTCTTAGAACTTTGTTGAATTCTGATCATAATTCTCTTGGAATTCTTTTTTAAATTCATCCGTCATTATCCCCATGCAAATCTGCTCAGAATCACGTAGAAATTTTCCGCAAAGTTTTGTTTTTCACAGCTCCTTTTTAAATCTTCCAAAATTACCTAACCATTTAATTTAGAACTTGTATTCTTCTCCACAGAAATCCCTCCAAATTCATCTAACAATTTCTAAGGATTTCATGTTAAAATAATTCTGAAATACTGTTCAGAACTTCTCTTTCGAAAACTGTGTGGGAATCCTTCTCAATATTTGTTTGAAATCAACACTTTGAATGAATTGTCCTGTAATTTGTTATAACCCTTAAAATGCTTCCAAGTCTCAGAGCGTGACAATTATGACTCCACGACTCATAAGTATGATATTTTTTTTTCAAATCTGTGATCTTGATTTTTTTCCCAAATCTCCCATTTTCATTATTTTTCTCCAAGTCTTCACTTCAATCACAAAGATTGTATTAATCACAAATTTTGAAAAAAAGTTTTGGGAATCTTCTTAAATAATTTTTTTTTATCGTTTCAGTAAATTCCTTTCAGCACGTTCTTAAAAATGCGTTCGATTTCGTTTTTGTTGAATATTAACAACCGGAATTTTTTAAAGATTGGAACCGGGAAAACTGGGAAAAACCGGGAATTTCAAAATGAAAATTCACTGGCCTTAGTCAGGTCAAAATATTAATCACTTATGCTATAGTGATGGAACCAGATGGGCCATGGCTGCCTGATCAGCATCGAAATACATTTCATTCATAAAGCATACCAAAAGCAATAAATTTCCATACTTATGTGTGTGAACGAAAACCACAGGAATGTTTGTTTCTATCGTAATAATGTCCGTACATCACCGTTCCCAGTCTCACCAGGTGGTGTGGATATCGCAGCAAGACCTTTAAGAAGACAAAGGACAACAAATCACCACTCACAAGTTAAAACTGTCGTAAGCATTTGGTCGAAAAAAAAAATCACTGGACGTTAGTCGAGATAAAATTCGGAACCTCCCGCAAAAGAAAGGCATTCCATTTAAATAAAAAAAAAATAGTTTTAGCGCCACCCTAGTCAATTCACCAGCAGCTTCGGGATCGTAAAACTATCAAAAGAACCATAAGAATCCGGGTAATGAATGAAGAATAGAGTTCTGATGGAAGTAAAAGAATGCCTTTAAGAATAAAAAATCCAACCCTTTGAAAGTTGAAGACTCAAAAGGAAAAGAACAATCCTTTCCCTACGTTGAATAAAAAGAAAAGAGTTAAGCTGGTGGCACTTGAAAATTGGAAACCTTTCTTTACCATACACTTCGTCTTGGGCACAGCCAGCTCGTCGGTGGTGGTGCAGCAGCTCTGGATGCATTTGTTTAGCTTCACTCTCCTTCCCTTCTTTGGCCAGACCGGACACACTCGGCTGAACCGTTACCCATCAAACATCATTGCGGTGCCGCCGCCGCCGCGCCCTTTCCTAAGCAACGAAGAAGACCGTTGGATAAACACGCAGTACCTATGTACATACTCAACTAGGTCGACGATCGCCAAATGGTAGAAAGGATCAAATTACCTCCCCATACACGCACATAACAATTTTGCAGCACTCAATCAAACTCTCATCCTCGTCACGTTCAACGAAAGCCGCAAGCATGCTCGGAAAATCCATCAGACAAGCCTGATGACGACGACACTCGTGGACTATTCCATTAATACTCAGCATCAGTGTTCGAAACAAGATGGATTTCCATGCCGCGCGGGAAAACACATGTGTCGACGAAAGTCATTTGTGGAAAAATGCGATAAAAATAGTTTTCGGGATTATTTTGTAGCATAGTGAAATTATTCAAAACATCTTCCGCCGACGATGCAGTGCGCGATGTTCCGGTGTGGAATGTTTAACATCACGCATTGGCTGTTGGACGAATTCCACCGGGACGGACCGACCGACCGTCCGACCGACCGGTTGTTTTCCGTTTTCCGGTATGAATGAGTTATGCACTAGTAGTACCCATCGATACAGTGTCGTTGAGAACATTTCCAGACTTTCTGAACCAAACGATACAAATGGGAAAATATGCTGTGAGTCGGGACATCTGTTGATCCACTGATGTTTGTTATGTTTTTTCTTACGTAAAAAAAGGAATTGTGACCACTGATAGAACATCATAGTAGGGCAAGTGTACCAGTTTTGGTTTAAGTGAGGACATAAGTACTTATATTAGACAGCTTTTTTCATAATGAAGATTTTCATATAAAATCTTCTCTGAAGATAAATAGGAAATATTATCAAAATATAAAATAATCATGGCCACCCTCCATGTCAGCTGAAAGCATTGTTGTCATATATACCGATTTTCAAGTATTATATCGATACAGTATCCCCCGTTCATCATGGTCGGATTATCGGGGATTGAATCGCTAATCTGGTTGTCAAACCCATACTAAAAAATCAAAACAAGCGGACAGCATGCATAAATTTGAAAATTAACTGCACAATGTATTCAAATGCGTATTTATACTTTTTAACGGGGTTGGAGCGGGGGATACTGTTTACAAATAAAGTTCTTCAGAATAATAATGTTTGTCGATTTTTTTTCTATTCGAATTAATTATTAAAAATAACAGTACCAATGTAAAGAAAAAGTAAAACATGGATCTCAAATCAAAACATTTTCGAGCTGTCAAATCGATCCAATATTTTACTCTCCTGGTATTAAGAAACGAATATAAATATTGCCGTCCATTCATATGAAAAATATTCAAGTTTTTCTTAATTAATAACAACGTTTTTAAAGACATCAAGTTTCCACAATGTCAGAGCAAAAAGTTAGATTTTGGAGCCATCTATGCGGATGAGTTGCGAACTACATATTTTTGCCAATAGATAGTGAGAAACTTCTTGGAAGCCAAGCCATATTATTCCAAGTCATTCTTAAAACAATTTCTTAAATCAAATATGTATTAATTTTCCAAAACTCTGCCTAATCAACCACTCGGTCAAATTAATGTTATCCTGATGAAAGTGCAAATCAAAGTATTAGCAGTTGATAAACTTTTACACTCTATATAAATTCAGTTCCCAATTGCTACTTTCTTAACTCATCCTCAACCGTTTGCTTAAGACTGTCGAGGAAAGCAATATTCTCCTACCGGAACAGTTTGGTTTCAGAAAGGGGCATTCCACAACGAAGTAACAAGGTTGTTTCCAAGTCCACAGCCATGGCCTTTTTAGATGTCGAAAAGGCGTTTGACAATGTATGGCACGACGGACTTAAACTCAAGATTTGCAACTTCAACTTTCCTTTACATCTGATAAAAATCACCCGTAACTACCTTGAGCAAAGGTCATTCAAGGTATCGTTAAATGGTTGTCTTTCCGACACTTTCTCCATCCCAGCAGGCGTCCCATAAGTCTGTTGGGGCCCTTGCTTTGCAGCTTATACACTTCCGATATACCCGATCTTGGTAACGGGTGCGTGTTCTTCCTGTTCGCAGATGATCCTGCAATTTCCGTCAAAGACAGATTGCCTCGCGAAATCACCAACAATTTTCAACGATGCCTTGACACCTTTGCTGACTACGCGAAAACGTGGAAAATCAAAATCAATGCCGCCAAAACTCAGGCAATTATGTTCCTGCACAGGCAATCCCCCAATCTAAAACCAGCTCCCTCCTGCACAGTAGTCATTGACGGCTCAAGAGTCGAGTGGTCTACAGAAGTAATTTATCTCGGGATGTTGTTTGATGAAAAGCTTCTATTCCGCTCGCACATAGAAAAGACGTTAGTTAAGTGTTTAAGCTTAGTTAGGTGTCTTTTTTTTATATTAATTTATTTGTACAGGCTCAATCGAATAAACTTTACAGAGCCGAGTTATCATTTGCATTATACATGATTAATGTCTTAAATCTAGAGTTAAAGGAATTGAACCGATTACTCGCGGTCGTCTCGAGGTTAGTGGAGATTTACAATTTTTTGGATGGGTTAGTTAGGTTCTGTATTCACTCATTTGTCACAGATATTGTCTATCTATGGTGAACAAACTGGCCGTCTACAAACAAATCATTGCACCTGCAATTTTCTACGCTGCTCCGGTGTGGGACATGGGCACTGACTCACAGGAACAAAGTCCAGGTAGCACAAAACAGAGCTTCACCAGGAAGCGGACATCCCAAGAATAGATTTTAAAATTACCGACATCAAGACTAGATTTGTGCAGAAATGTAACATTTCAGAACATGCTTTAATAAGCAATTTGTATATTTTTTCCCTCTGTTCGGGACCTAACACTACTGCGACCAGTAATTTGATCTATTTTAGTATATCCCGTGTCCTTAGTTTAGTGCATATCGTATAACTCCATCACTATTGATTTTTTTACAGTTGCCTCTCGTGCATTTATCGCAAGGATCCGACTCTAATTGAAAGGTCCCGCTATTTATACCTTTGGGAGTGTTGAAACACCCTCCAAAGGCGCGCCCCTTTGTCAGTCAAAATTGAATTCCTTAGCAACAAAATTAAGGTATGACACCGATTATAACCATGCATCATAACCCTAGTCTTAACCACTTCAAGCTAGGGAACAACGAATAGAAGATTAGGAATCACATAGATGAAGACAACTAACTAATTTTTTTCCTTGTTTCAAGATCATCCTCGGTAGACAAAGCCGAGTCTTGTCACTATCAACAAGGCATAAAAAGTAACAAGGACTAAGATGTGTTCCTTGGATTACTGAAAAATCCTGTTCCCCTAGTACGAAGCAATCAGAACTATAGGAATCGGTGGTTGATCTTACATCCCGTAACGTACCACGAAAAGGTGATCTACCCACGTTACGGGGCAATTTGTATATAAGGCCTGTACTCGAAAAAAATGCACCAGACAAAAGTGTTCGCCAAAAATTTATTTTAAGTCGGATTTTCTTGAAACTTTCAGCCTGAACTAATACATATGGATTATGTTTTGGCATAATTACTTTATTCAATTTCCTTTCCATCGCTGAAAGCCCGCACCTTTCCTTTAAGACCCCTCATTACATTTTGTGCAATGGTGGAGCCGACCTTTTTGGTCACTTTCATTCATTCTTTCTTCAACTCCAGCTCGTTCTTAAACACCTTGGACGATTTTCGAAATTTGGCTTTCATTATGGCCCAACATCATTCCACCGGACGAGTCTCTGGTGAATTTGGGGGGTTGGCGGTTTTTGATACAAAAACAACGTTATTGTCTCATGATGCCAGGTCCGGCCAAAATAATGTCTCGCCTCCGTGGGACCGCAGGAAGGGCAACAGACGCTTCTGGAGGCACTCGGTGCGGTAAATTTCGCTGTTGATGGTACCCATTGTGATGTACGGTTTACTCAGTTTACCGCATTGGCATATGGCCTGCCAGAGCAAGTATTTTTTAACGAATTTGTCCACTTTCTTCTTCCCTATGTCTTCCGGAACATCGAACCGTGATTTGGTAACGTAGAACTCCAGCCCCGGTATCTGCTTTGCGTCTGCCTTGATGTAGGTTTCGTCATCAATAACCACACACATCGGTTTCGTTAACCACTCTCGATACAGCTTCCTTGCGCGGGATTTGGCCGCCGTGTTTTGTTGATCACGCCGGTTCGGTGCCTTCCGGACCTTGAATACACGAAGCTCGTTTCATGGTTTGCTGAACGAACCAGGCGGAACACTTTGCCTTCAGAGTCACGTCACGAATCGAAAGGTTCGGATTACGCTTGAAATAATCCAACACTTTCCGGGCCTTCACAGGGTCAGCTGTCTTCGATTTTCTTCCACTTCCAGCCCGCCGCTCGGTCGTCTTAAACGATTTTACCACCCGAGACACAGTTGTATGGCTGATTCCCAGTTGTCTTCCGATCCATCTCATGGTCGCAGTCGGATTTTCCATAACGGCGCGCAAAATTCTCCGGCGATTTTCTTCTTGTTTCGATGACATCTCAATAACCACTGAACCGATTGTTATGAAATTTTGCACATGTAAACAATTCACTCCAAACTAGTTATACCCATATTATTTTCATCAATTATATACACGGATAAAAATGGTGCATTTTTTCGAGTACAAGCCTTATTCAACAAAATCCAATAATATTCAAAGGAAGGAGCTAAAATCCATCTTGGCTGAAAATTAAAACCAAATTTTAACAAAAATACGTACTGTTGTCAATTTAAACCAGGTTTGTGTGTACATAAAGACATATTATTATTATTTAACTTTATTAATGAGGCTTTCAGCCTTGGGCTGGTTCGCCTCCACATAAAGACATAATCATCGAGTATGAATTCAGTAAGATCTATTCTATAACATCCAAGCATAACTTTCAAAAGAGGTTATTAAAAAACAACTTAGCATAAAAGGAAACCCAAATTTCTGAAAAAATACTTTTCGATTTACAAACCCGGTTCAACCTTCAAGCATGGATTCAGCAAGGTTCATTCATTTTTTTCAAAGATAGGAGCCGAAATTCAGTTCGCCCGGTTAACCCGGTTCACGTATGGAGTCAGCAAGGTCCATTCAACGAAAAACAAGCTTATTTTTCAAAGATATGAGCCGAAATGCAATTATGCAGAACCAAATTTCTATGAAAATACATACTTTTAAGAATTTAAACCCAGTTTTCTAATAAATTGTGCATTCTTCAAAAAATGTACCATCACGTTTGGATTCAACTTGGCAGAACAGAAAATCAAAGTTTCTATGAAAATACGTACTTAAACGTGAATTTAAACTCGGTTTTCTCAAAAATTGAGAAATTGAACCCTCACGTATGGATTCAGCAAATTCTATTCTATATAATACAAGTCAATACAAGAGAATACCTACTTTTTTGAATAACCAGTTTTGTCCTTCACGTATGGATTCAGCAATTTCCATTCTTTCCAAGTACAAGCTCCAAACGATAGAACCGAAATCCAATTTGGCTTCAAAAAAATCTACCATCACGTATTAACTTTAACACAAAGGTCTATTCTATAAAATCCAAGTTTGGTTTTCAAAGGACGGAGCCAAAATCCAACTTGGCTGATCAAGAAACCCAAATTAATTAAATCACTTCAGGAAAGCTTATTTCAACTATAAATATAATTCAATCACTTAACAGAAAAGTTTGGACTCCCTAAGAAAGGTATTGGCCCACTTCAGAAAAGGTTGGACTCCGTTTGGAAAATTTAAGCTCAAAAAAGTGTCGGTTCACTTCGGAAAACTTTCTAAACTTATTGGAAAGCTAGATGACCTAAAAAAGATTGTGTCCTTGCCAAATGCCAAAGCAGTTAACAAAAATCTGGGGCTCGGTTAGGAAAATGTCAAACCCGTTCTGAAGAGTTTGGATTCAGTTCGAAAAACTTGAATCAATGTTGACAACCTTGGATTGGTTTAGGAAAGGGATTAAATCAGCTAATGTGGCCTCACTCCAGAAAATGCAAAACCAATTCTTTAAAGTTCGGGTTTGAGATATGTTGGATCACTTCAGGAAAGCTTTGACGACTTTAAAAAGGATTGAATAACATAACAGAAATTCTTAGGCTCAGTTAGAAAAATGTTGATAACTTATTCGAAAGTTTGAACTCACCTCAAAAAAGTTCAGACTCAGAGTTTTGAATCTGCTTTGAAAAGTGTCACCTAAATTAGAAATTTCTTGAATCTTACCTTCTAAAAAATTGAATCATTAGGTACACAGTTCGAAAAACTATTGTAAAATTCTATTTAGTATGATGCACACATCCCAAGTAACCAAAAGCTCCGCATTCAACACTTTCAAGTTCCATAAAGTTCAAATAAAGTTCCGATAGAACATTCAAGTTCCATAAAGCTCGAATAAAGTTCTGACAGAACTTTCAAGTTCCATAAAGTTCAAATAAAGTTCCGACAGAACTTTCAAGTTCCATAAAGTTCAAATAAAGTTCCGACAGAACTTTCAAGTTCCATAAAGTTCTAATAAAGTTCCGACAGAACTTTCAAGCCACATGAAGCAATCCGCACAAATCTTTTTTTGTAACAAAATTTAATGTACGTAAATATGAAATAATCAGTGGCCCGAATAAATCATAATTCTAATATTTATGCAACATTCCATAAAAAAAAGTAATTTCCTGGATTCGAACCCGTGTATTCGGCATGTGATCTACGTTTGCTAACCACTGCGCCACAAGTGTCATGGAATACCATGCGGGCAAACACCAATTTAAATTCATCAAGGTGTTGTGTTGCGTATTCAAGTCAGTCAGCTGGCTCAGAAAACTCCAACAATAGGCGGGACAACAGCTCACTTTAAGGTGATACGGCACGTCATGCAACAATGGCTGTCCCTAAAATCATTAAATAAACGTATTATGGTATGCGTACGAAAGACATCTTCCTACAAAACAGTAAATTACTAATTACATACCTTAAAAAATGGGCCTGAATTATATGAATAAGATCTGGATACATATTTCAATACTTTGCCACCCAAATATTGCCAATTAATTCACTCATTGGTAATATTTACATTAAAAAGTACGATCAGCGGATTTTGCTCTGCTCAGGGCATGAAATTTCAACAACTGTTTTCACTAGCTTTCACTTCTCAGAACCACACTAAAAACAATTACGACACGTGCTTCTACAAGTACTTTCAAGTTAATTCACTTTTAAAGACGATATTCACTTAAATAATATCATTTGCATCGTTAAAAACGCGAGCCGCGAATAATTTTGCATGTTGAAACTGTTTTGATTACCTTTTTTCTACACACCGCATTACGGAGGTGTGTGTAAGAATCATCTATCATCGTATCCAGTGTTGTCGATTTAATTGAAACAAAGTGTGTAAAAACAATGTTTTTATTGCTTTTTAAGGTACTTAAACTGTGTGCAATTTAGAAACCATCACTAAAAAATGTTCAAAACAATTTCTTATTTTGTTTCTCAAGGCAAAAAAATGATAGTCAATGATCCTAGAAATCTTCTATAGAAAACATATGTGTCGTTCTGGTTGCACTGCTCGAAGCCATCAGCTGATATGCAAAAGGCGGCAACGGATGATTCAAAAACAAAAACATACACTATAAGAAAAAATATCCAGCGGCCAGTTCATTTTTACCTACTTTTGACTTTGAGTGGGTAGAAACGAATTGTCAGTTCCATACTAATTGAAAACAATCAAATGAAAACTCTTCGACCCACATTACCTACTTTTGGCCTCGCTTTTGGCTTCCTGCAATATAGTGCCGAGATTTGTGAAATTGAGTCATTTTGGGATCTTTTGTCTTACCGTGTACCTGGAGTTTTGAGCTCTGGAATCACTTTTGGACAGGTCGTATGTAACCAAAGTGTGATGTTGAATCAATTAACTTCTATGATGACTTGACATGTTGGTCTTGGTGGCTAGGCGCAAAATTGTTTTCTGTATAGGAAGGGGTGTCCTGGGAGGTGGTAGGTCGATAATATTGGCAAATTGAATGGAAATGTAGTGATAGTTTCTGTTACACATTCGACCTAATAATAACGAATTCTAGCAGCTATGTTTACGGTAGTTGCGGTAGTGCATGATGTACACTCACACTACTACAGCATCAATGATAATCAATTCACTGACACATAGAAAGGAGAAAAAAAAAAAAGCAAAAAAAGCGTGACGTATCGTATCACCTTAATATATTTCAGATGACGTAGTGGTTCGTGCTGAGACTCTCACGCAGAAGGACTGGGTTTAATTCTTCAAACAGCTGCATTACTACTACTAATGCTGATAAATCAATACACATTAATACCTGCCTTAAGAAATATCTTTCATAAAAGTGCGAACTAAATAATAGAATGTGTAGAGGTGTAGGTGTTGGTCGCTATTGAAAATTTAGTCGATTGTTGAATTTATGTATGGGTCCAAACTAGGGGAATTTAGGCCGACATTACATCCATTTCCCCTAATATATATTTTTGAAATATAGAAATGCTTCCTTCTTTTGAACATGACAAGTTATTTCAGTTTGATTCATGATTAAAGTTCGGCGAAATGTCCTTCGGCGAAATGGCACAGCCCCACTTCGAAGAAAAACAACTCACCTTAGGAACAGTGAAGAGCAGTCTGTTGACTGAACAACAAAAGCTGAATGGTCGAGATACAAGCGGTGGCGTAACAAATCGATCCGATGGGACAGAACTGGCAGCTAAAACCGGGATGCAAAAGAAACGTATCCGTGACAAGGGGTAGGTCACTCCACACACCAGTCTTGGGTGTTAAATTGTTATAATATTCTGCTATTTTTGTTGCAAATTTAAATAAATATATGCTCACTTTTGTGCTTGGACAAAATAAATCATACACTCCTAAGATTTTATTTTTTAGCCATCGAATAAAAACAAAATCTGAAGATTTGGCATCAAGGCGTAATATCTGACAGTTCTTGTTCCGGTAAGCGTGCGATGCGCACAATTGTGTTTTGTTTGCGTCATTTGAAAAGTGAAAATTGTCGGGAAAGCAGATTTCGCTCGATGTTAGAAATTTGGTGATTCGTGATCGTGAAAAAGGAATTTCTTTTCGGAAAATTGCCGAAAAGTACTCTATCTCAGTTGGATCTGTTCAGCACATATAACTAGTGTTTGAAGTTTTCACTGTTCACTGAATAATTCACGTGTATTTCCGCAACCGTTGAACCCCCATGTGTCAGTAAACTAAACTGATTTCATTGTATCGGCGGGACAACGAATCATGGCACATAAAGAAACAGAGAAAAATAAATCTTGCTGCATCGATGATCAAATACGTTAACACAAACAATTTACTACTGACGGTATCATCGAAAGAATCTTTATATTCGTGTGTACCATTCGGCATGGATTGTGTGCGTTAGTTTCTGTTCATGATACATCTGCGTATCGCAGTATAACACTGGCGAATGGTTCATATTCAGCAACATGTAATGACACTGAATATGAATGGTCAAAAGCTGTTGCATAAAGTGAACATTAACTCTTCACATCGAATTACGTGGGTTATTAGGGGAGATTTTGTATTGCCAGGTTCCTAATTTTGCGTATATATTCTTAAGAAGTATAACCATGTGGGCGCCTCGTCTCGTGTCCGCAGTACTAGAGTTTTTTTTTCCGATTACACGAGTGAATCCCGTAAATTTAATATACGTATCATGTGGGATTTGATTTAATTGGTTCAAAAATGGAATACCCCGTGATCCCAGCGATATAGTAAGTTACTGTGTTCGGCAAACATTTTCAGGTGACTAAGATCTTTCGGATGGTGGACATATAAGTTCAGAGTTCATACACTAGGTGGCGTAAGTGTATATATGAGATTTTTATGTGCTATTTATATCTCATGAACCTGACATTCATGGAAAATACAGTCCTCAACAATGTTTTTTTCCCCGGTGGACAAGGCCTTCTACATGAAGAAAAGGTTAGTTGCGAATGCTCTTGTTACGCGGCTCTATCTCAAGTAACAATTCTGCAATCATTTGGCATCTACTATGATTTATGATGGTTTTATAAAGGCAACGAACAATCCATTTAGTTTAAATACAGAATTTCACAGTGTAAAACGTTCCAGCTTAGTAGTTCACCTTTTCGCTGTTTTAAAAACCTTTTCCTGTCTGGCGAGAAGTCAAAAACTGTCTTGTTTTAAAATTAAATTTAAAGTAGTTCTCAATCCCACCATAGAACTGTTCTATAAATCAATCATAAACTTCATTAGCATTTTTTTATTAATGTCTTGATAAAATACTATATAAACCTGTTCTATCATTATCAAAACAATCATAAAACCATTACGTTTAAAAGGTAAAAGGCATATATTGTTGCCTTTTTGGCTTTTAAAAGTGTATCATAAAATCACCTCTGTTTACAAATTGAACTTTAAGGATGGATCCTCATAGTGAATAAAAACCAAATTTATTACAAGGATATCTCGAAGGATAAACGAAGTTGGAGGAAAAATTGAAGCGATGCTAACGACCGTAGGGAAGTCGATTTCAGTAAAATTTAGTTCTTTAGCACTTTAGAACCAGCACGTTTTTATCTTGGTTGTTGTTTTTCTAGTGAACTTAGCAAGCAGCTAGGGTAAATGGCTCGGATAATGGTTTTAATTGTTGCCAAATAGCTTTTATTGTAGCTTAAATACGATTTTGAAATGGATCTCAATGCGTTTATCGTACAACCATTTTGCAGTAAATCAATCTTGAAGAGCTTCGATAATATACCCTTCAGAACCTTCTCCAGAGTGGGCCAACTAGACAGATTCTAGCATCAATGAGGTTTTGGTGGATGCATCAATTACAAAGCATTCTTGACCAGGGTTTTATGAATTTTGTTTGATAGTAGCTTTGTAGTATTTTATAAACCTTAAAATGTTGCTTGGGATTGCATATGTGCTTTATCACAAGATCCTGACTTACTTGGAATATACGGTCTTCTACATACATAGTTGCTAAACTAACCAAGTCCTTTCAAATGATGGACAATACGCTCTTAGAAATTATCGCCGACTTCGGTAATTTTTACTGAAATCTGAACAGCTGAACTTTTCGGTAAAATTTATGCAATTCAATTCAATTGCTTGTCAGCTACTTTGAAACTAAATCTCCACTGAAATGACAAGATTTGATAATTTAAACAAGGTTGAAAATGTTTTGATATTATTTTCAAATTCAATAGCCTTTAAAATAAAGGTCAAAGTTTTACAGAACGTTCAGCTGTTCCGAACACGGAAACAACATCTTAGTGTGTAAGTGTGTATGATACATGCACAAGCTCTTACGTACACTGCGCTAGTGTACGTAAGAGCTTGTGCATGTATCATATCTCAAGATTTTGGCATTCTGAGAAATAACTGTTCACTGCAAAGTTGTTCTGATGACCAAGGTCACTGCAAAGTTGTCCAAAAAATATATGAAAACTTTCCCGAAGACATCCATTCACGGATTTTTCATACGTTGTAGCAAGCTTGATTGACCCTTTTATGGATAATCCGGATCTTCCGGAGGACCAGTCTGTGATCATCAATATTCTGGCCACAATATGAAATTAATTCGATAAACACCTCAACAAGAGTGTTCGCAAAGAAAAATAATGGAGCTCTAGAAACAGTTTGATGAATTGACCACTTTTACGCATGTTCCGGATCTTTTAATGGACCAGCCTTAGCCCTTCAAGGTACATATTTGGACCAAAACCCCATATTTTTTCTTAAAACTCACCAATAAGTGCTTCCGCTAATAACTGCGCAGCTCTAACTCCAATTTCATGAATTTACCACTTTTACGGATGTTACGGTGTCCCCGCTGGATGACACATTGTACCAAAAGAAGGACAGTTAACAATTTCCCCGAAGATACCAGTAAGTTATCTATTCATATAACTTTAATATCAGAGTTTTCTTGACTGTATATAAATTTAGTTTCATTCATTTTAAACCGACCATGACATTGATCCGTGTTCATAATAAATCAAAACTAACTAACTTATCCGCGTTCCATTTCTTCGATTATTTCTACCCTTATTCGCTCATAAGGTACCGCAGGACGAAGGAATGTTTATTATGTACCTAGCTGCGCTGTGCTACTGCCAGAGTTGGTGCGGCAGAAAGATGACGTTTGCGATTCCTTATGTATCATCCACTGCTTTGCATGGATCTGTACGGCAATGTTGTGCGGTAGACACAAAGAGAAGATATGTGCAGTTCAAAGTTGTATACAATCATTGAACGCGTTATTCGGTGAACTGTTGAGATCGTGTTTTTTTTGTGCAACCATCGTTCTTCGTTTTGTTCATTCATTTGGTGCTACAAAACTGAATACTCTTATTCGGCAAAGGTGTCTGACACTTCACTCATTTGTGAATATCTATTCATGACCAGTTACGAACCTGACACACGGTAGTTCAATGGCATGTTGACAGATTTCCAAACACTGCATAAGAAAAGTACGAAACACGAGGAATTGTGAGGAATTTATCCGGACAAGGACGTCATCGTGCGACAAGTAATCTTGATGACATCAGAATTGTTCGAATGGCTAAGCAGAATCCGAAGTATTCGTCGAGGCATATTGTGGAATCGATGGATCTCAATGTAAGTCGACGTACTGTTCGCCGGCGACTTAATGAGAGCGGTTTGAAAAGCTGTTTGGCATCGAAGCGTCCTTTTATCAACAAGCGGAACCAACAGAAGTGACTGGAATTTGCTAAAAAGTACGCCGGAATGACTGTGGACTTCTGGAAACGAGTTCTGTGGACGGATGAGAGCAAATTTGAGTTATTTGGACAGAAAATGCCATCAAGGGTTTGGCGAGGTTCCGGTGATGCTCTTAAGGAACCATACATTCAAAAGACGGTTAAACACGGAGGCGGAAATATCATTTGCGTGGTCTGGTGTTGGAAGCTTGGCTCATATAAAGGGAATAATGACTGCAGATGTGTACATTGACTTGTTAAGTGAAAACCTGGAAGTTTCGCTACTGAAAACAGGCCTGGAATCCAATTACATTTTCCAACAAGATAATGACCCAATGCACACAGTGAAGAAAACAACGGCATTTTTCAAATCAAATCGGATTAAAAAGCTGGAATGGCCTCCCCAATCTCTCGATCTCAACCCAATTGAGAATTTGTGGTCTTATTTGGACAACAAAGTGGATACAGCATCGGTTTCCAACAAAAACGTTTATTTTGAAGCACGTGAGAGAATATCGATTCAGGATATCCACAAAACCTCGTCAAAACTATGCCAAGACGGTTGGAAGCAGTGTTGAAAGCAAAGGGTGGTCATTAGAGTGATGCAAAATTAAAAAAATTTCGCTCCACAATACTTAAACCAATCCAAATCTGATCTTGACTAACCTCTCAAAATTTGAACCCATTTGGTGAGAAACTGAGATGGCACAAACCATTTGAAGTTTGTATGGGAATTACTATGGGAAAACCAAGATTTTTTTTCATGTCTATCTAATAATTCACCATATCGGGTTGCTTCAAAAACTTTCAACTGAACTTGCAGGAAATTTTTCCAGCTACAACTTTGCTGAAGACCATTTTTTGATTAAATGCAAGGAACCAAAGTTATCAATGGTTTAATGCGCTGATGTCTTATGATCATGCTCAATCAACTGCTCAGCAGGCAACATTGGTGTTTCTGGGGCGTTGAATAGGACACAAAAATCATGGCTACTATGTCACACTGCAAAATACAGTGTTGCCTACAGAGCAGCTGCTTGATCATGTCATAAGTTTATCAATCTCTTAAATAATTAATAACTTTTTCCTGTCTCGTTTTACATAGAAATGATCTACAGCAAAGTTGTAGCTGAGAAAATTTTCTATAAGAATGGCTATCGAACTGTTTCGCAGCTCAATATGGAAAAAGACTTGAAGGCAATGATCAAAAAGTTGAGGTTTCCTATAGTAATTTACATGTAAACTTCAAATGGTTTGTGCGAAGTCTGTTTCTAACCAAATGAGTTGTAACTTTTGGAGGCTAATCAGGACCCAATTGGAAACCATTTAAGCACTGTGGAGCGAAAAAGTCAAATTTTGCATCAGTCTAGTGGTCATACCAAATACTGAGAGTGTTAAAATGTAAGTTGAAAGTTGAATTAAACAAGAATTTTCAATAAGAAATCAGGCGTATGATTTATTTTGTCCAACTAGAAATTCTTCTTTTACAACTTTTAAATGATGATTGAGAAAGTTAAACAATATATTGAATATTCTATACCTGCACAGTTTTAGCGAAAAACATACAGAAGTATTGCAGAACAAACCATTATTGTATGTTTGAATCTACCTGATATATCGAGCTCCAAAGAAAAATTATATGGGTGTATGATTTATTTTGTCCAGTACTGTAGTTGGTTTTGTGTGAGTTGCAGCATTATTTGACTTAAGGGGGTCTAATTAACTGCCTCTTTCTTTAGAGCCCACTCTAGAACCTACATTTCGTATTTAGATCTATAAGTGAACTGCTGGTCTGAGTTCCTCAGTCAGTCAAACAGCACGTAATGTTGTGAACAACTTCGATGACAGTTGTCCAGCAGTGCTCCCATTTTATTGGAAGAACAATCCAATGCCTACGAGATTGTGCCGATGGATGTGCCCAATTTGTGCCGAATCTAATTTCGGCACAATGTGCTGAGTGACTTACTCCTTGATCCGTGATTATAAATCGAAGTTTTCTGGAAAATGCTACGGTTGCACAGATTTTGGCCACAATGGGTCAGCATTTCCAAGATCTAAAGAGCCTCGAGTGCGAGCATAAGCAGCGGAAGTGCCAATGCATCGTGAAGTTGCGTTGATAGGATCTGTGCCGATGGTGTGTTCAAGCACAATGAAGAAGGTAGAATGGATTCTTGATTCGGGTGCCAGCCGCCACATGGACAAGAGGTAGGCATTTTCGTGAAATGGAAACGCTTGCTGAACCTATCACGATGAACGATGGAAGTATGAGAGGTGTCAAGCAAGGAATCATCAAAGGAAACATATGACACAAAGCGGCCGGGTACGCGAAGTTTTGTTCGTTCCAAATCTAAAATTTAACTTGCTATCGTTGGGGGCACCGATGAATGTTGGAGCTAAGGTCATCTTTGAGGAAGATCGTGCCATCTTGACCAAAGACGGGGAAGTCATCGGCGAAGCTATTAAGCATGGTAATTTGTACTATATGACCATGGAAGTAGAGAATTCAGACACAGCAGGCCTTGTGGTACAAGCGCTACGGTAATTTGAGTCATCGAACCCTATTGAAACTTCAAAGATCGGAGATGGTTAATGGATTGGATAAGCTGAAAATGGAGGAAGCTTTCTGTGAAACTTGTGCTGAAGCAAAACTTGTTACACTTCCATTCAATAGTTCAAGACCCCCACAAACAGCAAGCCGCTGGAAAGAGTTCACACGGTTGTTTGTGGAAAAACTACGTCGGCTACATTCGATGGTTACCTGTATTTTGTGACGTTCCTGGATGACTATACGCATTTCGCTGTTTTCCTCCATTCCTTTATTTAACGTCGATCTCTGTTCCGCAATCTAGTACCAATCACCGACGGACATCGATTGCTATCCAGTACTTCGTCGAGACTACCACCGTTCAACTTCCAAGACGTCCGGTCAGTTACCGGACAAGAACTCGCCGATAGTAGTTGGAGGGCCCTCCCACTGCGGTGCACCGTGTTCGTCCACAACCAACATCCACCAAAGCTAGCCACGGTAGAAAATGTTCGTAGTCATCACCACCTGCATCAAAAGCGCTAGTAAACATGTCCCTCTCCCTTCTGGAGGAATAAAACGCTAAGCCTGTTGAGCCTCTCTCTTCAGGGTAGTTGGCATTTCTTTAAACGGAGCATTCCCAGATATTACTATTGATTTCTATATTCGTACCCACAAAGGGGTATCCAGGTCTTGCTCTTTATAGTACTCTTGAGGTTTCCTTTCACCTTAGTTATGGCTATTGGTTGAATTCCTGTCTGACAGCAGAGATTATCTATTGACAAGAGTTCTAAAGAGCTCCTGCACAGGTGAGTGATTAGTGTGAACAAAGTACGCAAAAGTGTTTACAGAATAAACGACCCAGTGCTCAGTATATTCCTTACTTACAGTGCTCAGTATAATTCCTTACAAAGATCCTTCAGAGTAGCTACCCGAGCAAAGTCTGAGTTCAAATGGAAATCTAAATTTGATCTTGTGATTTCGCTGATAATGATTACTCAGGTTGCTGTCGTTTTGGTCGTTTTAACGGTTAAAATATCAAAATTGAGGGAATAACAAATTTCGATCCATAATTTCATTTCCACCTTTTTGTATTGTGTGACCGACCAGAATTTGAGTTAAAGTTAGAGCAATTTTAGTGAAATTTTGAAATCTCACGTAGAATTCGTCAACATTTCCATTCAATCTTAAAACCTCTTGCACGCTCAATCCTTTAGAAAACTTTACTATTTTTTAAAGCAGTTGAGAATTGAACTTGAACTGGACTCAGCCATGTTTGCAAATATGTTTTTTTTCCAGAATAAAGTACACTGGTACAACATCTACTCGAATTAGACGACATTTACTGCTAGCAACTTATTATACCTCGTTCACAATTATATTGAGAAATGGTTTCTTAAAATACAGTTATCTGCCATCACATTTCAATCGTCAGCTTGCATTAAATGTTTATTTTTAACAGTCCATTTCGACTTGAAAATGACTAATTTCGAGACATCGTTTAATTCGCAGTCGTACATGTTCCCAATGAGGGTCATGCACAAATTACGTAACATTCTGGATAGGATACTTTTAAGCTATAGTATTGCTTATGTTACTCGGAAGCTTCCCGATGTAAGTCCACAAATGGTTCGTCATTTAACTATGACCCCTTTAGATGCTGCAGCAGAGATCAACCGTAGAGCAAGACAAATCATCGCCATTTCAGTGTCGTCCCAGTATACCACACATGTGTACACCGCATGTACCTACCAATGTAGTGAGTGGCAATAAATAGCAAAGGTAACGTTTTTGGATACGTTGTTGCAAATTTTGCTAAGGAAATTATAACGAGCGCGAATCAAAAGATGACGGGACGAGTGATTTATGTGTTTTAAATTTAAACTGATACAATGTAACTCTCAAAGCTAGTTTGCTGAAGATTCGCAGTGAGTAAGAGTTTGGATGGGATGTTTATGAGCTGCGAATGAATTTTAATGTTGTGGCATAATTTCCATCTCAAAATGTCAACATACTCAAACATTCAAGGTGTTCAATTTCATCAATCAACCTGAAAACATATTTTTCTGCGCTGTAACTTGATCCCCGTCGGGGCGACCGGCATAATGAATCGCAAAGGAAGTGTTAAAGCGCGGTGTTGTCGCCGTCACGCCGCCATCGTCGTCGCAAGCAATTTAAAAATGTTTTTGTTACTATTTCGGAAAAATGCAAACGGTTGTTCGTGGAAATATATTTTCCCACAGTTTTGAATTGGGTTGAGCGTGCGCGCGCGCGAGTATGCATGCGTCACCTCAATTCGATTGCATTCCTACCCCTCTGGGTTTTACAGCACGGTCGCAGAAATCCACGCGTGAGAAACGCACCTGGTTGAACCCTGTAAAAACGCAACAATTCGATGAGTTTTGATTAATTGGACATTTTTTTTCCACCTCTCCTTCCACTTTTCCCAATAGGTTCTACAGCAGGCAGGAAATATCGAACGGTTGGGTCGGTTTCTGTGGTCATTGCCCCAGTGCGACAAGCTGCAACTGAATGAGTCCGTGCTCAAAGCCAAAGCCGTGGTGGCGTTCCACCGGGGGAACTTTAAGGAGCTGTACCGGTTACTGGAGCACCACCAGTACGCACCGCACAATCACGCCAAACTGCAAGCACTATGGTTGAAAGGTGAGTAAACGAGGAGTACCTATGTTTGCATAATGTTTGAATAATGTATTGGCTTTTATTTTTTTGATGCGATTTTTGGATTCTGCCGCTGCAGGTTATCCTCAAACCAGGCGGGCAGCTTTCAAGAGATTTTAGACAGCCTATTTAAAAAATAAAATAAAATGTAAGGGCGTACACTGAGGCAAAAAGACTAAATAATTTCATAAGGCTTGACTTATGAGCGACACATATGAATTTCATAAGCACGACTTATGAACGATTTTCGTCTAACATGAGGCAGGGTAAATAACGGCTTCGGCAATACCTTATTATATTGTCGTCAGGGGGTAAACAAAGTCCTTGAGAGGTATATCGATACATTGTGTTTCAAAGCATCTATTGGCCAAATTTGAGTGCTCTAGGACTTTGTTTACCCCCTGACGATAATAGGTTAAGGTATTGCCGAAGCCGACATTTCCCCTTGCTCTTTTACGCCATTAGCCATTCTATTTCCCAAGCGTTGAAAGACGAGTGATCCAGTAACAGGACCCGTAATCTAAACGTCCATGGTTCGGTTCTAGTTTGCTCAGTTTTATTATTTTTTTGTAGACATTATTTTTCATAAGGCAAATCTTTGAAATTCACACCGATTTCTTGTGGCTAAAATTCATAAGTGGTTCTTATAAAATGTTTACGTACGTTTACCTCAGTGTAGTCAGGTTTTGATTTTTTTTTTTTTTTCTCTTTATGAGTCGTTAGGCCGAATGGCCACGTGGTTGAACGCTATTAGGTCAAATGTGATTAGGTGGAAGGGGTCACTAGGTGAAACGAGTCATTTGAAAAGTTGAACTATCATATTATCACCCGTTTCTAATATTATCTACGAGAGGCGAACCAGCCTAAGGCTGAAAGCCTCCTAAATAAAGCTAAATTAATTAATTATTATCTACGAAGCCACTAGTAAATTCTACAAGGGGCCTTTCTTAGCCCAGTCGGTATAGGCGCAGCTACAAGGCACGACCATGCTGGAGGTGGCTGGGTTCGATTCCCGGTCTGTCAATTTTTCTCTTTGGATCCCCACGGCCATGTATAGAAACTTCCAGCTATTTCCAACTTGTAGTTCAATAAAAGAAGCTATTATCGAGCATCTAATATGGCAAACACGGCAAGAAGCGCTTTTGTAGCCAAGTTATTAACGAAAGAGAAAGTCGACGAGGAGAATCGATCAATGTTACTTAGGACCTAATGCATTGTTGGGGTTGATAGTTTTTCGTAGTGACTCATTAGTGACATTTACTCATATTTTATAAAAATTTACTTATTGTACGAGTGACCTACGCTTTTGCAAGTTTGAGTGAACGGTACTCAAATATGAGCCAGTCTCATTTTCCGTGAAGTTTGTTTTGACGGGAGAATTGACTGCACGCTATTTTTGAACAACCCAAATTTGAGTAGAATCTACTCATATCCGTCAAAAGTAGGGCTACCCTAAATTGAGCAAACAAAGTTGGAACTGACAAGATGACAAATAAACAAATGTCTTCCATTCGTCTTCTTGTCAGTCTAAACTTTGTTTACTCAATTTGGGACTTTTGACGAATATGAGTAGATCCTCCTGAAATTTGGGTTGTTTAGAAATAGCGTGTGTACCGTGTCGACCTCTCCTTTCACGCAAAGATTAACATTTTGCCTACACTGTACACAAATATCATCCTCTGATCGAATGAAATTTCAGACCATTGAAATCGAAACATCGAAATCGCTTTTTCGAATGATAGCTGAAACCGGATGACGTTTGTTTTGAAATCAGACGATTTTCCTCTCGAATACAGGATGAACATTATCATGAGAAGGGATAGGGCTTTCAGTTGAAATGCGTAATGCTCTCTGCAGAATGATTGTCATCTTAATTGAAATGCATATGGTATTGGTTCAGGCACATAACGCAAATCATTCAAAACGATGATGTAAATAATTCTATCGAATGTCATTTGCTGATCTGAGCAGACAAACGAGTTGGAAACATAGCGATCGCTATCAGAGCTGGTACGAACATGGGTAAAGCGTGGAAACCGAAGTTTGTCTATTTCGCGGTGGAGAGAGTTTCCTCGACCTCTACCGTGCTTACGGGAAAAGTAAAGTAAACGCTTTTATTCATACGACCTAATGAAGCATTTTTGCATCCTTAATGGAATGGCTGATCATGGCTATTCAGTATGTACATGTCAATAATCGAATAATAAATCTTATTTAAAGCTCTTGCTGTCACACTTTCCTTAAATTTGTGTCCTCTGAGTGCTGTATGTATTACAGCCAATTTTCAAATAAAAATCATCTTTTATTTGGATGTCAGTCATATGGATGCTCATCATCTGACGACGAATTCACCGTAAGACAATCATCCGAAATTCGAATGGATATTGTTGAAGGGCTCGAGCAATGCAATAATCATTCGACGCATTGTGTGTGGATGTTTTCGTTCAGTGTACGGGATATTTCAGTGGAGTGAAAGGATAAGAAACGATCCGCTATGTTTGCTCGACATTTGCTTATGGGGTTTTCCTATAGGAGTGAACAGTTGCAGAGTCGTCGTCAACGCGAATGGTTTCACCAATACCAAAACCAAGTTATCAAATAAAGTTCGTAGACCATAATTAGGAAAACGTCTCAAAATTACGTCCCTAATGTTCGGCCCATAGTTATAAAGCGCAAAAAGCGTTAAATCTTCTAAATTCAGAATAAGAGTGAAAAGTGTGTTATTGATTTATTAGGCTAGCATGTTACAAAAAGGTAAGTCCTTTCAATTCATGAAATTATCAGGATTTTTGATGACCTCCGAAGTGACGATTTTCGTTAGTGCAGTAATACGGCAAAATCATGGCGCCTAGAAATCGAAAATTAAGAAAATTTCACTAAACTTTTTCTTTGAAAACGAGCAATAAATGTTCTAAATTTGTCCCAAAAATAGGCAATCAATTTACGGATAAAAATTTCACAGCAGATGTGGTATTAGTTTTTCATTACTATTGTGTATTATTGCTGAATGACTGAGTTATTTGCTTGATAGGCCGTAGTGAAGGGCTAGACTCACATTACACCCCGTAACTCTATTATATTTTTTTCCAGAAATTCGAACAAGTTTAAGTGTCAGAATCGTTCTTAAAGCTAAAAAATCGTTGCGTTGCATTTGCAACGGAGTAATTCGTAGATTGCATACTGGCAACTGTCATGTATATACTTCGTTCTTATTCTAATTTCTTAAGGAAAACTGTTCAAAACAGGGGGAACTCCGTTACGGGGAAAGGAAGGATATTGTTGGTGTACCATCTACTTAACGAGAGGCCAGCGACTCACCGACGCGCCCATAAAAGCTACGGAGTTGGGTCAAGATTCGCTTAAGCAGGCGATGTGACCTTAGGAATTGTTTTATTTTGAAGGAGCTTGGGAGTAAACCCACGATCTTCTACTCAGTAAGCAAAAGCGGTAGCCACCAAGCTAGCCGAGCTCCTCAATTCAAACCCTGGGACATAATTTGGTAAAGTTTTTATGAATACTAATAGAATTATAATGCAAACAAATGAAATAAAAAGCAAGGATCTCACCCGAATGATCCCGCCTCTTGTGATTCTTAAGATCAACTGTTCTCGCAAATGGAGGTCCATCTCCTTGATCCTGATAATAATAAAATCAGTTTCCCCTTGCTCTGGCCTCGGGGAGATCTGCATCGGAATAAACGCATCGTCATTGCAGCATTGTCGATGAACCTCTGGATGTTGGCTCACGATCCCCGTTCCGATCAGCTCTAACTGTTCCACTCTCAGATTCAAAAATTCCAATACGCAAAAACATGTATTCGTAAGAAACTTCACAATTTGCTAAACACGGGAGAAAAATTCAAACACGTCACTTTTTCAGCGCGACCTACTTGGATCTAAATTATAAACGGGAGCTAGAAAATTCCATGTATGAGTATTAAATTTCTGGATCATTCATCATTTGGTGTGCACGGAATCTCGAAAAATTATCGGTCTCTAAATTACATTGATCATTTCATTTCAACGCTTCACAGGTTTTTTCAAGATTTTTTTTAATTATACCAAAAATATACTCAGAGTGCCTTTCAGAACTCTTCTAAAACAATATTCGCTTGCTCACAAGAAAACTCCACCCTTCACTTCTTATCCTTAATAATTCTCCCAAGCATTTTCTTAAGTTAATTTATCTAAAACTTATGCAAAATTTCTGTAACATGTTTCTCAGAATATTCACGGTATACCATTCGAAATAATCCTCGAATTACCTTGAAAATAGCATTGAAAATCGGTTCAGCATAATCTTAGATACATTCTGAAAATCTGAATACGCATGCAATTTCCCAGAGAATTCCTTGAGTACGCAGAGTTCCTCCTTGGAACACTGTTCGGGATAGATCACATCATGTAAAAATGGGGGTACACTTTGTGAAAACCGAAAATGGAACATGTAAAAAAATTATGAAAGATTTCTAACGTTAATAACTCAGCTGACCTCGAACCAATTTCAATAATTTTATCACCAATCGATCAGAAATATTCCTACTCATCTGCTCAATTGAACACTTCATCATTTTTCCAAATGTCGCTATTGAAAATTGCATGCATGTGCAACTGTTGCTAAGCTAATTAAAATTATCAACGATTGCCTGCGAAAAGCGATTTCGCTAACACAGATTTCAAAGTTGAATTTCGTCTGGTATCACCAAATGGTGATTATTCAATCACCGCGTGTTGAGTGATAGTGTTCTCCAGTACACAACGAAAGGCTGTCTGCAAGCAGCGAGCTGCAACCCACATGAGCATCCATTGAAGGAGGAAAAATCCGCAGCGCTATTGATCGGAATCAGTAGCTCTTCGTGAGTCGCTGTGGGCCATCTATGCCAAGCGCTTCTTACTAAAGAGTATACATTGAGGGAACCCCACTCAAATTCCTATTCCTATACAAGCTCCTGCTGCAGTTAACTAATAAGACTTATTATATAAGACCACGTAGTCCTACGTCACCATTGCGTACAACCCCATAGGACTGTCCCTTGTAGTTTTTTTTAAATTCTAAATCCTCTAGAAAATAGGGTCTTAATCATGCTAAGCTTGAAAAATCAGGAATAAATATAATAAATATACCACGCACACCGTTACTGAAAAAACTCAGCACAACCTACGATGACGGAGACGTCCAAAGCAAGCCCTGTTTCTCGTACCCTGCCAACCAGGATTCCCACTATGCTGCATCATGTGCAACGTCTGTCATCGTTACTTAAAATCAGCAGAGAAGATTGAGAAGCCACATCGCTACGAACTCAACGTACGATACATCATCACTACCAACACCGGACTCGCGAATTCTCCGCTCAGGTTGCCTCTTCTCGCATTTCTCCAATTTGCTTGAAGTCAAGCACTTTCGCGTGCAGCTACAACAGCTGTACCCAGGCATGGAAAATCATGTGCATTCATTTCATACATTCATTTACATTCATTTACCTCTAACTTTTTTCATTACAGCATTCTGCAAAATAATGTACAGAGCTTTTGTAGGTTTTGTTATAAGCTACAACTTTTGCTCATAACTCAAATCTGTATCTCTTATGCATTTCTAACTAGAGCGGGCAGAACTTGTTACTGTTTTTCAGTGAATGTAAAATACATTCACTGAAAAACAGTAGTGGCTTCTGTTCAAATGAATGCAAATGATTTTCCATGCCTGGCTCTCCAACAGAATTAACGAATCAGAAGCTTGAGAAGACACTCGCTCAGGGAACAGAGCCACCGGACGAGTTTCCGGCCCTTACTCAAGGAAATGAGTCGCTAGACGAGATCCCGGCCCATGCTCGGGGGAATCGAGCGGTTCCTGTTTCCACTGTAAAGAGTCAAGCTCGCCATGTGGGTTCGTAGAACCCCATAGCTCGGACTTGACGTTAAGTACCAACTCTTTCTTTCTCTTCCAACAGTACGCGTACAGATGATCCTCCTGTACAGCACACCGTCCATGATCCCGCAAGCTGTGAGGAGGCTTGTCTCGAGAAACTTTCAAACCAGCACTAGTGAATCGCCATTACCAGTTGTCGACAAACGATACGACGTCTAGTCAACGACGGGATACCAATTCGGACTGGAATCCAAACCGACGCGTACCCTGTTCCTCGTCATCCATCAATCCATCTGCGATCAACAAAACACCACTCTGGAACGTAATCTGGACCGCTTCATCGGAGCGTACTGCACGATGGCCATTCCAGATGCTGCTAGACCATATTCGCTTCTACGTGACCCAAGGCTCAACAGCATACAGAAAAACTAAATCACCATTCCAGTGGCAACTTGAAGTGATACTTTCTAGCGTGATAACCTCACTCCTACGCTCGTTTAATGGGACACTCCTTCTGGATTCAGTCAAACGGTCGTACATCAATCTGCAAGATCCAGTCCATTGATTCGTATCAATGGGCAGGATCTTGCAATTTAAGACTCTGTTGGATTGCAAGAATTCAACTGACTTGATCAATTGACTTGCCCTGTCTAAACCCAGCTTAAAGTGTTTTTTATGCGTATGATTAGTGCAACCCCGGCCCTAAGTATCGGCCAGTCTATCCCGGCGTCAACAGAGAGTAGAAAGCGAGCAAAGGTCAATTTTGAGTGTGAAACAATCGATACCCGAGCAGAGAACGAAAACAAAATGAAAACTAAGTTTGATATTTTGATATAAGCGTTCGTGATAACATATTTTGCCTACCGTGTGGTCGAGTTAACAGTAATCATACCAAAAATGAGATCTAAATAGTATATGAAGGATATTAAAAAAGATAACAAATTATGTTTACTTGATAACAAATCCATGTATGCGTTTTGATATTAGTAATTTCGTCAATAATAAACAAAATAAGTAATCAATATGTTATTATAACTTTGGTAGGAAAACAAAAAAAAAAAAAATTACAAAACTAAATTAGTTATTATTTTGATATCATGATATCAAATTTAGTAATCTGAATGTTTTGAAATCTTTTGGTTGATATCAAGATTCAAAATCAAATAATGTTGTAAATAAAGTGCGAATGGTGCCATATTAAAGTACAGAACTGGAAATAATCATCCGGTGGTACACATTACAAGAAAGTATATAATGAATCGCTTTTGTCATTATAGACAACTAACAACAGTTAAAATATGACGAACGATTGAAGTTTATTAGCATAGAAATAGACGATGTGAAGTTTTTAAGTTTAGAGTTTCGTTTTCATGACAAATTCTAGTGAAATTATATTCAATATAGGAATAGGACACACGAAATGATAAATTCCTTCGCATCGAACATATTTTAACATACAATGACGATATTTATTTTATTGGGAGAGAACTGATAATTAATAATATTTATGACAACATATTTAAATATGAGCTAAGAAACCGACTAAGTCTACGAAAGTTAAATTGCTATATTCGACCATGTATTAGTATAAGTATTACAGACGAACTGGACGCAATCAATTTTCTATCGATTTGTAAATTCAATTCACAGGCACATTAATATCAATAAATGTTGTAAAACAACACTGTAAGATTCATAATTGGACGTATTTCGCGCCAAATCGAATCGAAGCTGGCAGCACCCTCTCAGATTTCAATAAAATTTTCTGGATGTGTAGACTTTGACTAAATAAGCACTTTTGCATACTCAGTTTTTCCAAAATTTATCTAGACTAACATTTGAGAAGGGCCAAACTTTTTCAGCCGATTTTTTCAAAAAAATATTATGGAAAAATGACAACTCCAACAAAAATATGTTGTATGGATGACTTTTAGGAAATTGACCAAATTATCGAAAAAAAATACTGAAAAAAAATTTAATTTGAGATCTACACTGAAAAAAATATCGATTTTTAAAATTTAAAGTCGGTTAAAAAAAATGGCCATGTTTGATTTGGATGAAACTTTGCCTCAAGATAGGTAATTATGTTTACTACCATCCGTCTATACATCGTGAGATGGCCACTTTTAAGGAAAAAAAAGTTTTTCTTACAAAAACTTTTTCAAGTCTGAACTGATTTTTTTTTTGATTTGCCATTTTCACACAAAACTAAACCAGTGAAGCTCAAAATCATCTCAGAATCCAATGAAGCTCAATTTGCGATTCAATTTTGTCTAATCAGCACTTAAGTTCACTTTGATTAATCGAGAATTTCATATGTAAAGGGCTCATGGTACATTTCTCGCCAAATCGTACTTGGAATTTGCAGCACCCTCTCAGAGTTCAAAAAAACTATTTGGACATGTAGACCTTGTCAAAAAAATATCATTCCCTTATTCTGTTGTCTACTTCTGATGCAAAATTTGATAATATGTGAGAGAAAAAAGAGAAGATTTTTCATATATCATTTATTTATATATTTTCAATGTTTTAAACCTATTTTCATACATCCTATTTTTTCCTTTTTCCAATCAAGTTAAATATTTTTGGTTCATCTTCTGAATTAGAATACCTTTTTGCCGCTACTTTGTCACCAGTTATAGGCACAAAACTGTGGAATTTCTGTGTGCCAGATATTGTCTTTGTGCTGTTATATAGTTCTTCGAGTTCTTCTGACATTTCGATGTACTGTTCAGTGGATATGTACTCGAAACGTAGTTTTGTTTTTACCTGTTTGTTCAACTATTTTTGAAATCTGAGAGGGTGCTTCCAGCTCCGAATACGATTTGGCGCGAAATGCGTCATTGTCTTTGTGATGTTCATAAAGAAACCTGATTGACTCGCAAGAAGAAAAAATAAAAATAAATGTAGATTTCACTGATAAGTGTGGATGTTTTTTTTTATAAAATATCAAATTTTGTTTTAAGTAATATTTTTAGAAATATCAAAACAATATCAAAATATGAATTCAACCGAAATTTAAAAAATAGCATATCAAAATATGTTGTCAACATGATTTCAAAACCAAAATTAGATATCATTTTGATAGTATTTTGATATTAGACTTTGCTTGGGTAGAACTGTTTCCCCTCACCATCCCTCCCCTACAGGGGAGTTTGGTAAAAGAGATGATCAACCCTACTTCTGCCTTCCTCAAAATTGACCTTTGCTCGCTTTCTACTCTCTATTTACAATTTTCAAACTGCCGTGCTCTAACGGAACTATCAACTCTATACTTTCATCTCCTCATCTATCGTATAAAATGACCGCTTTAAGTCTTGCTTAGTTCAGAAAACCGTTTCCTATAAACATAAGTTTTAAAATCTTAAAAATGTACTTTGAAGTTTTAGCAGCTTTTTACCATGAAAATTTGTCATTTTTTTCAGTGTGTATTTTTTTCTCAAAAAGAATTGCAATTTCCTACAACTTTGTTTCAGACATCAGTTTTGATTAGAAGAGACGTTTTCATGCTATTATTTATTGAAAAATATCGAGAACGCCATTTTGAAAAATTAGGCGATATTAAAAACGGCTGAATTCCAGCACAAACTTGGTTCATTGCCTCTAGTGAAAAACTATGCGAAGTTTTATGGGAAAAATAAAGTCGATTCGTCAGTTGGCGTGGAACTGCTCATTAAAATTCTCTTGAAATTTCCATAAATTTAGGGTTAATTTCTCGAGCTAGTCACGTGAAGACTACGGCCCTTTTATTTACAATCAAACCGATTATAAACTTTGTACTATTCTTCGGACATAAACAATGATGAAAACTACAGGTAAACTCTTCTCAAGCTGATGAAAATTATTTTAAACACCTTCCGACGACTACATTACAAAATCTATCATTACGCCACAGAACTACAGATATGTTCAATTTTACGATTACAAAATACCAAATTTTTAGAAGCACCTGCCGAAAAGTGAGACACTACGTAAAATTGTTCAAAATAGCAGCATTAATAATTTGCAATTTTTTTTTGGGTCGACCCCGGCGTAGTGGTTAGCATCTATACCTCTCACGCCAAAGTCACGAGTTCAAATCTCACCCGGACAAGTCACAAATGACCCAAGAGCGTTAAAGTGACTATAATTAAAAAAAAATAATTTGCATTTCAGCTCAATTTTGAGATTTTCAATTTTACATTTCTCAAAATCTTAACAATTCCCACCCCCTTTCCCCTTGGCTAGTTTTTGCACCTTGCTGTTGGTGGGCGGGCTTAATTTCATGCTAGTGGAGTGTTGGAGACGGTAGGTTTATGGCCGGCGTTGCTGGCTCATGCCGCGATAGAATGGCGCCATGGGCAGAGGCAAGTCTAGTCCAGCAGTGATAGTATCACACTTGTTACTCCTTTGATTTGTTTTGGGAGACTAATCAGGGCCCAATTTGGAACCGTTTGAAAGCACTGTGGAGTGAGCCATCTCATCTGAACCATCCTAGAATTTATCATAAGGGCAGCTCAATAATCAATAAAAGCTTGCTTGAAAGAGAATACCTATCAGCACTCCCGATATCAACTCTAGCTCCTTCAAGGCCCTGTGGGAATGATTAATTCATTCATCCTTGTTTTACATGAGACCAATTTAACCCTGTTCACCTGTCCAATTCTAAGGAAAGGATGCTCGGTTATATTTTAAACTATATCAATGCATTCATTGTCGTGATTCATGTGATCGATGATTACTATTTAAATTAATTAGACGTAAAACAGAAATAAAAAAAAGGATTGAGCTTGGGATTGAACTCACGACCTACTACTTGGAAAGCGGAAACGGTAACCACTACTCTACTGATTTCGTCTTGTGTTAAGCTGAACCAGTGTTGTGGAATAATGAATCTAATACGTCTTTTATAAAGCATTTACAAGGCATGCGATTAAAACATGGACGCATACTGGTATAAGAGCTATTAAACTGACTGTATTCACCTTTATTAAGTAATATTGTTAAGTAATGCAATGGAATTTAGTAATGGAGCTAGAAAAAAAAAATATTAGAAGTCTAATAAATCATGTTATTAAATCAATTGAAAACAGTCGAAATAAAGCGTCAATGCATGTGCAAATTACACTTATTCAGTATGTTATTAGACAGAATTAGAATTTGAATTGTGAAGACAGTTAACGTTTATACAGCTTTTAATACGAAAATTAATCAGATCAGAGCAAACAGTGGAATAAATGTGCATCTATCGATCTCAATTAACTTTTTTCAGCGCAAATTCGACAACTCGTTTTATTCAGCATTGTACACTGTAATACAGCATTTATTCAATATAAATATATGCTTATTTGTAACTTTGAATTGTTTTTTGGGTAGTCACGTGACGGTTACCGTCCTTTTTACAAACTTTTTTTTCGAAAATTTAGCTGACATAAACTTTTCAAAATTATTTTAAAAACCTTGCGGCGACTACATTACAGAATCTATTCATCACAAATTTTGAATATTTGTTCTATATGAATCTATAATAGGATTTTACATTCATCGTTTGGGTGTATAATTATTGAACAGACGTCATCTCCAGCTTTCCCGGCGGCACTCGATGCTGCCTATCTGTTGCTTTAATTATCAACAAACCTCGACAGATCCCATAAAACCCGAATCTGATCCGTGGACACCATACATTTTCAGCTGAAGTTGCGTTGCTTTCGCTTTGTGTATTATATCACATGTGGAAACCGAGCCAAGTCCTGTCTCACTCTCTCTCAATCCCATCTCATCACAACCGATGCGTCGAAGCAAGTTTTGTAGTAGGCACAACTGGGGACCACCATCAGCAGACGAACTATACAACACGAACACAGAACTGTTATTCCGTTTCGTTTCGAGGTTCCGAGTCCAAGTCCGCGTCGCACCCTCCGACTGTGTATCTCACTTATAGCATCCGAATGCCAGCGCGTTTATCAAAACGAATAATAAAATGAAATTGATATCTGATACCCTGTGCAACGCGCCACGTCCCCCCCATCCCCTAGCCCGGTTCCCTTGCGATCAGCGGGATTTGTTGTCACCGAGGCCGACCAACGACGACGCTCGAGGGCAACCACAAAATCTCTGACTCAGCAGCCAGCGAGCCTGCCAACGGACGAGAAGAAACCCCACCACGGTATCACACGACGACGACGACGACGACGACGACGACCAACAACAGTAAAACAATGAAGTTTCTCGGAATCTCTGGGCATCGTTGGATTGGAGTTGTCGTTGCCGTTGTTATTATTATTCTAACAGCTCCGCTTCTCGTTGGTTGGTCATCTCGTTATCACTGAGTCCATCTAAGTGAGTGAGAGTGATACGTTTGGCCACCCCGAACGGTCGTAATTATTTGTGGCTTTGCGGATGAACCGGTCCCGATGGATGGACGGTGGGTGCCGGTACGTGAGTTTTCGATTTTGGACTCTCGATGGTCGCGTGGTTTTATGGCTGACTTGAGAACGAGCCTCGACAACATTCAAATTCCAGAACATAAACTCACGGCAGTGAACAACATTATCCTCTCGTATCCGACGGGCATTCCTCGCTCAACCTGCACAACATTGTATGGCTGCGCTCCAGTTATTCGTTTCGGGACTTTTTTCGAGGAAGCCCTGAAGCCAACAAAAAATGCAACCTTCTTAAAATCTGATAAAGATAAAGAAAGAGAAAGCAACAATGCCTAAAACCCTAAAGGCGAGTCCACTCAAACGGTGGCAACTTGCTCGAATCATCATCCTTCGCCTGGCATGCAAGCAGGAAGCACTATCAAAAATCAACCTGGACGTGCATGGAGTTGAACATTTTCCAAAAATCATGCCATAAAACAGCACTCACCGAAGAAAAGTGAAGAACGACATGTGTCTGCCTGGCTGTCTGCCTGTGCCGTCCGCTGAACGGAAAGGTCAGGAAAAAGAGGATTAAAGCTTATGTTCGGTTGAAGTTGTGAACAAGTGGCTCCCTACGAACGCTACCGCGCCGCACTGCCTCACCCGCCTCGATATGGACGGGAAGAAAGGACGGACGGTAATTGAATCAAGATTATTAACGCATCATTCCCCCTCTTTCCCGGATCGTTTTGATTTTATGATATGTAGGAAAATAAACAACACTCGACAGGGATCATCCTTCGGGCTGGGAACGCGGGGTGGAGACGGAAGCTCATTTCGGGATGATGTGCATAAAATTTAATTAAATGGAAACCTCATGTCCGTATTCATCGGACGAACACGGACGATGCATTCTTTTTTTTTTTCGGAAGCCAATGGCAGCAGAGAGATTTTTTTTATGAATGTTGAACATGCTTGGTACTGATCCTTGCCGTCGGATGGCAAGATTTTAAGCCCGCTCAATAGTTCGATGTGGACTAAAAACTCCACATCGGATCGTTCTTTCCCTTCTTTGCTCCTTTCAGTCTCGTTCACTGACGACGGACAGGAAGTGATCACTCGAAAAGGATTAAGTCAACAGTGCAAGTTTGTTTTCCAAACTGCATAGCACTTTGAAAAGCAAAACAAAAAACTAATGGGATGAAATTAGCTGAAGCTGAAAATTCTAGCTAATTCTACAAAAATGTATTGATAAATGTCGTTTAGACCTGGGTACTGCGGACTAGAGAGGGTCTAGTATAAGAGACAAGTGGACTGGTTGGTTTTGAGCCAAACGAATTGTCAAATCCAGAGCCAATCGTGCAGCGCCTATCTTGCAATTGTTTTTTTTTCTGACACATGAGCTTAGCGGCGCCGGTGGTGTAGTGGTAAGCGTGATTACCTCTCACCCCAGCAGGCCTGGGTTCAATCCCAGTCGGCGCCGCCGGGATGTTCTGAGGCATAATATCTCTGATCACGCCTTCCGTCGGAATGAAAGTAAAGCCGTTGGTCCCCGGTTCATGAGTTGATGGGTCGAAAGGTAGGGTCCAGGTGTGGGAGCTGCCTCCCTGGCGTCGGTAGCATTGGTGCTCAGCACGGAAAACAATATCGACGGAAAACAAATCAAGGAAAAAAAAACAGAACCGCTGGCAGACAATGCCCATTTTGATTATTTACAGAATCGCTATAAATCGGTATAAATCTCGTAAATCGGTATTCAGAGGAATTTTATCTATGTATCGGTATCAAGTTCTAACATTGGAATAAATGCTGATAAATCGGTATATCTGGCAACACTGAGTCAAACACTCCGAAGTCACGAGCTACACGAAAAATTAATCGGATTCAAATATGAGTCAGATTCATTTGCCGTATAGTATTCTTATATATCTTCTAGCATTATCATCTCATAAAAATGAATTGTAAGCGGAACGGAAAAAAAACCAGAACGGCTTGGTTAAATGTCCAATAAAACATACTCTGCACGCTTAGAAATAACTAATTTTACACGTGACTGAATCCATCTTTGCCATAAAGTATCAGACGTAAACAATTATTTCGTGTAAAATTAAGTGCTCCAAGACTGAAAAGTTCGTTAATCGACAAAAAGTACGCTCGATTGAGTTGAATTTGCCCGTCTGTTATGGCTCAATTTTATGTCAAAATTGACGCTCGTATATGTCAGTCTCAGAGCACCTAAATTTATATGATTTTTGACGTAGACTACGTCTTACGGGAAGATACTGGGGGTAAATCGAAAATCTAAAATTGCGACCGTCACGAAAAAGTGTAAGATTTAGAACGCTTATAACTTTGTCATTTATAGATGAAATTAAAACCCAAATACATCAATCGATAGAAAATGACTCTGAATATTTGCCACAATATTTTTTTTTCCAATTTCCCATATAAAAACAATTGAAACATGTACAAATAAAAAGTGATAATTTTATCACTATTTTCATGAAATAAACGTTCTCCCCAAACCCAGTCGTCATAATCGACTACCACTTGGTTGCAAATCGTTCTGATTAAACCTGAAAAGTTATAAAACCGCGCTGCTGTCGTGGCTCAACTCATTCTTTGCTCGACTGTCGAGCTGTTCAGTCCGTATTTTCGCTCGAGTTCTCGATTCGATTTTGTTTCGTTTTGTGCTGTCGCGTTGCGCCGTGGATGTGTCGCCACCTTCTCGCGTTCTGGCAAGTTTAATTGAACTTGCAAACACGAAACAAATGGTGCGTAAACGTGCCAATGAGCCAGCAGAAGGTGCTAATCAAGCCCAGCGCATCGCAGGATGACGCCGGAAAACGAGTACTGCAAGCCAACCAGTATGCAGTTCTCCCGGAAGAAAATGGCGATGGTGACGCCGTTCCCATTGCAAGACGAGAGCGGATTCCCCAGCTTTTCACGCCGGTGAAGGATGTTGCCAAGCTGGGTGCCGAACTGGCAAAACACAAGCTGCTGCCTCGCTTCAAACTTTGCAGCATCGGTACCAAAATCATGTGCTCCAGTCTGGAGGAGTACAGACAAATAGGAAGTTTCCTGAAGAACAACAACGTGGACTTCTTCACGCATGATCTGTCATCGAGCAAGCCGCTGAAGGTGGTTTTGCGTGGATTACCGTCGTTCGAGGTTGCTGCGGTGAAATCCGAGCTGGAGCGGCTTGGGATCCAACCTGAGGCCGTGTTCCAGATGAACCGGCGTCCCAACTAAAAAACACCAGCTTCCGTGATCACTTGTTCCTGGTGTATTTCACGAAGGGATCCACCAGTCTTGCAGCTCTGAGATCCAAAATAGGTCATCATCAGTTGGGAGCATTACAAACCCCAACATCGTGATGTAACGCAGTGTATGAACTGCCTCTCATATGGCCATGGCACCAAAAACTGCCACATGAAGACAAACTGCGGCAAGTGTGCTGGAACTCACTCAACTGCGTCCTGTGAGCAAGTCGATGACATCGAGCCAACGTGTGTCAACTGCGGTGGAAACCACCAAGCCTCCAATCGCGGGTGTCCCATGCGAGTGGAGTTCATTAATATCCGTCGGAAGGCCACAATCAGCAACCAGCTCGGTCGCCTTCGTAATCATCGTTCGCCTCCTGCACTAACGGAAGTCCAGTACCCAGCTCTTCAGCCCCGCCGACATGTTCCGAACCTAGCCCCGCTTCCGCTCAACAACCAACAAGCCAATCCTGCAAGTATCCAAATGGTTCCCAACAGTCGGACAGTTCAGCATCGTCTCGCTGCTGCTGCGGCCCAGCCAATTCCAGGTTCATCCACCGCCCCTGGTTTATCATACGCTGGTGCTGTCTCAGGTGAATCTGTCGACGATTCTCCGTTCACCTCGGAGGAACTTGTGACGCTCGTGGCCGAGGTCATCATCATCATGCGTACCTGCAAGACTCGATCTAAACAGCTTCATGCTGCCTTGTCACTCGTCACCAAGTATGGACCGTGAAACTATAAAAATTTCAAATTGGAACGCTTGCTCACTGACGAACAAGCATAGAGAGCTACTCGATTTCCTCAACACCAAGGAGGTCGACATTGCTATCATCACCGAGACGCATTTGAAGCCCGAACTGAACATATTCCTTCCCGACTTTCGGCTCGTCAGACTTGATCGCACCTGCTCTGGAGGTGGAGGAGTGGCCATCGCTGCAAGACGGAACATCAGTTGCCGGCTGCTACCAAACTTCCAGCTGAAAGCAATTGAAGCCATCAGAGTGGAGGTGAGCACATCACTTGGCCCAATCACCATCATCGCGGCCTACTGCCCCAAGCAAACCAACATCAGGGACGGGTCGTCAGTGGCCCTCCGGAAAGACATCATCAAACTCACCCGGGGGAGCGGGAACTTTATCATCGCTGGCGATCTGAACACAAAACACCAAGCTTGGGGCAACTAGAAACGGCATCATCCTGAATGAAGACCTGCAAGAGGGCCACTATACCATCTTGGCCCCGGATTCTCCCACCCGGTTGAGTCGGTCTGGGGTCCATGCGACCATCGACATCTTCGTAAGCAACATGGGACACAACGTCTCGCAACCTGTGGCATTCCAGGAGCTAAGCTCGGACCACTACCCGGTGGTGGCCAAAGTTGGATCCTCGGTAAACCGATTCGAAGCTTCCCGGCGCAACTACCATCGAGTCAACTGGGCGCAATATCAACACTGCGTCGACACAACCATCGACTACGATGTCCAACCGGGGACGTCCGAAGATGTTGACCGGTGTCTACAAACCATCGAGGAGGCGATCTCCCGGGCCAGGGAACAACACGTGCCAGTATCCAGACAGGTGAGTAACACTCTGAACCTTGACAGCCCTACCAAAGATCTCATTAGACTCCGTAACACCATTCGTAGGCAGTACCAGCGTACTGGCCTGCCTATCTTGAAGACCAATTGTAATTGATTAACAAAGATCATTCAGGCCAGGATGGTGGATCTCAGAAATAACGATTTTGCTAGTAGGATCCGCTCTCTCCCAGATTGTGCTAAGCCCTTCTGGAAACTTACAAAAATTCTTAAAAACAAGCCTAGGCCCATTCCACCACTGACCCCACTGGATCGTCCCGGCGACCCAGTGGTTCATCTGATAACTCCTGAAGAGAAGGCTGCCGCGATAGGTCAACACTTCGTCAGCTCCCATAATCTCGGACAAAACATCGTCAGTCCTCATGAATCTGAGGTTGCTGAAAATGCAACCAATGTTCTTCAGATTCCTAACATTTTTCCAGAGGAATCCGAGATTACGGCTGACGAACTGTTGGCCTATATAAAATCATCTAAAAACATGAAGGCCCCCAATTTTTGACAACATAATGAATCTGGAACTCAAACACTTAAGGTCCACATTCTACAGCTATTTGACACTGATTTTTAATCTGTGCCTCCGACTTGGCTACTTCCCCTCGTGTTGGAAGTCAGCTAAAGTCATACCCATCCGGAAACCTGGGAAGGATCCGTCCTCTCCTTCAAGTTATCGACCAATCAGCCTGCTCTCAGGGTTATCAAAACTGTTCGAAAGAGCAGTGTACCACCGGCTCCTAACATCTGCCGATGAAAACAACTTGTTACTCGAGGAACAGTTTGGTTTTCGGAAAGGTCGTTCGACCGTCCACCAGCTGACTCGAGTAACAAACATTCTCAGACGGAACAAGTCTGTTTCGAAAACATCTGCCATGGCGTTGTTGGACGTTGAAAAAGCGTTCGACAATGTCAATGTCTTCCTAGTGAAGATAATAATCAACTATCTATCAGACAGGACGTTCCGAGTCTGTCTGAATGGCATCACATCGGATGCTTTCAACATCGGTGCCGGGGTTCCACAAGGAAGCATCCTTGGCCCCATCCTATTCAACCTGTTCACCTCCGATATGCCGGCTCTCCCTGATGGTGGATCGTTGTCTCTGTTCGCAGATGACACATCCATCGTCTACAAGGGTAGGGTCATCGGAGCTCTGACTGCCAAACTTCAGAGAGGCCTAGACGTCCTGTCTGAATACTTAAACAGCTGGAAGATCCGTATCAACGCGGCAAAGACCCAGGTCATTATCTTTCCACACTCTAATTCTCCCAGACTTGTTCCGTTGGAGAATAACAAGATCTGCCTGAACGGCACAGTGGTGGAATGGTCCAAAGAGGTCGTTTACCTCGGGCTAACACTAGACAGCAAGCTTCTTTTCAGGGAGCACGTTGACAAAACGAAAACCAAGTGCAACATCTTGATAAGATCGTTGTATCCACTTATCAACCGGAAGTCAACCCTGTCCCTGAAAAATAAGCTTGCTGTCTACAAACAAATCATCCTTCCTGTAATCGAGTACGGTATGCCAATCTGGGAGAGTTGCGGAAAATGCCATCACCTTAAACTCCAAAGGATCCAAAACAAGATCCTTAGGATGGTCCTAAACAGTCCCCCGCGGACTAGAAATTCTGAGATACACCTCCTGGCTGGAAAGGTTCAGAGACACCTGTCTGAGATCAAATCATCAGATCATACGTGATCTAGCACGTTAGGTTAAGTTATACTCGTAGTTAGGTAGGCTATCACTTTTTTCAATTCAAATAAAACAAATCCCCAAAGGGGTATTCTGTAAACTAGTTGAAAAACGCAAATATTAAATTAGAATATCAAATTAAACAAAGATGAAGAGCCAGATAGGCTAATCAATTAATATGATAAATCAATGTACATACTACCATAATCAACAGAAATAAACATAATTTTACTACTACTACTGGCTCTACTCATTTTCGCTTCGGACGGCGTGGGAGAAGGTAGCAGTAGCAGCAGCTGCAGCATCAGCAGTAGGAAGGCAGCGGTTCCTGTCAACCGCAGAGTTCACCAGTTTGAACCCTGAACCTTCCGCGACGGGAACGATGAGATCACTGGCTGCTGGCAGCGAGCCCTGTCGCCTCGATGGCGCAAGCACTCCGAAGTGGATCAACCTCGCCTGGTTAAAAGTGACATTTCGAAATTTATTTTCAATGTTCGAAAAACCCGGTGATTTCGATTGATCGGTTTTCAAACAGAATTCAGTCACGGTTGCCAAAATTTAACTTCTAGTCGGTCAGAAATAACCACGCTTGGATAGCAGGGCTATTCGATAAATTTCCAGCTGTCACTTTTAACCACGAGTTAAATTTAACTAACCAATTAAGACACAGGCTTGGAAGTAAAATAAGGGACCATCCATAAATAGCGTAGCATTTTTTAGACCATTTAACAAGCCGGGGGGGGGGGGCCATGATAAACAACCTAAAGAAATCATTCGTGAACTTGCCGAACACTTTTTTCCAGGAAATTAGTGCAACAAGCTAAAATTAAATGGAAATGGTTTTTTTTCTCGAAAATTCTATCTCGAGCTCAATCCCTCATCATGGCATGTATTTTGATGACACTCGATTTGTGATTTCCCTCTCACAGATTACAAAATAGAGTACTTCACACTACTAAACATGTCGGGGACCTCTATATATGCATTTAGACTACCATCCATATACATATTTTGCACTATAGATACTTTCTGCTCCGCCCCATTCATAAAAACGGTCGGAAATCCTTTCAGGGGCGGGGCTTATAAAGTATTTTTTGAGCAAAATATGTAAAAAAGGAGGGACTTCGGACGTTAATCTAAATGCAAATTAAGAGATACCAGACATGTTTTGCATTGCACTGCCCTCTATGAACAATTAACGGGAAACAGATTATGCGTAGCTTCCGATATATGTCACCGCAAACAACAGCAGTGGCATCTGATAGAAAATGGATGAGTGAATGATTTTTTTTAGCGTTCTGAAGGAAAATCGCTGTCGAAGCCAATCTCATTTCCACATAAAAATTTCAAGAGCACAAATATCAGCTCTCACAAAACTTATAATAATGAAACTGGAACTTCACGTTTGCTGTAGTGCAGTACATACTTAGGGAATTCCAATTTCATGAGTGGTCACAACAGTGTGTAAGATTTGTACTCTAGGAATCTTGAAGTGATAGGGAACATCAGCCATCATGACGGCCATTGTTGGACGCTTCAAGGAATCTCCTGAAGAAAGCCCTACCTTCATTTGCTTCATATCTGATTGTAATTTAGGATCCAAAAGGAATTGCATATGTATAGGAAATCCAAAATATCTAAATACGACCGAAATCATAGGTTTCTTCTACTGTATTTAAAATCAGTATCTAGAAAAATCAATCCTCTGCCAAGAAGGAGGGTTGCTGAAGCCAAAAACCATTGCACTATGGGCAAAAATGGGTCCAAAATTACCCAAAATTCAATATCTCAACAGCACGCTGAATTCCGGCCATGAAAAACTACTTTTCCGAAGTGAAATCGTCCGGGAAATCGATTGCACGTGATTCCATGGACCGGAGAGCCTTGTAGGTATGTGTTTTGGACCATTTTACCCCATTTTCCCCTACTTTTTGGAGGAAATGTTTTTTTACAGCTCTATTTTTCGTAAAACATAAGCACTTTATGCATGGTTTTAGAATACTATGTCTTCAAACAACAGTTCATGAGATATTAAGGTAATACGGGGTACACTTTATAGGGGAGTAAGGGGTAAAAGTGAAATTACAATCAATGTTTTTTAATACAAAATCCATTTTTTTAATATCATATTATTTTTTTCTGAAAAATTCTTTTAATTAACTTTTATTTGGTATTTTGAGTTTCGTCATCGGCCAAACAGTTCAAAAGTTATAAATTTTTGAAAAAAATCGAAAAAAAAAATATTTTTTTACCGCCCTAATATATAAATAGTCACCCTAATGACAAAATAAAAAAAAAAATGTGTCTAATATGTTGCGATAAGGAACAAAACTACCAATTTTTACAAAATTCTGAGAACCACTATATCGTTTTGCTGTACACAGACAAAAAAGTGAAAACTCTTTTAAAACAGATAGCAGTAAATTAAAACTTATTTAACCCCAATTAACTTTAAAATTTCGAAAAAAAAATCTTATTATTGCAGGCAACCTTTGAGGTCATTCAAACAATCGCATCGTTCAACATTTTTATGAATTAAAATAAATTTAGCGAGGGTTCACTTTTACCCCTTACTCCCCTATAAAGTGTACCCCGTATTCCCCTAATATCTCATGAATTGTTGTTTAAAGACATGGTATTCTAAAACCATGCATAAAGTGCTTATGTTTTACGAAAAATAGAGCTGTGAAAAACATTTCCTCCAAAAAGTAGGGGAAAATGGGGTAAAATGGCCCAAAACACATACCTACAAGGCTTTCCGGTCTATGAGACCACGTGCAATCGATTCCCCGGACGATTTCTCTTCGAGTGTTATTGAGCAGTTCCACGCCAAATGACGAATCGATCTGATGCGACCATTTTAGGGGGGAGTGAGACATTTCGCCGAAGGTCATTTCGCCGAATGGAAGCAAGCAATTTTCTACGGGTTTGAACTTTTCTCAAAGCTCAGTAAATTTTGAAATCAGTCTCGAAAAAGTTTAGAAAGGTTCGATTTTTTTTTCAAATGTAATGCTTCCTTTTTTTGAACAAGATCAGTTCTTTCGAGTTGTACTGATTTCAGAAATTTTTCAATAATCAATATTTTTGATTTATAGGAATGCTTCCTTCCTTTGAACATGATCAGTTCTTTCGAGTTGTCCACCCTTTAACATAATCTTAAATATTTTAGGATTTATGAAAACTATCAAGATTCTGGTGATTTTTTTAGGTTTGAGAAATTTAATTATTTTTCGAGACTAGTGACAAGAAATTTGTTTGAGTAGCGCTGGAACCTCAACAAAAATATGTTGGCAGGAATTTCACCAAGATCCAGCAAGCAAGTAGCCGCTTAGGATGGAAGTCTTTTACGGTGGCTCTCCCAAATAACAATTTAGGTTTTATCAGGGTTCTGTAGACCGTAATTTAGACTTGTAGAATGCTTTAAAACCTCGATAAAACTTGACATGTTACTTGGGCTGTGAACCACTGGAGGTGCTCAGGAAACTTGATATGCCGCACATAGAGCTTTCTAGAGTGTTAGTCAGTCCGCCCCTCGCCCCTACAACTATACGCCCCTGCAAGAAAAATGTTAGTTTATGCTTAGGGCCGTCTTACCCCGTCGTTCCGCAAATATTTTAAAATATTATCCAACTTGAAATGACTATGACGACAAATTTCCATACGGAATGTTACTTCTTTTACCTTTTTGTTTTTATTTTAAACATGTCATTGACTGCGTCAAATGGATAAGAACGTGTTTCGCGAGCACCAAGCTTCGTTTTCGTAGCAAAATGCCAGTGTTCCAAGTTCCATTCCAGCTACAAACTCATAAGCATTTTGTACCCCGCTGAGTTTTGGTCGATTGTCGATTCTGGTGGTTTTCGTTTGCTGTTTAATTCTTTTGGAGAGATCGAATCGAACTGATATCATCAGTCATCGCACATGGAATTTAAAGAAGGTGACAGACGCGCGACAGCGAGAGTTCCGCGACCAACGTCATGTCTGTCCGTTCGTAGTAGGTAGGATGTTCTGTACAAGGGGCATAGGTGTCGGCTTCTTCTATGTTTCCTTTCACTTTTCAATGCAAAAAAATGTTATCCGGTCTGAACGTAGTGATATATTCTCGCAAGTTTATTGAATTCATGGCATACTTTGATTCTTTAATTTAATAATTTGGAATGATACCAATTAATCAAGATTAACAGTGTACTAATTACGATCACCCTCCCTCATTCCAGCTCACTACGTTGAAGCGGAGAAACTACGGGGGCGACCGCTCGGAGCAGTCGGTAAATACCGCGTTCGTCGCAAATTCCCCCTACCCCGGACGATATGGGACGGAGAGGAAACCAGCTACTGCTTCAAAGTGAGTCAGGTGCTTCCAACTCAATGTGATGCCAAAACTAGCATCTTGTTAGAAAAATTGAATCTCAATCATTCTACAAAATGTTAACAAAGCAAAAACAAAGAACGCTGCTCAGAAATCAACTGAAGCGGCAAATTTTCGACTTCCCATCTTGGCATTAATGCGTTTGCTCTGTTTCTGTGTTTACGCGTGCATCTTCTAGGAAAAATCAAGATCGGTACTGCGAGATTGGTACACGCATAATCCTTATCCCTCGCCGAGGGAGAAACGGGAACTGGCCGAAGCAACCGGATTAACCACCACCCAGGTAAGGTCTAGTAAGTTGGGTGGATTTTGAGTGAGTTGTTATCATCGAACGAGCGAAACGATCACGGAACGTTTTTTTTTTGTGTGTGGATGCTTTGTCTGGACGAGGGCGGCGCTTTGGTCCGGACCAGTTTTAGGTTCGTTCGTTGTGTGTGCTGCTCTTTTCCGCCTGAGGAAGCTCATCTCAACTAGGTGGATTGAAATTGGATACTTTTTATTTTTTGGGTTTTGTTGATTCAATCTAGGCTCAGCTCTTCCGTTGACTTCAGTGAAGCGCGAGGATTGATTCATCAAGGGAAAAAGGATCATTTTAATGAGATTTATCTGAGTTTTTCCTCTGCGACCTATGTTTTATGCTTTTTCCAGCTCTTAGCTTCTACATATTACCTGAATTATTATGCAACAGAGCGGAGAGTTGCACTTGTTGTTTCGTTTTTGATTCGCTTAGTTATAGTAGCTCTGACAAAAAAAGGCAATGGTAAATTTAATAGATCCCTTTATTCTAGGTTTCAAATTGGTTCAAAAACCGACGGCAACGGGACCGAGCAGCAGAGCACAAAGAGTAAGTATCAAACCGTTAATTTCGAATAGTCCATAATGCACCCCTACAAAAAATCTTCAGCTGATTCTTGTTAAACCCATTGATCCAATTTGTTCGAAACCGTACAATCAAAAATGAAAATGTTGCAAATTCCATGCCACAGTGCTTGACAGCTCTAAATTGGCTGCACACTGAGAAATTGTCACTAATTGAGCTTATTGTTTCCGAGATGTCGTCGTTTGTCAGTCCATTCTCATTAACTGCCAAATTTACGGCATGATACAAATCTAATCGGGAAGATATCTTGCCTTTAACCTCCTGGCTGGGCTGGCTTTGTACGAGCTACCAAAGACGTCCATAAAAGAAAGTCTATTGTTTGAATGCGAGAAGCAAATGTGTCAGTCAGTCTTTTTTTTTTATTCTGGTTTGATTCCCTCCCTTTCCTCGGAGCCGACTCAACCTCGTCTTTGGTGGGGCCTGCAGCAGTTGGTATCAAGACAGAAGCAACCAAGACGGAGAGGGAACAACAAAACTCATTGGAAAGGGAGATAAATAAAATGTAAATAAAAGTATCGAATTACCAGCCACCGCAATATGGATTTTCACTCGTTCCAACCGGCGGAGACGATGACGATGACGGTGACTATGAGTTGGCTTCATACATTATTAGAGTGCTGTATTTTTCGTGTATGCGTTTATATTGTGAGCGTTTGTTGGTTTGTTCCAAAAAGAGGAACACCTCGCCACTGTAGCAGAATTTTCGTAGAGTGGTTTCCAAACTTGTTTTTTGTTCTAAGGTAAGGGAAACTGCGTTGCTTCATCAAATTCATTAGACATCCTCTTGGATTCCCTTTTAAATTGTATATGTAACTGTAAAGTATAATTTGCTGAACGAAATTAAGTTGAGTTTAGATGCTAACACCTGCTAACCTGCAAGATGCACCCCCTTAAAGATAGCGTTAAAACATTATTAAAAAGGATGTAAATCATTTAAGGTTCAATTTACTTTGATGCTTTTTGGAAAATTTCAAAAGCAGTTTTTTCCGACGCATTATTTCAGATTTCAAAAAGCTCGCACTATTCGATTTCTTTTGATATTTTACACAAAATGACGCGTGCAAAAACTGCTTTTGAATTTTTAAAAAATGCATCAAAGTAAATTGAACCTTAAACCGAAGAGATAGTGATGTGCTTCCCCTAGAAAAAAAATGTGCATTTTTAGAGCACTTACAACTTCGTAGAACATTAAAAAATTGGGAAATTCAAACAAAAAAGTTATGGTTAAAAACGGGTTTCAAAGGGGTACTACCATATAGGTAGCTCTAAGACCAGAAGATTCCGAAGAAACGTGCTCAACCTTTTGAATCAGCTCTGGTACTCTCTTCGGTCCCAAAATCAAAACAAATATAGTGTAGTACTAGAATTTCGACTAGAATGGGGTTAGCTCATCGATGTACTTGGGACTGATAGGCTAGTCTAGTGTGAGCCAATTTTTATCTGACTGTATATCACCCTTAATAAAAAAAAAAATCACCACTCAAATAAAGTAGGGGGAAGTCCTCTATGCTCGGACACTTTTTGTTTTTCAGCAATAACTAAAAAGTACTGGATTTCAGGTGTTTACTTTCCCATTTATTTAAAGAGAAACAATATCGTAAGTAAAAAAAACAAGCGAAAAAATAAACCCTTTGCAATTTGAAATTAATGATGGGTTACAATTTTTGTGGAATTCAAATCATACGAAAAGTGTTCCCTATTGCCGGACACAGTGTCCTCTATGCTCGGACACGAAGGTATGCTTTGTTAAAGCTTACACCATTGGCACAAAAAGGTCAAGGGACGCTCTAATATTCCTGCTCAAGTCTTGTGGGTCCAGTCTTTGCACGTTGAGCACCTTATGAAGCCTTCCTTATCCGATTTCTGGCAGACTAGGCAGGCTAGGTTTTTTTGCCAAGTGGTTTTCTTTGTTGCTCTCGCATAATCTTTTGGTTTGATTCCGCTTTTTACGAAGATCTTGCATGGACTCCTTAATTCTCTTTTCTTTTTCCTTTTCCTCTACCAGCGTTCTGTTGGAAAGTGATGTCAAAACTGTGCTTTTTTCTGACTTCCGCTTCCTAGATTCCGAACGCTTCTGGACGGCATCAGGTAGTGGTGACAGTTTTTGAATGCTTGCGGTAGCACAAATAGCAGAACAGTCATAGTTGAAGATGCTAATTTCAAATAACAGACTAAAGTGGTAATTTTTATACGATAGATGGAGGCCAGATGAAAGTCTAGAGTTGATAGTTCCGTTAGAGTACGGCAGTGTGAAAATTGCATATAGAAAGTAGATAGCGAACTAGGACAACTTTTAAGGAAGGTACAAATCGGTTTTTTCATCTCTCTTTACCAAACTCCCCCTTTGGAGAGGGATGGTGAGGGGTGCCCCCCCCCCCCCGCCACCACTGGCAAAAAGAGATGAAAACCGACCGCTCAAGTACCAACGATGTGTTTGAAACAGTTCTACCGATTTTTTACCGCACTTCAGTTGTTATTTGAAGGAAGGCATCCAGTCGTAGGTTTGGAAATTGCAACTATTGTTTTCATCTCTTTTTGTCAGTGGTGGGGGGGGGGGTCAAAGGGGGAGTTTGGTAAAGAGAGATGAAAAAACCGATTTGTACCTTCCTTAAAAGTTGTCCTAGCTCGCTATATACTTTCTATATGCAATTTTCACACTGCCGTACTCTAACGGAACTATCAACTCTAGACTTTCATCTCCTCCATCTATCGTATAAAAATTACCACTTTAGTCTCTTATTTGAAATTAGCATCTTCAACTATGTAAATCGTTGGCTTCACGCAGAAGTAATATTAAACATATAGTCAAAGTAGCAGAACAGGTTGATGGATTGATAGCAGTATCTTTTACGAAGATTTCTTTTGAACCAGTTGCAGACTCTTCCAACGGAATGTTTGTAAAATCACATGGTAGGAAGTCGATGTCAGAGAAAATGTGTTTATTGAACGGATGAATTCCCGTACACTGGAAACCCGAAACTGCAAGATCTGTTCGTGCTATCTTCACGTATGCCTCACCTACGAGGCCAGCAATATCGTAGTCTGTAATCCGTGCTCCTGCATTTTTCCGCATCCACACTTCACAGCATTCATGGTAAGCATTCTTGAACGGTTTCATGAAAGTCCGGTCGAGTGGTTGCAGCTTGTGACTTGTGTGTGGCGGAAGACTTAGAACATTATGGTAGCTGTGACCATCAAGTATTAGAAGAACAGGTGATTGTTTTGAAGGATGCGAAAAATTTACGAAATGTTCAAGCCATTGTAAAAACAAATCACCATTCATCCAACCTTATGGCTGAGCAACTCCTTTCGGGGGCGTTAATCATAAGCCTAGCATGCATATCTAGACCAACAATTGAAATAGGCGGAACAACCAAACGTAAACAATGGCTTTAAACGCAAATTCCTCGAGAATCAAAGCACATCCAAGCAATCTAACACCACCATTTGATAGAGCAAACTTCCATTTTCGAATGGCATTGTTAGTTTGCCTGGGAGTGTTTTGATTCTCGAGAATTGTGTGTTTAAAGCCTTTGTTTACGTTTGGTTGATCCGCCTATTTTAATTGTTGGTCTAGATATTATGCCTTGGAAAGACAAACAAAGGCGTTATGTACTGTCCGATTGCACACATACAAAACAAGGTAGTGATATTTCTTCCACGTTCCGCAGATGCCTGTTTACGAACTTGACGAACGGCTTTGGGAGCTAAAACCTTCCCAAAATTGCACTAGTTCTGGATATCTGGGGGCTCACCCTCCAAATGTTAGCTAAGGGTGTTACAAACAAACTTCTGTATGCCGGCAACTCTGGGAAATGTTGTTTAGAGGTCGCCCCGACAATATTTTTGAAAAAAGTACATTTTTCATAGCTATTATCCAATAAATATATTTTTAGTTCTTTAAATTTCAGTGAAATCTCAGCCTTTTATATTTTTCGCAGATTACCAAGGGTCAACACAATAAGAAAAAAAATGCTACGGCATGTTCTGTGTCCAATTTGTTAGTTATAATTTTTCAAATTCGCTAAAATGATGTTTTTTGTTGTACATCATCACAAGTGCAGCAGAAATATGGGAAAATTTATAAGCAAAAACTTTGCCGGAAACTTTTTAACCTCATTTTTAACCGTTAAAAAGTTATTCGGGATTTACTGTGGAAATAAAAGTTCAGAATTTCAATACTTGTAGTATGTCCACCAGCAAATCAAACTATCATTGAAATAGATAAATACAAATCACCTACTTTGTTGTAAATCACTTGATAACATTTGTTTCGAAGTTTTTTGAATTCAATAGGAGGATATATGAGCGGAGGGGATTACACAATTTATTAGTTTCCATTTGATTGCCGTAGCAAGCTGAACCAAAAAAGAAAATCATGTCACCAAAAACCAAGCTCAAGTCGGATCTCATCACCGATATTGCGAGGAAGCATTTGCCCAGAAACCGTTTGTCGTCGGAGTTGGACATCATCAGGTACTTTCGATTCAAGCATGAAACCCAACAACTTTCAATCGGACAAAGCATTCAAGTTGTGGCTACCGAAGCTGCTTGTATATCAATGGTACACTGCTTGAGAAGGTTTTCGGAAACTCAACCGGAACTTTGTTTGTCACCTGCTGGCTCCGGACTTTTTTCAAAAATATCGTCGGGGCGACCTATAAGCAACATTTCCCAGAGTTGCCGCCATACAGAAGTTTGTTTGTAACACCCTTAGCTATCATTTCGAGGGTGAGCCCCCAGATTTCTAGACATAGTGCAATTTTGGGACACCCTACTTCTCATGCTTCGGCACACAATTGACGCCAGTTTCGTCGCAATTGTAGATTCTGGACGGTTCAAATTAGTACTTAACCATAAGATTTTCAAGATTTGAGTGAAATAACTGGACCTGAGGACGGTTGAACCCAACAGATCTCATTAGGCTAGTCGACTTGGAAGTTCTCAAAGAAAATCCATGCCTTTTCATGAAGCTGTAGTAAAAAAATTTCCAGGCTGTGCCTTTTTTGGTGTTGAAGCAATGAAGAACCTTCAGCTCTTCCGCGAGATCATAGACCAGTTTCAAAAACTCCTTCTTAGTAAGTGGCATACATCTAATCGACAAATCCGTGACGTAATGCGCAAGCTGCTCCTTGTATTCAGTTGAAAACGTCTTCTTGAATCCACTGGCTTGTGATCCAGAACGATATCCTTACCGGTTCTGAGGCAGCTGATACGATCTTGTGCGTATTTAGGTATGCCATATTTTACGGCGGCCTCTCGTATACTCATTTGCTTTGAAAGCATTTTGTTCCAGAGACCACGAATTTTATTTTTTGCGTTCCATGTCTACTACTCAACATCATTACTTCCTGTAACAATAAAAAAAAAACTTAAATTCTATATAATATCCACATTTTATGTTGACAACTTTATTGTCCGAACATAGAGGACAGTATGGTGTCCGGCCATGGAGGAGACACAACAGTTTCGAAAAAAAAAACCCGAATTTATCCACCTATGGTGTGATCAGACCCTTCTTACTTATTCAAGTTTATTTATTTTATTGTCATTATCAGTGACCAAGCCCCCCACCCCCGTGTCATCCAGTGACGCTACACCACTGCCTGGGGGTACCCGGAATATATCCGGGTGTAGTCTATTTGGTGAGGCTACCAATCACCTTATCATCGTATTTTAATGTGATTTAATGGGTTTTAATTCAATTCATATTCAAGCAACTTCCCCGGGGTACCTTGAACATGTCCAAGTGTGTCCAATGTGGTCTGGAACACTTAACACGACTTGCATTGATCTTATTTTTGAATTCTGTAGTAATTTGATGTGTCGCATGATGGTTTTAATTCGTTTCCCGTTAAATCCAGCGTGAAGGCCCATATTCACCGGATCTTATTCCGGCCATATCTCCGGAACCGGTTCACCGATTCCAAAACCGTTCAATAGCGTTCAACGAAACCCCAAGACCTATCATTTCGCACCGAGTTTGTCCAAATCGGTTGAGCGGTTGCTGAGAAACGTGAGCGCATTCATTTCGTTACATACACACACACATATACACATACATGTTCCAATCTCGTCGAGCTGAGTCGAATGGTATATGACACTCGGCCCTCCGGGCCTCGGATCGATAGTCGGTTTTTCAAGTGATATCTATACCCTTCTTTGTAAGAAGGGTAAAAAATCCCAGAATCCTATATTTTCATACAAAATTTGCATTACATTCAAAAGAAAACTTACCAAAGTCGACGTACAGAAATACTACACCTTTAAATTTAGGAAATATTCGCGAGTACACTTCCGTGAAATTTTCTCGTTTCTGTTTTTCTTTACAGCTATCATTTTTTTTACCTTTACTGACCGTGACGTCATAATTTGTACACGGTGAAAACATACAGCTTACTATTGTTTCATCATGTCCAAATCTTATTATCACTCTTTGTTTATGGAATATCATTACTGTCCGGACATAGAGGACTTCCCCCTACTCAAAAAATGAAGAAACATTGTAGAAGACATCAAAAGGCTACACTCAATAGTTTCGTCGCAAATGGCCATGTCCCATTTTTTCGTGCAGAAACATTTTCCTCGTAGCGAACAGCGTGATCACCTTGACAACCAGCGATGGGATGGAAGGAGACTCTGCTGCATTAAGCTATGCACACCTCCCGATATCCCTGTTGATATCGGGCGGGCAGGTTAGTGAATAGCTTTAACCCTCCGTCATTCGCGCTGTTGTACTTTGTACAACACACATGAGCTTTCCATTGCCATTTTGTTGCTGACTTACCAATCGATCTGAAACCGACGAGTATTCCTCAAAAAACTTGTTTTGATCTAAACAAGCTAATTTTTGATTACAGTAAACACAAGAATAAATTTACTCGCTGTGCTTTTTTCAAAAAAGAAACATTGGTTCCATATTGTAGCTTAGGGTATTTTCGTTGATATCGTATATAGTTTTTATAAAGTATGTGTTACATATTTTACAAAAATATTAAAAAACCATTTTCGTGTTTTTCGTCTTTTTGAAAAAGCACTCAAACCATCACTTACGAAATGTATTTCCGATACAGCCATCACAAATTCAATGTTGTATTCTTATTGCTTATGAAGTTTTCTGATTATATACTCATGCATGTAAAATATTTGTATATGCCTTAGCTTAAGGTAAGGAAGTAACTGTCATCATCAAAGATGTACATGCGGCAAAGTTCTTCCGGATAGTGAACATGCAAATGTGTTTTGTTCAAAGCTCTCTCAATTTACGTCCAATTTTGGCATCTCCTTTGGTTATTTCAATGGTATGAATGGTATACCATAAAGGCTCTACCACTACTTTTTTTTTTTTTTTTTAGTAGATTTTGAAAAATAGTGTAAATTTGGGTGAACCTTTTGTACATAAAACTTGAGCAATATGCCTCTTCATATTTCCATTCAAAATCTTTAAAATGGTCTATAAAGATCGAAAATTGGACGTTTTAAGGGCGTGTTTTCATTAAACTTATGATCGGGAGTGTATGGTCTTATAAATTTCTCCATTCAACTGAGCAAAAGTGCCTCACTCTCTGAGTTAGTCTCGTTGTCCGTGCACACGTAAATACAGGGATTTTTTTTTTGTTCTAGACCCCTCGGTAAGACATTTTGAAATTAGCCTTAAATGAAAGGGAGATTCTAAACATTAATTTGGTGGAAATTGCAGCGATATTGATCTTTTAAGATACTGTTTTCCATCTGAGATACGTGTTACCATTAATTTATCAGAGGTATACAAGTGGAACGACTCACCTGAATTTATGTATCCACAAATCTGCATGAAAATCTTCACCAGTAAAAGAAATCCAGAATATATTTGTCTTATCCCACTTACGCTGTTTTTTTACTTTGATTTGTTTTTCGTCGATCTTGTTTTCCGTGCTGAGCACCAATGCTACCGACGCCAGGGAGGCAGCTCCCACACCTGGACCCTACCTATCGACCCATCAACTCATGAACCGGGGACCAACGGCTTTACTCAGAACATCCCGGCGGCGCCTACTGGGATTGAACCCAGGCCTGCTGGGGTGAGAGGTGATCACGCTTACCACTACACCACCAGCGCCGCTTACTTAGGCTGATGTAAATTGTATTTTAATTTTATGATATTTGATATGCGAGAATTTCCCGCCAAGTTTTGAGAAATTTCTGAACTACTGTTCATCAGCCAAAAGATCTTTATCTCCTTAACAGCTTTGCCAAATACAGTAAATTTCTAGCTGTTCAGGATCTCGAGATCAGTGTTCACTCGGCTGTCGACAAAAGCAGGCCACTCTCGATGTGTGCTACGCGATCGTCTGTTTTCTCGGCAGCAACCATTGTGTGGTCCTCCTCATTGTTCTTCATCAGCAGTTCTTTCGGTCGATGCGTCGTCGACTTTGGAAAGCAACCGTTTCGTGATGAGTGTGTGAGTGCTGACCACGTTTTTCGTCCATTGTTGCAATGGACGCGCTCTGACCCTCGTTGGCGTACAACAATTTGCCATACAATGAAACTACTGGACGCGGCTCCAGTTCTGATGGAGGAGGCTTTTTGGATAGCGGAAGATAAAGTGTTTATTGTGTTGTACCTTTTGACTATAGTTTTAAGATATATTGTAAAGTGACCAAGAATCCTCGGCTCTGTAAAGTTAATTCGGTTGAGCCTTATCAAATAAATTAATAAACAAAAAAAAAGGATCTCGAGATAGGGGAATTTACGTATTCTCGTCAATCTAAGCAGCGTCCGCACTTCTATTAGCATTTTCAGAGCGTCACGCACATATATGACGTGTCTGTTTGTTTCAATTCATCTGCTGCTTGCTTCTCTATCCATTCCTATCGACAGAATTCTTTAAAACTGTTTGAAAGCGTTTTTACAACGCTCTAAACTTCTCAGGTGAGTGTGACTATTGTCGGCAGCCTCTTTTTCTTCGGCAACCTTCCCATTAGAACTGCGTGTTAACCAGCTGTTCTATTATCGGCAACTCGAAATCAGCCCCATTTTGTAGTACGTATGCTTCATTTGAAGAAAAATCTGGCATAACAGGATTGCTCGGTCCTACAAATATAATCAGATTGAAGCTGAAAGACTAAAGAATCGTTTGGATACATTCAGGGAAGTGTGTTGATCGTAAAACATAGTGAAATTAACGTTTAAATTTTGGTTGCCGAAAACAGTCAATGGGTGCCGAAGCCGACATTTACCCTATTATATATGCGAAGAATTCACGTATATCCTAGCGCCGTGTAGTGAGAAAATTCTGTACTGTCGATGACAGTTTAGCAGGTCTCGAAATACATCTAATCCGAGAATTGCACATGTATACAAGCGCAATGATGTGATAAATTGAATATCTGTCCACCAGCCAAAAGGCCTTGGCTCCCTGAACAACTTTGCCAGTAACTTTTTATCTGGGAAGGATCTAGAGATATTTTATATATGCGATAATTTTACATGTCTACTAGCGCCGCAAAGTGAGAAAACTCTAAACTACTGTCCACCAACAAAAAGACGTTGACAACAACTTTGCCGAAGACAGTAACTTTCTATCTAGTCAGGATCTCGAGTTATTTTATATAAGAATTTCACGTGTTTACTAGCGCCGCTCATTAAAACATTTTTGAACTATTGTGCACCAAGAAATAGGCTTTTATCTCATCAACAACTTTGTCGACGACAGTAACTTTCTATCTGGTCATGATATCGAGATATATCACTAGGCATGGAAAATCATTTGCATTCATTTTGTGCATTCATTTACATTCATTTGTCCCTAACTTTTTTCAACAACAGAATTCCGCAAAATAATGCATGTAGTTTTTGTAGGTTTTGTTATTAACTACAATTTTTGTTAACAACTCAAATCCGTATCTCTTATGCATGACGAACCAGAGCGAACAGAAGCCACTGCTGTTTTTCAGTGAATGTATTTTACATTCACTGAAAAACAGTAACAAGTTCTGCCCGCTGTAGTTCGTAATGCATAAGAGATACAGATTTGAGTTATGAGCAAAAGTTGTAGCTAATAACAAAACCTACAAAAGCTCCATACATCATTTTGTGGAATGCTGTTGATGAAAAAAGTTAGAGGCAAATGAATGTAAATGAATGCATGAAATGAATGTAAATGATTTTCCATGCCTGTATATCACATGCGATAATTGCACATGTATACTAGCGCTACGTAGTGAGAAAATTCTGAACTACTCTCCACCAGCGAAAAGGTTATGATCTCTAGAATAACTTTGCCGAAGACAGTAACTTTCTATCTGGTCAGGATCTCGAGATTTTCCATGTTGTAACCAATTAAGTCAAATCCCACGTAGTACGGACACCGTTTACGCGGTTTCCATTCACATTATCTCTATTATCCGCATTTTGGGGGTTAACTGTGCTAAAAGTTTAGCTTGTTTAGTTAAAAACAAGTTTTTTGAGGAATACCCGTTGGTTTCATATCGATTGGTAGCTCGGCTGCAAAATGGCAATGGAAAACTCACACTGCTGTATAAAGTACAACGCGCGAGTACTCGTGTTACAAAAGTTGGCACGAGTAAAGGAGAGTTAAGTTAAGAACGATGTCGGCATATAACCCCTATAACGACAACCTAAAAGACATGGACTTTGACGTTCACTTCTTCCCTGGAAATTATTGTTCCACAAACTACAATTAAGTAAAAAAAAAAGTAATTTCTGTAATTTTGACGTATGACTATCGTCTTTGTGGACTATACTATTGTGCAAATAAAAAAAAGTCACGAAATAATGTCAGGTTTTGAACGCTTATGACATGCTCATTTATGAATAAAATTCATTTTTAATTACATAATATTATTAAGATTGAATGTAAGATTTGTTTGGTATAAAGATGATAGGGTAAATGTCGGCTTCGGCACCCATTGACTGTTTTCGGCAATCAAAATTTAAACGTTAATTTCACTATGTTTTACCATCAACACACTTCCCTGAATGTATCCAAATGATTCTTTAGTCTTTCAGCTTCAATCTGATTATATTTGTAGGACCGAGCAATCCTGTTATGCCAGATTTTTCTTCAAATGAAGCATACGTAATACAAAATGGGGCTGATTTCGAGTTGCCGATAATAGAACAGCTGGTTAACACGCAGTTCTAATGGGAAGGTTGCCGAAGAAAAAGAGGCTGCCGACAATAGTCACACTCACCTGAGAAGTTTAGAGCGTTGTAAAAACGCTTTCAAACAGTTTTGAAGAATTCTGTCGATTGGAATGGATAGAGAAGCAAGCAGCAGATGAATTGAAACAAACAGACACGTCATATATGTGCGTGACGCTGTGAAAATGCTAATAGAAGTGCGGACGCTGCTTAGATTGACGAGAATACGTAAATTCCCCTAGTTGTTTATCAATGGTTAACTATTGAAAATTGATCAAAGTTTTCAGCCGTAATCAACCAATCACGTGTTCGCTCGCTATGACTATCGAGAGAACAGAGAGACGAGCCGGTACCGATCAGTCATTTTTTCTTTGTTTTTTTTCTATTCATTGACATACATGAGCAAAATACAAAAAAAAAGATGGGGCTTAGAATACTAATCTAAATGCCTAAGTATCGGCGTCGGTAGTGTAGTGGTAAGCGTGATTGCCTGTCACCCCAAAAGGCCTAGGTTCAATACCAGTCGGCGCCGCCGGGATTGTCTGAGGCATACAATCTCTGATCACGATTCATGAGCTGATGGGTCGCTAGGTAGGGTCCAGATGTGGGAGCTACCTCCCTGGCGTCGGTATCATTGGTGCTCAGCACGGAAAACAAGATCGACGGAAAACAAACCAAAGAAAAAAAGTTAAAGATCATTAATTTGACAAAGTTTTCGGATGTTTTTTTGCGTGATTCTGGACGAATGTATGACAAAAGGTCAAAAGACAAATGGCCGAATGGACAAAAGGTCGAAAATGATAAATGGTCGAAAGGACAAATGGTCGAAATTCCTGATGCATTAAAGTACTGCTCACGTCTTAAAGAATCATAAACTTCTGAAAAATATGAGATCGATCACAGTAGATGCGACCTTTTGAAACGTCAGTCTTTGATAGTTGACTGAAGGAACAAGCCTAACCTAACTCATATCCATTTGTTTTTGTCCCTCGTTGAACAAATGACTCCCGAAGCGCCATTAAGCCGATACCTTTGCCGTAAAACTCAACAAGATTAACGAAAGTCATAAAATCCTACACACAAAAGCCGTGAAAAATTTATCGTTCTACACACATACTGTATATATAAACTGAGCTCACACCACGTTCACGATTTTATAGTGGACAATTCGAATCTCGCGTGCGCACGCCGCATATCGGAGGAGAGCCGTTGTTGAATCCGAAACATCCGAGGAGCTGGGAAAGTGAAGATTCCGTTGACGGTGGCTCTGCTAATTTATGGCCGACTCCCAAAAGTGTTAGCTGATACCTCTCCGCGTCGTCTGTGTTCTTTTCTTATGCTTTCTGTTAGTTTAATTTTAATCTTATCTCTCGAGACACCGTCGAGCAAGGATGGGAACGCGTTCGCCGCTGCCCCCGCCCAATGCTGCGGCTTCCGCGATAATCAAATTAACCCTGTTAAGTTTATGTTTCTTCGGTTTACAACCCTCTTTTTGGTATGGTAGATGGTGTTGTTGTTGTTGTCGCGTACAAATGTGCATCTGATCGGAGGAGGTCCAGTCGAGCTTGAGGGTGGTCGGTCGCTCGTGATGCATCTCAGGCTGTAATCTTAATCGAATTAAGGAGAATTTGATTGAAGCGAGAGATAGTGTGCGGTTCGTGTCGAGACAACGGATATTTATTGGTGGTTTACGATCGGGAGTTTGATGGCAGTAAATATATTTGTACGTCGTATTACAAATCTATTTTGAGTGCATTTTGTAATGGTTGTGTTGCTGGAATTTTGTGTCTTACCGGTTGGTGTTGTACTTCTGTAGTAATTTCACTAGAGCCAAGAGCAGCTCTATTAATTCCAGTTTTTCGTCATGGAATCAATAATGCATATCACAAAGAATTGCTTACAACTTTTACTATGATTCGTCATGGATATCTGTGTGGTCTAGTCTTGGACAGATCCTGTGCCAGAAATGCAACTCGGACGAACACGGTCTCGGACCGCTCCTGCTCCAGTTAGGCCAGGGAATCCGAGATACAGAAAATTAAAATCGACAAACCAGTCAACAAATGGAACGCATGAGCAGCAATTTCCAGTCAGACATCAAAGCCCTGACAGCCACTCAAACCGAGACCCAGCGCAAGCTGCAGCTGATTGCAAGCAGCATCCAGGAATCAGAAAAATACTCCTCAAGTCAAATCCTTGCGCAACCCACAGAGATACCATAACCACCGAAACTAAACATGGTTGTCCATCCGCCGATCGTAATCCCAGCGTCGATCCAAGGATCTCCCATCGACGTTTGCAGCGACATATTCTTCTCCACGGAGGAGAATTCAGATACAACTATCACCCCAGGGAACAGCCCGAACGCCGTTACCAGGCTAGATAATCCTTTGTCAAACAACAACTTGACCCACCGCCCACCACGCACAGCCCAAGCTCCCAAAGTCCAAAGACCACATAGAAACTCACCGGAGCCGCCCGATAACGCCAAGGCTGCCAAAGAAAAATGGAAGTAGTTGTTTCGCAATCACTTCCAACTAGCGACCCTCAAATCCTCAGATCCTCAAACCGGAAAGTCATTTCCGACACTCCGTAGCCATCGGGGTGCTACGTGAGACCGCTTTCCATCGTATCGATATCAGCTCAGAGCTAACCATCATTACCGCACAGCTAGAAAATCCTTCTAGCATTGCCGTAGCCTGAGCTTACCTGCCGTGCGGCCGTATTCCCAACCTAGAGAAACAAATTAACGAAGCTCTCGACAAACTGCCCGAACCCCGAAGTCCTCAATAATGGAACTCCCAACTAACTTCAACGGACGGCACGCCACTGAAATCGACATCACAGCAGCTAGTCGGACCGGTTTCCGGCAAAATAGTGTTGACACTCAATTCCGACCTCTACGGCAGTGATCATTACCCGGTCTAACTTCAGCTCCATGCCATGGCGGCATCCCTGAAGTCACCTGCAGACCCCGCTGGAGATACGAGAAAGCCGACTGGGCAATATACGACACCAGTATCCGTTCCCTTTTAGATGCTTTACGGAAGTGATTCTAGACGAGCAGCAAAGGCACTTCGAAAGCTCAAGCGCCTCCGCCTTGACGACCCTGATCGCGAAGTATCGCAAGCTTCACAACCAGTGCCGCCAAGAAGTGAAAATGGCAATGCAATCCAGCTGGATGAACTTCCTTGACAGCATCAACGAGTCGCAGTCCTCGGCTGACCTTTGGAGTCGAGTCGATAGCTTCGCGGTATCCGACCCTGACATTGTCGCGGACGAACTCGGCAAGTACTATGCTGATCTTTCCGCCATTAACGAGTGCGATGACGATTTTAAAAGCCGGGCACAGCTCCGATCTACCTCCATCGCCAATTTCAACGTACCACTGGACCCTGGAGTGTTGACTAGCATCAACCTGGCGTTCCCCTTGGGGAGGAACTCCGTTTCGCGCTAAGCCAAAGCACTGGCAAATCCACCGGACCGGACGAGGTTGGCTACTCCCTCCTGACCCACTTGCCCGTTCCAGGCAAGGTAAAATTGTTAGAGTTATACAACCTAGCTTTGGATGAATGGGGTGTACCCTGACAGGTGGAGGAGGCTTGTTGTATCCATCCCGAAAGCAAATAAAGCATCCCGCGAGGTATCCAAATATCGTCCAATCGCACTCACCTGCTGCAAGGCCAAGGTGATGGAAAGGATGGTCAATCGCAGGCTAAAACTGCTAAAACTGCCTGCTCGACAACCGACAACATGCGTTTCGGCAGGGGTATGGCACTAGTTGATCTTTTATGATGTTCTTGAAGCTACCCGGAAGTTCGTGCAATTCTCATAAATGTCTACACCTGGAGATTTTCGTTTAAAGTTTCTGAACTTCTGTTATATTTCTAAAATATGTTTCGGGTTACAATGTGTTTCCAAAATATGTATGAAGATTTCTAAATTACTCAGGAGTTTTTGAGACTTAAGTTTCTCGAAAATTTCCTAGAACTCATGGAGCTATTCTGAATTTATAATTATATAAATTATTCTTTACAGTTCTTTAGACTTTCCCAAAAATCTGGACTTTCCTGGAGTTATTGGGACTGCCTTTAGGATCTCTAAGCCTGTCTGAAGTTCTCAAGAACTAGCTTGTATGAGGTTCTTGGAATTTATATAAAGTATCTTTGGACCACTCTGAAGTTTTCTTTACTTCGCTGATGATCTGAGAACTTCTTACAATTTCGTGCAGTTTCCATGCAGCTTATGAAACAACTATAAAGTTCTCACAGCTTCTCTGAATTTGCTTAAATGTTATAGAAATTCTCAGATTTTACCTTACTATCCCGCAATCTGTCCATTAAATTTTTCCGAAACCCCAAGTATTTCCTTTCATTCCTCGGATCTTCTTTAAATTGTCTAAAAGTATGTGGACCACCCTGCCGATCTCTAATCTATCCTGAAGTTCTCGTTATTTTTCTGAGGATGTTTCTGGAACTACCTTGAAATCAATGAAAAAAACTACAAAGAACAGCCCTATGGGGTTGTACGCAATGGTGACGTAGGACTACGTTTTAAAACAGCAAAAAAGGGTTATCTTGCATTTAATTCCACTCAATTAATATTGGTATCCATGACAGATACGTATTTCGACTACAATGTGCAGTCAGTGTCATTCCCACAAAAGACTTATCAAACATCCTAGCCCCCTTAAGTACTCATCCCTTAGGTAAAAATGTCAAGATCCCAGGTATAAAAAAGAAACACAATGTGTGGAATCGGAACCTACCTAACCAATAAAAACCAAAGATTTAAGAAAAGGAGAAAAATCTATTCAAATCTCTAATAAGGAATGTTAACTGCAGCAGGAGTCTCTGTTTACACTCTTTAGTGAGCTACTGATTCCGATTAATAGCGGTGCGGCTGGATGGATGCTGCTTGCAGGCAGCCTTTCGTTGTGTACTGGAGAACACCACTACTCACCACGCGGTGATTGAATAAACATCGTTTATCGGATCGTACACCGGATGGAATTCAACTTTGAAATCTGTGTTAGGGAAATCGCTTTTCGCAGGCAATCGGTGATAATTTTAATTATCATAGCAAAAGTTGCACATTCGTGCAATTTTCAATAGTGACATTATGAAAAATGATAAAGTCTTAAATTTTACAGATGCACAGACATATTTCTGATCGATTGGTGAAAAAATTATTGAAATTGGTCCAGGGGCATCTGAGTTGCTTACGTTCAAAATCTTTCATAATTTTGTTACATGTTCCATTTTCGGTATTAACAAAGTGTACCCGACGTCACAATCTGTATTACCCCGACGTTTTTTGCAGCGACTTGAATTTATTTGAGCTTCTGTGAAGTTTCATAAATTATTAATGAGTTCTTTTAACTTCCCTGATGTTCTTTGAAAATCTTAAGTTTTGTTAATTTCTTTAACTTTGACGCCATTTCTCAAATTTAACTGCCTTAAAATTCTAGAAATACATTTCAAGCTCTCAGAACATTCTTGAAGTTCCCGCAATTTTTCTGTTATTGATGGAACTACTTTGAAGTTCTCAGAACAGCCACAAAGCTCACGTAACTTCATTATAATCTTAAATCTCAATTGAAGCAATTGAAAATCTTTAAACTTCTGACAAGTTATGGAACAGTTCTTGAAATTTTCCAGAAATTTATGGAAAACCCCTGCACGGTCAATGTGATCAACTCAAATTTGAGTTCAGTTTACTCATAATCGCAAAAAGTGCAGGAACTCAGCGATGAGTAAATTTACCTCATGTTTTCCTGTGGAAAACCCAAAAAATCTGCCAAAAAATGAGGAGAATGGACGGAAATTTTACGCAGTCTAGGATTAGTGCCAAAAGACTGATTTACTTTTATCATATTCTGGATTTTTTTACGTAGGATTACGGCTTTCTGCAACATAATGGGGGTGCAATTAAAAAAAAAAACAAAATCGACCGCGTTACGAAAAGTGGTCAGGTTTTGACCATTTATAACTCTGTCAATAGCGGATGGATTTAATTTATGAACCAACCAGTCGACTGGAAATTGTTCTACAAATCCATTAAAATTAAGACTTTATCAATTTTCAATAGGGCACATTCACCGAGTATTGATATCGGGCATATAATCCTACTTCAAATTCCACGGTCGTGTCTTGGATAGAACCTTTTACTTTTTTCCTGGAAAAATCTAGAAAAACATGAGGCAAATTTACTCATCGCTGAGTTCCTGCACTTTTTGCGATTTATGAGTAAACTTAACTCAAATTTGGGTTGTTCTCATTGGTCGTGTGAGACCATTCTGATATTAGGGATCTCCCGTAGTTCTCAGAGCCTGAAGTTATCAGAAGTTGCAGAAAACTTCTCAAAACTATGATTCCCGCAATTTTTCTGATGTACCATCTGCGATTTTTTTTAATCTGCGAAATTTCAGGGCAGTCTATAGAAATTGAGGGAAGATTAGGAGAAAGTTACGCGAGCGTCAACACAGTTTTCAAAACTTCTGGAAAATTAAGGGAACTTCGAGGAAGATCTTGGAACATCATGGCAGTTCAATTAAATTCAGAAGCATATAGTGGGAACTTTTATAAAATACATAAAAAATTCTGGGAAGCCTAGAGAACTTTTTAAAAACTCAGATATTTTTGAGGCAGTGAAAATAACATCAGGAAAACACATAAATCTTCAAGGAATGTCTAGACTAGACTAGAGGACTTAATTCAAAAGCTATGAACTTCATAAATTATTTCGCTTTAATTTCAGGAAAATTAAGGGAACCTTGAAGAAGTTCTGCAAGTTTGAGTGAAATTCAATGAAACTCAGTGAAGTATCGAAGGAGTCCAGAGAATTTCGGAAGATCCGAGACCTTCAGGAACACTCCGAGATCTTCAACACGAATGAGAACGACCCAAATTTGAGTTTAGAAACTGGAGGAACTCAGCGATGAGTAAATTTTCCTGTGGAAAACCTCAAAAATCTGCCGGAAAATGAGGAAAATTGACGAACATTTTAGTCAGTCTAGGAGTACTACCAATAGACTGAGTGAATCCAATCTTTACTTCTCTCATATTCGGGATTTTTTTCCTGGACAAACATGAGACAAATTTACTCATCGCTGAGCTCCTGCACTTTATGTGATTTATGAGTAAGCTAAACTCAAATGTGGATTGTTCTCATTCGCCGTGAAGAAAGTTTCACCAACATCTGGAAAATGCGGGAGCATTTTAAAGGAAGTTCTCCCCTCCGTCATTTCAAACTCTATCGCTAGGGGGACCCTCTTCTGGAGTTCCCAGTATTCGTCAAGAGATGAATCAGCCTATGGCTGAGAGTCTCGTTAATAAAGATATCCTAACCTTAAAAGAAGTTCCATAAGCTTCAGGGTAGTTTCTAGAGTTGGGGAAACTTCAGGGAAGATGATTGCAGTTCCATAAATTTCAGAAAAATATCAGGAAATTTTCAGATGCTACGAAATGTTCAAGTAGTCCAGTAAGCTTCAGAGATGTGAAAACTTCATAACATTTTTGAAAGCTCCACTGAAGTTCAGAGATATATCTATAATACTTAGGGATTCTCTTATGCTCAGTACAGTACTAAGAGCTTCAGAAGAATTTCTTGAATTCTAGGGAAGTTTCGAGAACTTTAGGAAAGATCAGATAATCTTAGGACAGTTCCATTTGCTTCGGGGAAATTACAGAAATTTTAAAGAAGTTTCGAGGCGCGCACATCTAAAATCTGTGAGTAACCAGCCTAAATTTACCATTGAGTATACTGTTATATCACATCTTCCTTCGGAAGGGCATTAAAGCCATTGGTACCGGCTCATGTGTTGATCGATTCAAAATCGTGGCGAAACAGATACCGACGGAAAATAAACAAGAGAAAAAGTTCTTCCTACACACTAATTCAGTTCGGTAAAAGTAAATTAGAATTTTTTTCCAAACTTGTACAGACTTTGTTCAGTTAATCCCATTTAATGATAAAACATAAAATTTGTCGATTTGTTTTCGGTTATTTGAAATTTTAATAATTTCTGCTGTTCGGTGAGCTGAATTCAGTGTGAATATTATTCGGAAAAACTCACTAATTATGTAACTTGACTTCTGTAACTAACCCATACAGATACACTATTAATATAATGCCAAGGTCAGTGAAATCTACCATAAGTTTATTTGAAGCAAAGCTTGCATAATACATTCATTTGTAGTGCTAAAATCAACAAGACCTCGATTAAATTGATACCATGCGTCAATGTCAACTTGTCCCAGGCCCCAAGCGCACTGCCAAAAGAGGAAATATTAATCAAAACGTATGCCGTCATCATCATCATAACGATATCAAGATTAATAACCATAGCTATGGAACCTGTCACAACGCTTAACACACCCATCCAATCTCTATAGCCGTCTCTTTAAATAGAGCCATACTTCTTTCCCCCTGTTGTTGCACTGCTCCATAACTAAGTTAGGGAAATTGTTATTTCATTAACTTCCTTAAGCCCCTCTGACTCGCGGATAATAGGCGTGAATTTGTCTATTTCGTCACCCTATTCAAGAATGCTACCTTCCTTCTTTCCATCCTCTTCGCCTGGAAGATAATATGCTATCACTCATCAACCATCACCGTCGACGGTTCCCGTGCATCGTCGCCTAGATCCTACTGCTGCAACATCGTCACAATCATCATCATCATCAGCAGCAACCAACGTCAGAACGGTTTCCATATAGCCCCTACTACCTATAGCCGCAAAAACCATCAAGTTTTTCTTTTCCGCTGCTCCTTTGGCTGCCCTTCGTCGGTCCTTATTCCCCCACCCAATTTCTATGCTGTTTGTTCATGGCTCCGTCCGCGGCAACGACAACGAATGCTAAAATTCATACACCCTCCATAGGCCTCTCGCTCCCGCTCTCCTGCGATATCCGTCCCACATGTTCCACGACTACGACGACGACGGCGGCGGGCAAATTGATCATTCGAGTGTACATCTCGGGTGATATTTGATATCCCATTAAATGGGCTGAATGGGCCGAGTGTACACCATTCCACTCTGCGTTTGCTCGCTTCATGCTCTCTGGCTGGTCTGTGGTTGCTAGAGTTGGTCTGATGGTCGCTCTTCGCTGAGTGCGAGTGAGATGGCAGCTGTTGCTTGATGCGGGGCACTCACCTACACGCGCATAGATATGTCATTGCCATCCGAGTAACTCACTTGCTGCATGATGGTGGTTGTGTGCTTTTTGCACCATGTTTATGTTGAGTGCCATGGATACATACCCGGTTGGCAGGGTGGTGTGGTCCACACGTGCTTCTAATCTTCATTCTACACCACTACACACTGCTGAGCGATTCACGCCGCAGGCAGGCTGTCATGGATGGATGAAAAGAAACATGTTAGTAGTAATAATATTCATATGTTTATACATTTTTTTTTATATAGCTACATGAAACGAATGAGCGTGCGGAAGCATTTGAAGCTGTGCTAAAAATAAATTCATAGAACTATAATAACAAGCATTGTTGGCGGGCTGTCGCTTTTGTTGTTATGACGTTATGCTGTATTGATGCTAAAATTAGCGTATCTGGTGAATGTAACTAGTAAGAAGAAGCATGAAAAGAGTTGTTCAGCCTATTATTTTTATGCATACCTTCGACGGATTAGATAGTTTGTATAAAGCACCCTTATGATTGTTCATTTGCCGATATTGTACTTCAGGAAGAATCGTAAATAGCCGGTAATCAATTGATTATGTACTACTACTGACACAATCTACGCACCATCTACACTCATAAAAAAAGTGCATATTATATGCATGTGCACGGAACTAAAAATTTGACCAGTTACTTTTGAATTTGGAAAATATGTGTAGCGCTAATGAAATCTTGTTGATTCGATCAAGATAGCTTTTATGTGCAGTTCTTTTGATTTTTAATACCAATCTAATGATTACACTAGTTTACAGCATACTTGAACTTTGTACGCTGATGGTCGTTTCCCATGTAAAATCATGCGCTGAATCCAAAAATGCAGTCCAAAAAAATCTCAGTAGGATAGTTATCGAGATATAGCTAATAAACTTTAAAAAAATGTGTTTACTAAAATACAAATATTTCCGATTGTAATGAAGTAATATTAATTATTTTAACGTCAAACTAAAGGTGATGAAATTTGCGTTCAATTGTTTGTATAACATTTTGAAAATCATTTTTTCTGCGTAAAAAGCAAAATTTAAAAAAAAAATAGAATAAACAAACTATTAATTAACAACAATACCACTAATTTCACTGACAATTGATGTTCAGTTGATCGAAAGAAAGCAATTTACCTTTAATTTGGCGTTAAAATAATTGATATAGCCGCATTACAATCGGAAATACAACAAACTTTTTTAAAGTAAATTTTAATTTTTTAGCTGTATCTAGAAAACTATCCTATTGAGATTTTTTCCGACTACATTTTTGGATTCAGCGCACGATTTCACATAAGAATCATTGATCAAAGATTCAAGTTCCTTCTGACATAGAACTACGGCTTTGTCGACTATACTGGGGTGTAAATAAAAAAATATGTGGGGTGAAATAGTGTTAGGTTTTGAACGCATGTAACTTTGTCATTTATACATGAAATTGAAATCCAAATACACCAATCGATAGGACATTACATTAAGAATCTGCTGACAAACATAGTTTTCCAATTTTTATTAAAAAAATGGACAAATGATAATTTTATCACTGTTTTCAGGAAATAAACGTTTTTCCCAAACCCAGTCGTCATAATCGAGTACCACTTGGTTGCACATCGTTCTGCTTGAACATAAAAAAAATATAAAACAGCACTGCTGTCGTGCCTCTGCTCATTACCGCTTCGGACGGCGTGGCACTGGGTCCTACGTAGACAGTTAATGGGGGGGGGGGGGGGGGGTTAGGCAATTATTCACCGCCCATATAAATTAAAAAAATGTATAGAAAATTGTTTACACAGGGGGAGGGAGGGGAGGGAATTAGAAGCTGTCTACGTAGTTATTGAACAAACCCCCTAAGTTGTATGCAAAACACCCCCCCCCCCCTTCCCCTAAAACGACAACCTGAAAAAGACATGGACTTTGAAATTTACTTTTTTCCGGGGTGCTTTCATCGTCGTCTTCGTATTGGTGCGATGCGTGCTGTTCCACTCATACGTCGTGTCCGACGCTTATCCGTCCGTTGCTCGAAAGCAAATGACGAAGAAAACGATTTGGCAAGTGTTTTTATTATCGCTGCTTTTCTCCTCCCTCATTGGTGAAATGGTGAGCGGTCAACCGATCATTGAGCTCGCTCATGTGAGCATGCGCAATGTGTCGTGTATTCGATTTGCGCTCTATCGCTGCGTCCGTGTTTGGGATTTTTCGTTACATGTCTGAATTTTTGATTTTTTTTTTGATGTGACCCCCAGTATAGAAATTAAAGACGTAGCCCTACGTATTTTTTAACATTTTAATTGATTACACTAGTTTACAAAACAACATAAAAAGTGTGAACTTTAGTGGTTGACCAACGTTTCTAATGCAAAATCCTACGCTTAATTCAATGCCGTGGTCAGTTAAGTGGTTAAAGTAGAGCCATTTTTGAGATATACAAAAATTTTGATTTTTTGAATTTTGGACAAGAGTACGATTACTAAAATGTCAATATCTTTGAAACTAGTGCACCAATTTTAAATCTTTTTTTATGAAAGTGAAGCTTAATAAATTTATATGTCTTAATTAAAAATTTAATCTTGAAGTCATTTAAAAATTTACAGCATTTTTTTTATTTTTCCTGCGAATTTTCCATAAAAATCTTGTTTTAATCAACATTTAAATGGGATAAAAAGATTCAAAAAATCATTCCATAATTTATTCTTAAAGTCCATTAAAAACTGGAGAAAATGAGCCTTTAATGGATGAAATCGGTTGGAAATTGTCGAAGTTATGAAATTTTTTGTAAAATCATGGAAATTGAATGTTCCAAGATTGGCCGTTGTCCCGCTCCTAGGTTCATGCACCACTTCCAGTAAGCCTTTCTGCGGACGTGTACGTATACGGTGCATTTCACTAACACTACCAGCTGTCACGCAAAATTAAATGGGATATTTTCAACGCTAGTGTTTGTGAGACCGCTCGGTGAGAACCTTACGCAACCAACTCAATTTGACAGCTTTCTTTCTTTAACATTGCTTAACGATGTATACGACAAAACGTGAATTCAAGTGTAAAAATGATCCTCAAAAGTTTTGTTACGCGTGTGGCAACTATATATTTACAAAATCGGTCAATTTCACTGCTTCGTTGCAAACTGCATACAGGCTTTATTTTAAAATTGATCCTGGAGACTTTGACGAACCGTGGATTCCAAAAGTATTATGTAGTTCGTGCAAAACGTGCTTGGCTAGGTAGATGTCAGGCGCAAGGTAAATTGATTTTTTGAATAACTTTCATATAAACAATTTATGTACAGCATGGTAGTGCTTTGTTCTTTCCTGATCGACATTATCTTACTTCATCTATTTTTGATAAGTGTTAATGTCTTACTTACTAACTCACTTATTTGTTATCTGTCAGTCGCTATTTGTCCTTTGACATGCCCACCATATGGCGTCGACCGTTTTGTCATGCAACGGATTGTTATTTCTGCTTGACAAAAGTTAAGCAACAAGGACGTCACAAAACAGTTGAGTATCCACAAGTGGCTTCTATGACAAAACCTGTTCCACATTCAAGTTCGGTCCCGTATCCTGTTTATCCAAAGCGGAAACGAGCGCCCTCTGTTGAATCGACCGTTACAAAAAGTGAGGAGGAATTCAAGGAGGAATGCGAGGAAGACTTCGAGGTGGAATTGGAAAGAAACCCAAAACTGTTTACACAATCCGAATTTAATGATTTGGTGCGAGATCTCGACTTATCGAAGGAGAAATCCGAATTGCTGGCATCACGCTTGAAAGAACACAACATGCTGAGCAAGAATGTCAAAATTTCTTGTCACAGGATTCGTCACAAGAAATTTGACAAACATTATTCTACAAAGGACAAGGCATGTTTTTGCCATGACGTAAACGGCTTGTTTGAAGAGTTTGGTGAGCCATATGATCCAGCTTAATGGCGTTTATTCATCGATAGCAGCAAGTTGAGCTTGAAAGCCGTTTTACTGCATCAAGGGAATGAGAAACCTTCTATTCCATTAGCTCATGCCGTTAATATGAAGGAAACGTATGAATCAATGGCTCTATTGCTCAATTTGATAAATTACAATCAACACAATTGGAAAATTTGTTCCGATCTTAAAGTGGTTGCCATGTTGACTGGATTGCAACAGGGATACACAAAATATATGTGTTTTTTTTGTGTAAATGGGACAGTCGAGCTCGTAAGGAACACTACGTCCGAAAAGATTGGCCAAAACGGGATAATTTCACAATTGGTAAAGACAACGTTAAAAATGATCCTCTTGTGGTAAAAGAACGCATAATACTTCCACCACTACATATAAAACTTGGGCTATTCAAAAATTTCGTCAAAGCGTTGCAAAAAGAAGGGCCGGCATTCCAGTACTTGCAATCAGTATTTCCAAATTTATCTGACGCAAAGATAAAGGAAGGTGTATTTGTTGGCCCACAGATAAAAAAACTGCTCAATGATTCCGCATTCAATACAGTTTTGACACCAGATGAGGAAGAAGCGTGGAAATCGTTCCAGCGTGTTGTCACAACCTTTTTAGGAAATTTCAGAAGCCCAGATTATGAGGAAGCCGTCGATGAATTGCTCAAAAATTATGAGAAAATATGTATAAATCAAAAATATTGTGTTTGTTACATATAATTAATTTCAAATCCTTTTATTTCACTGAACACAGGTGTGAATATGTCTTTGAACATACATTTCCTACATTCTCACATGGATTTTTTCCCGGAAAATCTTGGTGACGAGTGTGATGAGCACGGCGAACTTTTTCACCAACAAATGAAGATGATGGAACGTCGTTACCAAGGGTTTTGGGATGAAGCAATGATAGGTGACTATTGTTGGTTTCTGATTCGAGAAACAAGTTCAAAACATCGAAGACAAAGTCATTCGATTCTCAATCATTTTTAATAAAACCTAAATAAATTTCTTTTGTATCAACTCGGTTTTAAATCCTGATATGCCTTAATCAAATTGATATGTAGAGAAAAGAATCTCCCATGAAATCTTTACATGCGATTTGGATGCTTACAACGACACCTAGAAAAGGAACTCTAAAGCTGTTGTATTTCAGCAACATTTTTAAGTGTTTTACAAAAATGCTCATAACTTCGACAATTTCCAACCGATTGCATCCATTAAAGGCTCATTTTCTCCGGTTTTGAATGGACTTTAAGAATAAATTTGGAATGATTTTTTGAATCTTTTTATCCCATTAAAAATGTTGATTAGAACAAGATTTTTTATGGAAAATTCGCAGGAAAAATAAAAAAAAAATGCTGTAAATTTTTAAATGACTTCAAAATTAAATTTTTAATTAAGACGTAATATTCTAGTGATAGCAAATTTATTTAACTTCATTTTCATAAAAAAAGATTTAAAATTGGTGCACTAGTTCCAAAGATATTGACATTTTAGTAATCGTACTTTTGTCCAAAATTCAAAAAATCAAAATTTTTATATATCTCAAAAATGGCTCTACTTTATTTTTTCTGACCACGGCATTGAATTCAGCGTAGGATTTTGCATTGGAAATGATCATCACCTTACCGAGTTCAAAAATGCTGTAAACTAGTGTTATCAGGCTCTTCATCTTTGTTTAATTTGTTATTCTAATTTACGTATTCATATTTTTCTACTAGTCTACAGAATACCCCTTGGGAGGTGTACTATGTTTGAATTGAAAAAAGTGATAACCTACCTTACTACTAGTATAACTTAACCTAATGTGCTAGATGACGTATGATCTGATGAGTTGATCTCAGACAGGTGTCTCTGAACCTTTTCTGGATAAAAACTCTCCGTTCTTCCAATGTCTGAATTCCAGCCGAGAAGTAGGGGACTGTTTAGGACCATCCTAAGGATCTTGTTCTGGATCCTTTGGAGTTTAAGGTAATGGCATTTGGCGCAACCCTCCCAGATTGGCATACCGTACCGTTTGACTGAAAGTCATATCTGGTACCTCTATGCAATTAGATTGACATCCAAAGTCAATCCTTTTTTGCATATTCTGCACAAAAGATACTTTCTGCCCCGCCCCATTCATAAAAAAGGCGGGAAATCCTGTCAGTGGGGGGGGGGGGGGGGCCTAGAAAGTATTTTTTGTTCAGAATATTTAAAAAAGGACGTCGGATGTTAACCTAAATGCATAAACCGTGCATCATAGAGAGAGAAGCGCGTGTGGAAGTTGAAATGTGTGGCAGATGTATCGCTCAGCGGAAGTGATTAGTCACTTAGATTATTTCTAATATATTAGTTTGCGGTAGTACACAATGCCTCTCAAAAATTATTACGCGAATATTCTCTTCCACCCCGGTGTACCTTAACAATGATGCTTTCTATCAAAACAATGAACAGGTGCAAACTGTATTCGAGCATTTGCTCTGACTTTGAAATTCATTGCTCCTACTTATTGGAAACCAAACATTTGATGAAGTCACAGAACTCTATTTTGCATCATTCTACAAACATGCTACATAATGATGATGCATGATAATTTTATGTTAGGGTTGTCCTCCAAATTGGCGAACAAAGAGGTGCTTAAACCCCGTATGATCGTTATACCCCTTCCTCCTCTACTTCGCTGACATATGAACCAACATTTTATTCAATATTGAAATTACCGTCTTCTGATAAGGAAAACACAACTGCCTGTTGCGTTATCATAAATGCAACCTTCACTCTCTTATCTGCTGCAGAGATCTAATTTAAAACTAATGATGGAACCACGGAAAAAAATAAACGTATTTTTTGGGAATTGTTTTATCCCACAACATGCATGACGTTTTTGTGTACTATACTGAGGTGCAAATCAACTAAAAATGTTTGACGAAATAGTGTCAGTTACTATTGTAGTCGGCGGCGATGTCGAATTGAGTGCGCATTGATCACAACAAAAAAAGCTCAACATTGATCAACCCAATGTAGTTATGTTGGGAAAATTCTGTCAATTCTTAACCATTAAATTAAATTCATATACATAATCTCATGCGTAAGATGAACTATAGTCTGATTATGCTAATATGAATTGTCGCAAGTTGGCGTGTTGGGAGGGTTCTTGTCCTTGGGAACCACCTGCACGTTGTTGGCGGCGTACCACTCCATGGCCTTTTTACCGTAATGGCAAGATGCCAAATCCGGCCAAAACAGTACGGAACAACCGTGTTTCTTCAGGAAAGGCAGCAGACGTTTATTCAAACACTCTTTCACGTAAATTTCTTGGTTGACAGTCCCGGAAGCTATGAAAATGCTGCTTTTCAAGTCACAGGTACAGATGGCTTGCCAAACCAGATATTTCCTTTTCGAACTTTGACAGTTTCATGTGCTTGAAAACATCTGCTACCTTTCCCCTTCCTTTTGCCGTATAAAACTCCTGTCCCGGAAGCTGCTTGTAGTCGGCTTTGACGTAGGTTTCGTCGTCCATTACCACGCAGTCAAACTTCGTCAGCATCGTCGTGCAGAGCCTCCGGGATCGCGCTTTGGCCGTCGTATTTTGTTTATCATCGCGATTTGGAGTCACTACCTTCTTGTAAGTCGATATTCCGGCTCGTTTTTTGGCTCGATGCACTGTTGTAGACGATAAACTTAGCTTATTTGCGGCATCTCGGAGAGAGAGGTTAGGGTTTCGCTTGAAACTACCGGCAACTCTCTTTGTCGTCTCAGCGGCTTCCGGGTTTCGATTTCCCCCCGATCCAGACTTCCTGGCTGTCGACAAACGTTCCCCAAACACTTTAATTACATTTGTAACGGTTGATTTGGCAACTTTTAGCGATTTTGCCAACTTTGCGTGCGAGTAGCTCGGATTTTCGCGATGCGCGAGCAAAATTTTGATACGCTGCTCTTCTTGCTTGGACGGCATTTTGACAACTGAAGAGTGAATTCCAAAATCAAAATAGGAACAACATTCTACACACACGCACACCTTCAAAATGAGGGGTGTTCAGGTTTTTTAAATGCAAAATTGAAAGAAATACGTCAAGTTGATATTGACCAAATTTTGACCGTATCACCCTTTAGTTTTATGAATGCACACTGCAAATGATTTATATTTGTAAGACTAATGAAATTTATTGCTGGATTTTTTGCATAGCAGCTGATTTTAAATATTTCTTCCTTAATCTGTATTGAACCTAAACTACTTATATCTTATACAAACAGACAAGATTAAATATCGGTAGACAGAAATTCATGAGATACAATACAGTTTCTTGCAAACGTTGTGTACTGAAATCGGTGGACCATCACAATCGTCTATATTTCCTATTCTGTACACGCAAACCAAAAATTTATTACAATGAATGTTATGTGAGAAGTTGACCTTGCAGACGATGCAATGGTTTTCAATCTTTTTTTTTATTCCATGCTCTGTCTATGCTTTCACCTACACAAACAAGCATTTGCCTTGATTTTTATGCATGACATGGTAGAACGACGCACACACTTGCCTCGATTCTCTCCAGCAGAAAAATCAAACAAAGTCGAAGGGCAAGGGAATGAGCGCTTCTTGTTTGCTTTTAGCCTATCAATATTCCGAAGCATGGAGAAAGCACAGGTCTGATAATCGCCACGTTCGTAGTTCGAGTCCCCCCCTAGCCGGCATTTTTTTTTTTCGACATGATTAATTTTACTCTCCACATTTTTCTTTCTCCATTTTCTTGCATTGGACCGCAGCTCGGTATATCGCATCCTCGGTTCATGCGGTCTCCACTTACATCCTCTGATGATGAATCCCACATAATTGTAAGCGAATCTTACATCCACCGGTTGGGTGTAGGTTTCGGTTTTTGAAATGGCTTCGTATGCAAGATAATGTTTAGATTGACTACCAACTTCCCATTCAACACATATTACATACATCATATTATCAACCGGTAGAAACCAACGATTTTAAATTGGCTCGCTACTTGACTAGCCTATTGGTCCCAAGCAAACGATTAACGTACCCCATTCTAGCCGAAATTCTAGTACTACACTGTTTGTTTTGATTTGCTATGAAAGTTTGACAGATAAAATGAGATCAACGAACCGATTTTCCTATGTTTCGATTAGCTTGGGACCGGAGAGTACCAGAGCTGAGCCAAAAAATTGAGCACGTTTCTTGGGGAACGTTAGAGTTACCTCTATGCTAATAATGTCATCTAAAACAAATTACACTACCTCAGCGGTGGTTTGCACTTCCTGACTGGTTTCACCCTCGCTACGAACTGCAGACTGAATGGATGGTGGTGAATTGTCACCACCGAAAGGTATCGCACCGGGATCTGATAGTTTCTTTGACGAATACCCAGCGGTCACTGAGTCAGCATCTGACAGATCGGTTCAACTGCTGTCGCGAGGACCATGCGCGCTTTTATGCTACGCTTTTACGCTTTTATGGATACGCTGATTTTTTTTTCCCTCGCTGCACAATAGACTGGCCCACAAAAATAAAGTTCTAATTTTCCACGGGCCAACCTCTAGATTTGTGCTTTTAGGCGAGAAAACCTTTCTCTGAAAGTTTCAGCTCATTTGGTTGTAAGATGAGCTGGTGCTTTTAGTTTGAATTTTGTATGGGAAATTTGGATGAAATACATGAAAAAATGACATCGCTACACTGTCAGAAACAATCACGCTCGGATAGCAGGGTTAATCGATAACTTTCCATCTGTCAAATTTTAACCAAAAGTTAAAAATAAAACACCAAATGGTTCAGAGCTTAAATTTACTCCACCATTATTCGATTTGACAGAACCAGAGTACCAGAATTTTCGGGGTACATTGACATCAGCGTTGCTAGAATGTTTTAAAGCTTACATCGGTATTTATCGGTATTTACTATTTTAATTAATTTTATATTTTTGCCGTTTCTGAAAGCGATAGTTTTAACTTTTGGACTATGATCGGAAAATTCCGGAAGAAAACTCCGGGGAATGTTTAAATTAGCTTCTGGAGGAAGCTGAAAACAACATCCAGAGAAAGAAGAAAGTAGCTCTCCTGGAGGAAATTTGAGGAAAGTTCTGAGAGAAGGCGGAAAAACATCCGCGGAACTTCCAAGACATAAATTGATAAACTTCTGACGAAAATTTAAAGAAACTTCGGAGATGAACTAGCCTACGGCTAAAAATCTCCTAAATAAAGGAAGAAAAAAAAAATCAGAAACAAAAAATCGGTTTTCACATTTAAAGGAAGGCAGAAAAGTTTCGGAAATAGGAAGTAAATTCCAGAAGTAGCCATTTCCAGGGGAAGCCAGAAGAAGTTCGGAAAAACCTTCCAATAGAAGTAAAAAAAAAAAAAAAACAACTGGGCAAAATTCCAGACCTAGACGAAAGAAATTTCTGGGAAAGTTCAATTGAACTTCCTAGAGAAGACGGAAGAAACATCCTGGATACACTGGCAGAAACTTCCTAAGGTAGATGGAAAAAATCTGGAGGAAGTCGGAAGCCAGAGCGCTAACGGAACAGTCGAAAGAAACAAGGACATAATTCCGGAAGAAAGAGCTCTTGGGGGATGTTCTAATGATCCAGAAAATTTTCCAAATGGAATATTCCATATTTCCTCAGAATTCCTTGTAAAAGTTCTTGTAATTTTCCTTAAGTTAATAGGGCTGTTTTGGAGTACTGTAATCATTTTTGAAATACTTGGAACTTCCCTGATTATAAAGAGACTACCGGAATATCTCTAATCAACTTTGAAGGTCTGTAGACTTTTTTAAAGATTACGAAATTTCTTAAGCGGTCTCACAATTTTCTTGAATTTATTTTAACATCAGCAATGAAGTTCTCTGATCTTTCCGATTTGTCTAATTTTTTAAAGTTATCGACACTGCCATTAATACGCACGGAACTTCCCATAAAATGCTAATGTTCGTGTAACTTCCCTTACGTTTCTTAAATTTGCACGAGGGGCATTGGGACATTGCTGAAGTTTTCGGAAATTGCCTGAGTTTCTCGGAACTCCTAAAACTTCAACGATTTACTTGAAATTTATTAATCTGTCCTGATGTTCTCGGAGCTTCTTAAAGTTCTCTCAATTCACCTAAAACTAAACTGTCCTGAAAACCATTAAAATTTCCAGAAGTTCTTTGGACTTGTGAAGTATAACATTGATTGTATTTTCACATTGACCCCTTACTCCTCTATACAGTGTACCCCGTATTCCCCTAATATCTCATGAACTGTTGTTTAAAGACATAGTATTCTAAAACCATGCATAAAGTGCTTATGTTTTACGAAAAATAGAGCTGTGAAAAAACATTTCCTCCAAAAAGTAGGTGAAAATGGGGTAAAATGGTCCAAAACACATACCTACAAGGCTCTCCGGTCTATGGGGCCACAAGCAATCGATTCCCCGGACAATTTCCCTTCGGAAAAGTTGTTTTTCATGGCCGGAATTCAGCGTGCTGTTGAGATATTGAATTTTGGGTAATTTTGGACCCATTTTTGCCCATAGTGCATCGACTGACTGAAGAGCCAAAACGGCGAGGAAATTGAAACAATAATCAAAAGAGTATCCATGAGACATTTTTAAAGATGATTTTTTTTAGAATTTTAAGGGCTCAAAAAATTTGAGATAGGGAAAATGACGGCTTCGGCATGACAGACTATTGAAACACTATTTTCACTGGATTTTCTTACGAAAACACTTCGCTGAATGCATGCAAACGATTCTTTATGCTTTCAGCTTCAATTTGACTATATTTTTACCACTGAGAAAAAGCAATCTAGCAGGGTTTTCTTGAAATGAAACACACGCACTACAAATTGTAGCTGATTTCGAGTTGCCGATAATAGAACATCAGATTTATATGCAGTTCAAATGGAACGGTTGCCGAAGAAAAACTGGTTGCCGACAATACTCGCTCTCACTAGAGAAGATTGGAGCTTTGTAAAAGCGTTTCAAAACAGTTTTTGACAATTCCTTCGACTGAAATTGTTAGAGCAGCTGGCAGCAAAAAATTGTAAACAAACCAATACTGCATATGTGCGCGTTCCTTAGAGAAAAAGGCTATAGAAAGAAGGTCGCTGCTTAGGTTGCCGAGAATACGTAAATTCCCCCATTATAAAAGATACAATTATTAAAAAAAAATCGGTATAAAACATCAAAAATCGGTATTCTGATGAACCTTATCTGTATATCGGTGTCTAGTTCGGAAATCGTTATAAATACCGATAAATCGGTATATCTGACAACGCTGATTGACATTACACTGGAGCTGTCAAATAGCTCCCGGTGTGATTATTACTGAGATATCAGCAAAATACTAGTTTGTTAGCTGCGTTAGCGGAATCTCGGCATGTTTTTCACTAAGGCTGTAAACCATTTGCCAAGTTAAATTTAACTCGTGGTTAAAAGTGACATTTTGAAAGTTATTTCTTATGTTCGAAAATCCCTGTGTTAACGATCGATCGGTTTTCGAGCAGAACTCAGCCACAAATGTCAACATTTAACTTCTTGTCGGTCAGAAATAACCACGCTCGGATAACAGGGTTAATCGATAACTTTCCATCTGTCAAATTTTAACCAAAAGTTAAAAAAATCCACCAAATGGTTTAGAACCTAAGGCTGTGTTCCATTTGGTGAATTTTCACTTAAATTTGACAGATGGAAAATTTTCAAATAAACCTGCTATTGTACCAGACTTATTTCTGACAGACCAGGAATCAATTTTGACAAACACCTTGTCGAAAATAGGAAGATCATCAACAGAGGGATTTTCTAACATCTTAATTTATTTTCGAACTGTCAAATTTAAGTGAAAATTCACCAAATGGAACGCAGCCTAAGAGAAGAGGTGACAATACGAGGGCGAAAATGAACCACTTTTCTGTCAAACGTGAACCAGCTCCTGATTGGCCGATTTCATGTGCGTAAGATAGAGAGAGATAAAGATAGAGATAGATAAAGAAAGAGATAGAGATAGAAATAAAAGAGGAAGAAGCCAATTGTCACCTCTTCCTCTTAGGTTTTTCACTGAGATCCGCTAAATAAAACGCCGAGCTGGTCGGCGATGCCAATCTCGGCAATAAAAATTAAGTGCACGGCGAATGAGAACGACCCAAATTTGACTTTAGTTCACTCATAATCGCCAAAAGTGCAGGAACTCAGCGATGGGTAAAATTTGTCTCATGTTTTCCCAGCTTTTTCCAGGATTTTCCAGGGAAAAATTCCCGAATTTGAGAAAAGTAAAGATTGGATTCACTCAGTCTATTGGTACTACTCCGAGACTGAGTTAAGCGAGTTAAGTTCAAATTTGAGTCGTTCTCATTCGCCGTGTGTGTAAGGTTCTCAAAAATTCTCCCAACGACTATTTCAATAGGAAAACTGAGGGTAGATTACATTTCTTATAAGTTAGCACTAACTTATGCGAAAAGCACGATTTTCCTTGATAACACGGCGAATGAGAACGACTCAAATTTGAGTTTAGTTCACTCATAATCGCCAAAATTGCAGGAACTCAGCGATGAGTTAATTTGCCTCATGTTTTCCCAGGATTTTCCAGGGAAAAATTCCCGAGTTTGAGAAAAGTAAAGATTGGATTCACTCAGTCTTTTGGTAATACTCCGAGACTGAATAAAATTTTCGTCAATTTCCTCATTTTCCGGCAGATTTTTTAGGTTTTCCACAGGAAACCATGGGACAAATTTTACTCATCGCTGAGTTCCTGCACTTTTGGCGATTATGAGTGAACTAAACTCAAATTTGAGTCGTTCTCATTCGCCGTGAACATTCATCATTATTTGAATCCTGTATCTAACCCGACAAACCTTCCTATTTTCTTACTTTCAGCACCGGTGAATCGGACAAACAGCACCTGGACTCTTCTAGCGATTCGGACATGGATGGACCCAGTTTGGGTATGCCCGGGTCGCATAGTGGCCCGCAACAGTCACTGGGAGGAAGTGCAGCACAAAGTCTTCATCTGGGTCCGGGCCTTGGTGGTGGAATGTCCGGAAGTGGTGGACCCCACTCCGGACCGGGAGGTCCACCTGGAGGTGGTGGCGGTGGAGTAGGATTAGCTGGACTTGGGGTCGATCACCAGCCACAGCCACTGTCGACGAGGAACAGCAATCTGATGAATATCCCGACCAGCAACAACAAGGCACTGGGCCAGCTGGCGTCCAGTTCGCTGACCGCGGCTTACTCCCATCTGTGGGATCGGAGCAACGTGATGGGATCGATGCCGATCTATGACATCGGAGAGTATCAGCATTTATGATTTTAAGCTAAGGATTGTGATTCTGTTTAAGAAATCTCGGTTTTTTATGATGGATTTTTAGACAGTGGACAACTCTCTTGGATAGATTTTGTTCTAGACTTTAGTAGGAATTTTGAAAATTGATTGCAATTTTTAAGTAGTAGGAATTTTAATTCAGGTTATCTCCAGAATCTTGTACTGTACTTTTTTTCCAGCCTTGCATGGAGCTGTAGAAAAACATGACAGAGACACTCTCACACAAATGATCTTAATTATAGAACAAAGCGTAATGCAGTTTTTCAATGCCACAATTCTAGTGTATAATGCAATAATATAATCAAAATTATCCTTTTTATTATACATTTCGAATGCAATGTAGAGGCATGACGTCAATCCTCGTAGAACAGAAAAAGAACTCCCAAATAATCCCGTGACAAATTGAGTTTTCCCAACAAAATTGAACGAATAATTACTCGCTATTGTTACGGTTTTGAGTATGCCTCACGATGAGAGTAGAGAAGGTACTTGATTCCGTCGTTAAGAGCACCCTTCTCAAAAGTTCACAAACAACATCATTTAACGCTGGCAAACGGCAGAGCCGGTCCCCTCTCAGCAATTTACGAAATCAGAGCAGCATCCTTGCGCGCTCATTGTTTGCTTGTAGATGGAAAAGCGAGCAAATTATTCATGATAAAACTGGGCTGACAACAAGGATAATGAAGAGGTTTACCGCACTCCTTCAGCTTCTGTTACCGATTCTGGGAAGCGCATTTCGACCGCGTGATTTTTCCATGTATCAACAGGTCAGTCTAGTATCTAGTTAATGTGTAGGTAGGGTATAGATCTAATTTTAGGTCGACTAAGCGCAACTCGCACTTTGCCTCTCTTTTACGGGTGGAATGTTTCTACCACAGATGTCTTCCAAATGTCCATACTTACCGTTAGATTTGATGAGGAGTCACAACTCGCTTACACCGAAATCATGGATATGTTTTATATTTTCTGCTCGATAGGCCCAAAATGGGCGATTAGGCCGAAGTAATTCTCTACCCTATTAGGAGCTGTTGGGGGAACGTTACATTGAAATTCGCCAGTTTGCCGGTGTAATTATGGGGCCGGTAATGATCCGCTATTAGTAAGGATAATACCCACGCGCGACACGTGTGTTAGAGAAAAGGGCACACGTGGCGGTGCCAAAATAATGATGTTCATCCTATTATGTTGTATAATTACGGGATGGAGATTGTTTTGACTACAACACAACATTAATGAGCGTGGGAGTTGAAAATCAAACCGAGTCTAATGTTTAAGACTGGTTTTGCCGTCAGTCAGAAGTTACACGGGACTGAAGCGGGGTCAGAGCAAGTCATATCAATTGGAACTTCACTAAAGGAATGCCTTTTGAAAATTTAACTCTCTACCGTCGATGCCAGTGCACAATGGGACAGGAATTAAATTTAGCAGGAACTGGCATTGCATCCAATTGAGTTGACATCTGAAGTGAAGTTTCTTGGATTAAATTGGGATACAATTTGGTAGAAAAAATAGTTCAAGTTTTGGCCATAAAGATGGCGCAGCGATACAAACTTTTTTTATTTTGCAAGATAGAGGTTTGCTGTCTCGGGCAAAGTTATATAACGTAGAATTTTATGAAAAGTTGCCAAATAAATAAACGCTGTACATCTGCGAACAACTGAGGTATACGAAGTTTTATAAAATTTGAATAAAATTCACGTTTTTAGTATTATATTTTGAACATTGATCAATCCAATCTTTTTCAGATCAATGCGATTATTTTTAGAGTTCTTAAAAATATATAGCACATGAAAGTTGAAAAAAAATACATGATTTTGTGAATGAATTTTCTAACAAATGCTTAACTGAACGCAAAATGTCATCAATTATTTTAAATTTACATCAAATAGACTCGGGTCTGGGTTCAATCCCAACCGAGGTCGGTGGGATTTTTCTGAGGCATAAAAATCTCTGGTCACGTCTTCCTTCGGAAGGGAAGTAAAGCCATTGGTCCCGGCCCTTGTGTGTTGTGAATGGGTGCGATATCCTACGCAGGTGTGGAAGCTGCCTTCCTGCACATTCGATTGTCGTCAATGGATGTCCGTCGGTGATTGGCACTAGATTGCGGAACAGAGACCGACGTTAAATAAAGGAAAGAAGAAGAAGAAATAGACTTAATGTACCACCGAACAGGTTGGCATTTTATTTTGCTGGATCTCAGTGAAAAACTTGCCGAGATTCAGCAAAATGTATGATTGTTAGCTGAATTTCGGCAAGTTTTTTTTTTACTGGGATCCAGCAAAATAAAATGCCCGCTGCTCGGAGGTGCCCATCTTGGCAAAAAAATCTAAGTGTGCAAATTTGACCAAGATCAAGCATTTTTTTTATTTTGAAAAGCAGTAGAATAGTTTTGCTGTAACGGGTGTTCAATAAAAAATGAGAATGATTTCAGTGCCGTCCAGCGCTCTTGTGAGAGTATCGCGACTAAGTTGCGTTGTACGGCTAACCAGAGCCCCTTCTCCAATATTCATTGACGTTTTTTTTTGAAGAATACTGAAGGGCACTCGCAAGAGTCTCGGTGCGTGTGCTGCAAGACAGGGGTTGAACTGGTGTCTGCGACAGGTTCTTCTTCTTCTTCGCATTTCAAGCTTATTGCATATCGCATGATTAGCTTATTGCGTGCTCTCAACTTAGTGTTCTAGATGCACTTCCACAGTTATTAATTGAGAGCTTTCGATGCCTGTACCATTTTTGCATTGATATGATTGTGTGGCAAGTCCAATCATACTTCTATGCCCAGGGAAGTCGAGAAATTTTCCAACCCGAAAAATTCCTAGACCGAACCAGCATGGTCTTGCTGCGCCTTTACCGACTGAGCTAAGGGAGGCCCCCTGTCTGCGACAGGTAGTAGTAGTAAAATTTACGTTTATTTTCTGATTTTTTAATGTTTCAACATTTGGTTTCAATTGGTTAGCCTTTGGCTCTTTATCTTTGTTCTAGTTAATTGGTTATTCTAATGTGATGATTGCGTTTAGCCGAAGACAACAAATCATTTGCTCATTTTTCTATGCGTTGCTTCCACCTTCACTCAAGCGCAGCGCCATTGTATCTGTCGCTTGGATTCTGGCAAAGTTGCCAATCTTCTTGATTTGTTGTCTTCGGTTTAGCGCAAATTTACAGGATACCCTTTTATGGGATTGTTTTCGTTTGAATTTAAAAATTTGATAACGTACCTACTTGAGCACTGGAATCTACCTAACTACTTAAACTAGGTTGCCAAATCACGAATGATCTGGTGGTTTGATGGCAGACAGGCGACTCTGAACCTTTCCAGCGTGGAAGTCTTTCGTTCCTCGAGTGTTTAAAGACCGGCCAGGTGGTGAATCTCAGGATTACGAGTTCGCGGTGGACTGTTAAGGATCTTGTTTTGGATCCTCTGAAGCTTTAGGTGGTGGCACTTAGCACAACTCTCCCAGATTGGCATACCATACTCAATAGCCGGCAGAATTATTTGCTTGTGGACGGCAAGCTTGTTTTTGAGGGACAGGGTGGACTTCCTGTTTATCAGGGGGTCGAATGACCTGATCAAGATGTTACACTTGGTGGATGTCTTGTGCACATGGGATCGGAATAGCAATTTGTTATCGAGGGTGAGACCAAGGTAGACTACTTCACTCAACCATTCAATGGGAGTACTATCAAGATGGATCTTGACGTTAGCAGGCGGAACAAGCCGAGGTGAATTCGAGTGTGGAAACAGAATGGTTTGTGTTTTAGCTGCATTGATACAAATCTTCCAGTTCTTGAAATAGTCGGACAGTTTACTCGCCAGAACACGGATCACTCGACCCTTATAGATAGGTGTCATCTGCGAACATTGGCAAGATACCACCACCCGGCAGGGGAGGAACGTCTGACGTGAAAATGTTGAATAGGATAGACCCAAGCAGGCTACCCTGAGGGACCCCTGCATCAACGTTGAACGTATCAGAGGGGACATTGTTCAAGTAGACCTGGAATGATCTGCCCGACAAGTAGTTTTTGATGATCTTCACGAGGTAGATCAGAAAGTTGTATCGATGCAGCTTGTACACTAGACCATCATGCCAGACATTGTCGAACGACTCTCGACGTCCAACAATGCCATGGCAGATGTATTGGAAACGGACTTGCTCCGCTTGATGATGATAGTAACCCGTGCGAGTTGGTGGATGGTAGAGTGGCCTTTCCTAAACCCGAATTGCTCTTTGAGAAAGATGTTATTATCATTTGAAAACACCAGCAGACGGCTGAGTATCAACTTTTCGAATAGCTTCGAGATGGATGACAAGAGGCTGACAAGGGGCGATAGCGTTTGGCACTGGTAGGGTCTTTGTCAGGCTTGTGTATTGGAATCACTTTGGCTAACTTCCAGCATGCAGGGAAGTAGCCAGGCTCCAAACATTTGTTGAAGATAAGGGTAAGATGGTTGAAGAAGTCAATACTCAAGTTTTTCAACTCGTGGTTGACTACACCATCCATACCAGCAGCCTTCATATTTTTAGTGCTTCTAATAGCTGCTATCACCTCATCAGCCGATATTCTACTATCATCATGCACTACTACGGGGGTGTCAGCGACTCTAGACATTGCCTCCAGTACGGCAGGCTCATTGCGGCTCACCATGGTTTGGGCAAGATTATGTGAAATCACAAAATGTTGGCCAAAAGCCTTTTCAACTGGGGTTATGAGTAGGGATGGGTCCAAGTTTTGGTCAACAGAGGAAAGCGGAGGGATCGGTCTCGACTTATTTTTCAAAATGTTGGTCATCTTCCAAAATGGTTTTGCACAATCTGGGAGAGAGCGAATCTTGTTGGTAAAATCGTTATTTCTGAGTTCCACCATCCTGGCCTGGATAATTTTGGTTAGCCTATTGACATTGGTCTTCAAGTGGTGCAGCCCAGAACGCTGGAACTGCTCACGAATGGTGTTACGGAGCCTGATAAGATCTTTGGTTGGGCTGTCAAGGTTCAGAGTATGACTCACCTGTCTGGATGCTGGATGCGTATTGCTCCCTGGCACGGGATATCGCCTCTTCGATGCTTTGCAGACACTGATCGACTTCTTCGAACGACTCCGGTAGGACGTCGTAGTCGATTGCTGTGTCTACACAGCGCTGATACTGCTGCCAGTGGTCCGAGCTCAGTTCCTGATAGGCGATAGGTTGAGAGATGTTATCGTCAATGTTGCTGATGAAGATGTCGATGGTGACATGAGCTCCGGATCGACTCAACCGAGTGGGAGTGTCCGGACACAGGATGTTGTAGTGAGTTTCCTGCAGATCGTTGTATAATATTGTGCCGTTCTGGATTCGCCGACTATTGCCCCAGGCTTGATGCTTGGCGTTCAGGTCGCCAGCCATGACGAAATTTTTCCGCCGTCGTGTTAGCTTGATGATGTCTCTTCGGAGGCCTGGCTGCGACAGGTTGGAAGGCCGCAGAATATTACACGGTAACCGCAAAATACCCAATAATGACTACAAAGTATGCGGTTTCGAGGGAAACTTAGACTACCCATAAAATGAGTAAAATTTTACCCATTTATGAGTAATTACAACTACAAAAATAAGTAGTAAGTATTCATTTTTGAGTAACAAATACTCATAAATGGGTAATATTTTTACTCATTTAATGGGTAGTCCCAGTCTCCCTCGAAAATGCTTACTTTGTAGTCATTATTGGGTATTTTGCGGTTACCGTGTAGTGTCCATCCAGCTAAAGCTCCTCCCCTTTTTAGTTTTTCTCGTTAAACTCCTTCTCTCAACAAGGTGGTAAATTTTAGCCTTTAGCAGAAAGACGCTTAACACTTTTTTCGGCGAATTAATGATCCTTTTTTCACGTCATGGTTCTTCTCTATGCCTGTTCTGATAAATTAATAGGGTAGGATGGTGCAAAACGCACCGTTTAAGCAAAATCGTTAATTGCTGGCGTATGGAAGCTAAAATCAAGAAGAAAGTAATGGGTGTATGGTTCATTGCCATGTTTTCTACGAAGATCAAGTGATTTCGAACTACAAAACGATGAATGTTCATGATTTTCAAGGTATTTTATAAATTGGTTCCAAAATGATAGCGGGCAAAACGCCTGATTCATGGTGCAATATGCACCACAACATTGTGGCAAGACGCACGACAACATTGGGGTAAAATGCACCGTATGATAGACAAACCATAACCTGCAAGTAGATAATGCAAAGGGATGAGGTATTTCAAATGATTATTCCTTTATGTTACATCATAAATAAGGTCTCAATAGAGTGTTAAACTGTGATTCATGAAGTAAAACATCTAAAAAAATATACTAAAAGAGAATTCGTTCAATTTTTTGCGATGTATGCTTAATTTGCAGTCGACGATTTTAACAACTGTGTCATATTTTGCATAAAATGCAATTTTTAAGGGAATCAGCAGCTCAATATATGATTTCATGATCAAGAATTAATCACTTAATTCGAGCGGATAAAATGACGTTTACTACCACTCGAACTTTGAAATGAAACATTATTTTTAGATTTTTTCTTCTAGAACCTCGAAAAAAGGGTCGAACCTCGAAAAAAGGGTCGATGGTAAAGATGGCTAGAAATCAGTTGGTCCAGTTTTGTGAAATCGCTGGTAGAAAGTCACGCCAAAACTGCTTGACAAAGTGGTCAATTATTTGTGAAACCTCCAGTTGAAAACAAACACAATCCGTTTCCCGGAAAATGCATCTGAGGAAAAGTTATCGCTGTTTTTCTATAAGTGGGCGTTTTACCCCAGGGGTGCATTATGGGTTGTTCTCCCTTACTTTTATTTATTTTCTCTACTGCGCTAAATCAAACGAGTAAAAGAAGGGATGCAGGTTATGCGCTCGAATAATTAATCATACCGTCCGGTCATTTTCCACAGAGATGGCGCTGTTCCGTTGGTAGGAAGTCAGAAAAGAAATTGAGAGAAGTGGGAATAATTCACTTTCCGTGCATATTCAGGTCCAAAAAAGTGAACGACAACATAAATAAATTAGTCACGGACTTTGTCGTTCAGTTAAATTCAAATTTGAGAGAGAAACTTGTGAGGTTGCAAGACTCGGCCATTTGTCGCAACAAAGACCATCCGGAAAGCAAATGCACAACCGTGCAGATTGGTCAAATGACTAATTCAATCATGCAGAAGCCGAAACACATAAGCCTCGGTTCGATCACGCATGCGTTAGTGTGTGCGATTATTTAAATCATCGTATTAATGCTCCACGCTAACTTAATTCTACTCAAATTAAGCATGGCTCAGCTTTGTAGTTTTAATATGTTCAATATGTATTGTTATCGTGTTAATTATTATTATTATTTTTCCATACCCAACATTATCTACCATATTCTTCCCCTCCTCTACTATAATGAGTACAGATGAAATTTATCAAAATAATTATTTTTTTCGTGCTAACATCACAAGCATAAAAGTTATCATGAGCAAATTTTTAATATTGCTGTCAACTTATTTGCGTCAAACTTCAATAATACCATCAAATTTATCATTGAAATTAACTTCATCATTGCATTTAACCTCAAAATTATCATCATCTTGAACATTGACATTAACCTGAGCTTTGCAGTCAACTTAACATAACCAACACCTTCAAAATAACCATCAAAAAATATTAACATTGCCATTAGCTTCACCATCGTTATGACCTTCAACTTTACCATAGTCTTGAATATTGCCATCAACTTTAACTTAGTCGACAACTTCAATATCACTGTCAATTTTAACATTGACATCAACATGACATTACTGTTAACTTCACCTTTATTATCAACAGCAACATTACCATCAATTTCAATAATCCCATAAACTTCATCATTGACATGAACTTCAACATCGTCATCAACTTCAACATTGAAATCAACTTATACATCATCATCAACCTCAACGTTGCAGTCAACGTCAGCATTATCATCAACTTCAACATTGACATTAATTTTGGGTAGAATATATACAAGAGTAGGTATTTTTTTTTGCTGGTGCAAATGGAAACTACTATATGCGATTTACTCAAATTTGGGTTATTGGGGGAAAAGTACTTAATGTTGGGTAGTTTTTCATCTCCGTGTACTGCCGTTATACGCATAAGAGTCCCACGGTGCATAAGGATTGCATAGAACATGGGACAGTTATGTATATAACGGCAGTGTAGAAAACCTCCGTTTTTAGAAAAATTCTCATACAACTGAGTAAAAGTGACTCGCTATCTGAAGGGTTCTCATCGGACGTGTATGAAATCCAAGAAGAAAGCTTTTGGGCGCATGGCCCCTGAAATCTCCTCAAATTTGAGTATTTACTCATCTTATCAAAATTAAATAAAAAAAGGCAAGGTAAGGTCACTCCAATAAGAATTTGAAAAAATGAAATGAATGATTTGATGAGTGAACATGGTTTTTGTGAATTTGAGTTAAAACTCAACTCAAAGTTCTAGGTTTGAACCGGCCGTGAGAAGCTCATATCAGAAATAGCTTCCAGCGTAACGTAGCGGAGACACAAAGCGTACACGGCCGAAGAAAGTTACTAGAAGTTGAGTGGAATTTCATTCATTAACGCAAATACACGGACGATCAGATCCTTCAAAATTTAGACGAGTTTACTCAATTGACCACTTTGTCAAGCAGTTTAGGTGTGACTTTCTACCAGCGATTTCACAAAACTGGAAAAAATAAATTCTATTTTTTTTTTATAAAACGCACAAATGTTGGCTACTTTCTCGAGGTACTAATAGACTGACCCTAATAAAAAATAACCATAAACGAACGATAACCCAAATCATTGAACTATTCCACAAATGGTTTGGATGATACCCAGAACACGTCGTTAAGCAAATTAACCATACAATTTTTATTAGGGGAGCAGTATCTGTTTTTATCATTTACCATCACACGCAAGGAGTAGCGCTTCAACCCAGTGTCGATGAATTGCGTTTGTTCAACTTCGTAGTTACGAAACGAGCGAAATGAACAAATGAGTTTATTATACATCAACGAATACGCGTTTGTTGATATTCACCAGTGCTCGATTATCAAACCCAAAATTGTCAAAATCAGAAGTGATCCTCAAAAGCAAAATAATCAACGAAATTTTGGGCAAAATGATTATTTTGAATATTGTCGACCACACTGCCCTAATCATCGATATTATCATCAGTTCAGCTTGAGGCAATAATTTGCCGTCGACTTATGTCTAAAAACCACGTTCTTCAGCGCTATATTTGTTTAAAATGAAAATAATCAATATCATCCCGACCAAGATGAAGACGAATATCAATATCTACAACAACAGAGGCGATAATGAGAATCCAGCCACGAATGAAGAAAAACAAATGTTATTTTTGATACTCAGAGGTTGCCTAGATCAAGGGAATTTGTTTACATCAAAATTCAAATTCATGCAGGTAGTTGGTCTATCTGTTAAGGTTTTCTTCATATTCAGCTAAATTGAGTGTAGAAGAAAGGATTTTTTATCAGCACTGAGACTGAGTGAAACCTCTATCCATTTTCCTTAGATTTGAGAAGTTTTTCCTCACGGCAAATGTATCTAACTCATAATTGTTTATCGATCACTTAAATTCACGTAAACGTACACGGCCAATTAGATCAACTCAAATTTGAGTTTGGTTTACTCATATATCGCAAAAAGTGCAGGAATTCAGCGATGATTAAATTTGCTTCAAGTTTTTCAGGTTTTTCCTGGAAAAAAATCCCGAATATGAGAAAAGTAAAGATTGGATTCTCTCAGTCTTTTGGTACATCTCCTAGACTTAGTAAAATTTTCGTCAATTTTCCTCATTTTCAAATTTACTCATCGCTGAGTTCCTGCACTTTCTGCGATTATGAGCAAACTGAACTCAAATTTGGGTTGATCTAATTGGCCGTGTAGGTCACTCATAGAAAGAGTAAAGTTTTCCGAGCTTTTTAGGAAAAACTTCTCGAATATGAGGAAAATTTAGAGAGGTTTCACTCAGTCTATAAGTATAATCCTGGACTGAGTAAAATGTTAGTCGATTTTCCTCATATTCGATTAGTTTTTACTGGAAAAGCTAGGAAAATTGGCCTACGTTATTTCGAATTTGATTGAACGATTCTCAAATATGGGTTAGATTAATTTTCCGTGTATTGGAGGATCGAACCGTGCCACTCACAGTCAGCGCTCCGCTCCGAGATGGTTTTATTACAGGTGGACAGGAGCTCACGGTCTCCCAGTGCTGGTGAGTTCTTTGCCGTTAATGTTCACGAAAAGTTCACTATTTTGCTATTCAAAACAAAAATTTGTATGGGTTTTTTTGGACAGTTTTTGGCCTGTTTCATACGACCGGAAAATGTATGCTGGTCACAAATGCCATACCAAACTGCCCCGTAATGTGGGTAGATCACCTTTTCGTGGTACGTTACGGGATGTAAGATCTACCACCGATTCCTAGTCCTGACTACTTCAAACTAGAGGAATAGGATTTTTCAGTAATCCAAGGAACACATCTTAGTCCTTGTTACCTTTTATGCCTAGTTGATAGTGACAAGACTCGGCTTTGTCTACCGAGGATGATCTTGAAAGAAGGAAAAAAAATGAGTTAGTTGTCTTCATCTATGTGATTCCTAATCTTCTATTCGTTGTTCCCTAGTTTGAAGTGGTTAAGACTAGGGTTCTGATGCATGGTCATTATCGGTGTCATACCTTAATTTTGTTGCTAAGGAATCCAATTTTGATTGACAAAGGGGCGCGCCTTTGGAGGGTGTTTCAACACTCCGAAGGGTATAAATAGCGGGACCTTTCAATTAGAGTCGGATCCTTGCGATAAATGCAAGAGTGACAACTGTAAAAAAATCGAATACTTCATCATTTCTCAATAGTGATGGAGTAATACGACATGCACTAAACTAAAGACACGGGATATACTACAATAGATCAATTTACTGGTCGCAGTAGTGTTAGGTCCCGAACAGAGGAAAAAAGTTGGAAGGGTTGTATACTAGATACAACCGCAGGGTTGGCGTTGGATAACGTCTGTTATGTGTTGTATTTAATTGTGTATATTATATTTTAGGAATATTCCTTAATAACTCTTTTGCGAAAGTTTGGTGGCCCTGAAAAGGGCCGTTTTGTTGGGCTGATGTTGTTGGGTTTGCTCTACTCTGTCGCCCTGGAGGAGCTTTGGAATGATGTTGGTAGTTCGAAGAGAGACAGCATCTCCCCTTCCAGCGTTCCCACACCCCAGTATAGTCCCCAAATTTAAGTGTAACTGTGATATTCTGGATAGAAATTGTCTTCAAAACTAACTTTTTGTCGAATTATTGGTGGCCCTGAAAAGGGCCGTTTTGGTTGTGGTTTTGGAATGATAGACTGAATAAATGATTATGTTTGAAAAATTTCAGTTTTTGCTCCGATCAACAACCATACGGGGCAATATGAGCACCCTAGTAAAAGTTAAGGTTTTGACAGGTTTTCACTAGAAAATAACATGCAGGAATCAAGTGAAATAGAAACATAAGTTCTTTTAGCAACAGTTGCGTGTATTGCTCGCTGTAGAACCAGCAGATCAGTAAAATGTAATATAGTGAATGCGATGCTTGTTTTCTTGACTGCATATCTTATAATATTCTAGAGATTTTGAGCTAATGTTACATTTCCATTATTATCTTAGACATGTAATTGAATTTTGATACGATTTTCATGGAGATGCATATTAGAAGCATTTTCAACAAGTTTGTAAAAAAAAATAGATTGAGTTAATAGGTATTATGCCCAAACGAACGGTGGCCCATCTCGCCCCGTATGGTCTTCTTGCCCCCATCGCCTCTATTGGACTGAATTCGGAAACGCTCATGTCCAACCGGTTTTCGTTTTGGGCTGGAAATTCTCTAAAGCAACATATTTAAAAAATATGGGAAAATCCGGAACATAATTAAAAATTCTTGAAATAAACGTAATAACATATTAGTAAATTATATCTGGGTAAGTATCTGGCAAGACGATTGAAAATCTGGAAAATCAAATAATTCAGGAATACTGGCAACGCTGTCTTGTTTCATGCCCGTAGAGACAACCGACACTCATCCCATTTTCAGTATTTTGCTACCCACAGTATTTATTGTACCGTCCCTGTATTCATAATATGCTACTCGACGCAGGTATAAAACCACCCTCGACGGTCGAAATGTCATCATTACAGTTTCAGCATCGAACTGTTCGTGTCGTTCGCAGTATGTCTGGACGTGGAAAAGGAGGCAAACTCAAGGGAAAGGCAAAGTCCCGTTCGAGCCGCGCTGGATTGCAGTTTCCAGTCGGTCGTATTCACCGTCTACTCCGAAAGGGCAACTATGCCGAGCGTGTTGGAGCCGGTGCTCCCGTCTACCTGGCTGCCGTGATGGAGTATCTGGCCGCTGAAGTTCTCGAGTTGGCAGGAAATGCCGCTCGTGACAACAAGAAAACCCGTATTATCCCACGTCACCTGCAGTTGGCCATCCGCAACGACGAAGAACTGAACAAACTTCTTTCCGGAGTGACCATCGCTCAGGGTGGTGTCCTGCCAAACATCCAGGCCGTCCTGTTGCCCAAGAAGACCGAAAAGAAGGCCTAAATTCGATCGAAGTTCCCACCCTTTAACAAAATCCGTCCTTTTCAGGACGACCAATTTGATGGTAAAGAGTTTCGTTTTCAAAACAGTTTCCGCGCAAGGAGTGATAAAATGAATCCATTAAAAACATGGTTGAATCTTTCTGTCATGCTCTCCCTAGTTAATTGATATCCTCATCGAGTAAGTTCGATGATGGTTGATTAGTGTAGGCGTGTCTTGAATTCCAAGAAATTAACCAGTGCAGTGTATCATTCCATCCATATCTAAAATTAGGAACGGCGCCGGTGGTGTAGTGGTAAGCGTGATTACCTCTCACTCCAGCAGGCCTGGGTTCAATCCCAGTCGGCGCCGCCGGGATGTTCTGAGGCATAACATCTCTGATCACGCCTTCCTTCGGATGGGAAGTAAAGCCGTTGGTCCCCGGTTCATGAGTTGATGGGTCGATAGGTAGGGCCCAGGTGTGGGAGCTGCCTTCCTGGCACGTCGGTAGTATTGGTGCTCAGCACGGAAAACAAGATCGACGGAAAAAAACAAACCAAAGGAAAAATATCTAAAATTAAACTAACGACTAAATTTTCAATAGCGCCCTAAAATATCCATCAGTAACGTCCCAACGACACGTTCATATAGATAAGATTGGTAAATAGCAGATTTTTAGCGATGGGCCCAATCTTAGATCCATTTCCCCTACCTTGCAGAGCTGCGGTGGCCCTGGACTTATGGCCTACATTGATGCAGCGGAATGAAATTCATTAGCAAATTACGGTTGAGATTTCAGAAATGATCGTGGTGTGCGTATTGTTCCTTCATTGCTCAACATTTACCGTTACCGTTGGGACTTCCGGTCTTCTTTGCTTAGTCAACCGGTTAATCGTATTGAAACTTCTAGATTATTATTACGCCTATACTGTGGGCTCATAGAACAATAAAACCGAGCCTGGTTAGTAGGTGAACACAAAATACCTTGGGAATGATCGTGACACGCTTCATATGGATGACGAATCGTTCTCATCTCATCCTCAGAAAATGGTACCCATTATTTTAATCGGCATCCTTTTGAAAAATTCCCCTCACAAAAAGGCTTTTCATGTACTGCCAGAGGGTAGGGGGAGAGGGGCAATTTAATTATTACTAAAATGAACGAAATTTACGATGTGCGCTTCCATCGTGCAAACTTTATTTTGATTGCCGAAGGATATACTCAAAAAATTTACCACATAGGTATCTAATGGATGAAAACCATGTGAATTTCACATAGCTAAAAATCCCACCACAAAATCACATGAATATCAGGAGGCCGATGAAAGTCATGAAAAAAGTGTCGGAAAGGCATTAGAAAATTAATCGTTAAACTCTTTCTTGATAATGTTGTGGCCCTGAAAAGGGCCATTTTTCCAACGCGCTCGGCGTAGTTGCCCGGTGAATACGACCGACTGAGAACTGCAGCAGCTGGGCATTCCATGACGGCGGCCCAGTATACCGGAGCACTGGCACCAACGCACTCGGCGTAGTTGCCCTTTCGCCCCCAGGCTCTGCTGCCGCTGCTCTGCTGCCGTTGCTCTGCTTCCGCTGCTCTGCTGCTCTGCTGCTGGGTCGACGATCGGATAGACAATGATGGAACGGTCGTTTTTTTTAGTTTAAATGATCTTTATTTTAGTTTAACTTGGACGATTACCATATAAATTTTTACTAAGTGATTTAATGATTTCTTCATCTTTAGGTATGGGCAAAATTCAAAATTTGTTTTACAGAATTAGTCCTAGACTTAGTACACGGTCGACCACCTTGGTGGGATTGGTTTGTTTTGTTTTTAGAATTTGAAGAGAAACTACTTAATACTACTATTTACAGCTTAAAACTAACCTACTCTACTATATACACTTAACCTACTATGTACAAATTGCTTATTAAAGCATGTTCAGAAAGATTGCATTTTTGAATAAATTTAGTTGTCATATCATCAATTTTGGAATCTACTTTGGGAATTTCTGCCTCTTGATGGAGGTCTGCTATTCTTGTGTCGAATGGACGATCTAGGATCATCCTCAACACTCTATTCTGTGCAACCTGGATTTTGTTCCTGTGGGTCTGAGCGCACGATTCCCACACCGGGGCGGCATAGAAGATCGCGGGGGCTATGATCTGTTTGTAGACAGCCAGTTTGTTTTGCCTTGAGAGGCGGGATCTGCGGCAAATGAGCGGATACAAACACCTAACCAAGGCGGAGCACTTAACTAGGGTTTTCTCTATGTGCGAGCGGAACAGGAGCTTCTCATCGAACAACATCCCGAGATAAGTAACATCAGTGGACCACTCGACCCTTGTACCATCCATTATTACGGTACAGGAGGGAGACGGTTTAAGTTTTAATGATTGTCTGTGAAGGAACATGATCGCTTGGGTTTTCGAGGCGTTGATTTTGATTTTCCACGTGGTGGCATAATCAGTAAAGGTGTCAAGGCATCGTTGGAGCTTGTTCGTAATTTCACGAGGCATCCTACCTTTGACGGCTATCGCGGTGTCATCTGCAAACAGAAAGAACACGCAACCGTCTCCTAGAGGAGGGATGTCCGACGTGTAGATGCTGTAAAGCAGTGGTCCCAGCAGACTCCCTTGCGGAACACCTGCTGGGATCGGAAATTGTCCCGAAAGTGAACTATTCAACGACACCCTGAACGACCTTTGCTGGAGATAGTTACGGGTGATTTTCACAAGGTATGGTGGAAAGTTGGAGTTACAAAGCTTGTATATAAGTCCGTCGTGCCAGACATTGTCAAACGCCTTTTCGACGTCTAACAAGGCCATGGCTGTGGACTTGGATACAGCTTTGTTACTCCGGATGTTATTCATCACCCGCACTAGCTGATGATTGGTGGAATGCCCCTTACGGAACCCGAACTGTTCCGGAAGAAGAATGTCATGTTCCTCCACAAACTTGTTTAGTCGGCTGAGGATCAATTTTTCGAACAGCTTGCTCAGCGCTGAGAGCAGGCTAATCGGTCTGTAGCTTGACGGTAGTGAAGGGTCTTTCCCAGGTTTGCGGATCGGGATGATTTTTGCCACCTTCCAGATGCTTGGAAAGTAGTGCAGCTCCAAGCATCTGTTGAAGGTGGCAGCTAGCAGCGAGTGCACCCTCGGGCTGAGATTTTTCAACGCTAGGTTGAATATTCCGTCAAACCCGGGAGCCTTCATGTTCTTACTGTGTTTCAGCGCTGAGCAAATTTGTTCCTCTGTAATCCGTTCTTCTGGAGGGACGGCACAAGGGGAGGCATCTAACGTCAGGACGCACTGCGCAACCTGGTTCTCGAGTGGACTTGGGATTTTAGAGCCAAGCAAATGCGACTGGGCAATGTGCTCCCCAATCGCATTGGCCTTCTCTTCGTTGGTGATAAGCCGTTCGTCATTGACTCTAAGTGGTGGAATGGGCTTGGGGTGAGACTTCAGCACCTTGGCAACCTTCCAGAATGGTCTGGAACGGTCGTCCAGGTTCTGAACGAGCCGCCCGAAACTCTCGTTCCGGATTGAGACCATTCTGGAAGCGATCTGCCGATTCAGATCGACCATTTCGTATTTACGCTGCAGATCCCCAGTCCGCTGAAACTGGCGTCTACGAACATTTCTGAGCCGAATCAAGAGTTTGGTGTGGGAATCAATTGCTTGAAACTTACCCCTCACAGGAACTCGTCGAACGCACTCTTCGTCAGCCACGGATATGGCTTGATGGAGACCCTCCAGAGCCCGGTCGATGTCCTCCACTGTGTCGAGTGGTGGGTTGTCGTCGATGTGGCGGTCGACCACGCGTCGAAACTGGACCCAGTTGACTCGATGGTAGTCCTTCCGCTGGCACGGTGCAGGGGCCACGTTGTAGCCCAGCTCGGTCAGCACCGGTTGGTGGTCCGAACTCAGGTCGTTGACGGCAACCGGCTTGGCTAATCTGGTGTTTGCCAAGAACAGGTCCAGCGTCGATGGGTTGCCCGCCGGTGATGTGAAGGTTGGTTCGTCCGGAAACCAGACGGAATAGAGACCATGCTGGGAATGGTCGAATAGCAGGCGGCCGTTTTGGTTCTGCTGGTAGTTCCGCCAGGCCTCGTGCCGGGCGTTCAGGTCCCCTCCGATTACGAAGCGGGCATTGGTGCGGGTTATGATGGCAAGGTCGTTCTTGAACTGCTGTGCTGTACCATTGCTAACGGTACATTGCCGGGGGCAGTAGACAACGATGAACCGGACGTTTCCGGTCGATGTTTCCACCTCAACGCCGACGGCCTCGATGATGGAAGTGCGGTAGTGGGGTAGGGTGCAGTACTTGATGCCTTTCTTGATGATGACCGCGACACCGCCCCCCCTGGAGCTGGTGCGATCAAGCCGGACAATGCTGTGGTCGGGCAGCCAGAAGCTGTCACCGGTCTTGAGGTGGGTCTCGGTGAGAAGGCCCACGTCGATGTCGTGCTTGCGGAGGAAGTCTGCAAGCTCAATGTTTTTCGCCCGTACGGAGCGAGCGTTCCAGTTGGCGATCTTTATGGGTTCACGGTCCATAATTAGCGACGAAGGAGATGATAGCTTGGAGCTGTTGTGTTCTTGTTGCGCAGGTGCGCTTGATGATGATGGCCTGGGCCAACAGTGTGACGATCTCATCCGTTGACAGCGGAGAATCGTCTGTAGCTTCACCGGTTGTACCGGCCAATCCCGGAGCAGGGGGATCCGTCGATGGCCCGGAGGCTTGACCGGGTACTGCAGCGGCAGCCAACTGGGCAGCAGCCAACTGTTGGTTGAGCGGGAGCGGCGCCAACACTGGAATTGGCCGTGGTTGGACCCGTGATAACGGAGGAAAGTTCTGCGCGTTGTTTTCTGGAACCTTCTTGCGACCGGGCTGGCTGTTGGACGAGGCCTTCTTCCGGATCTCGGCGTATTCGGCCCGCTTCGGACAGGCCTTACTCGTGGCCTTGTGGGCGGCACCGCAGTTGGCGCATGTGGGAGTGGCTTCCTCGATGCTGTCGCAGTTGTCGATCTTGTGGTTTTTGCCGCATTTGATGCAGCGGCTGGCCATGCGGCAATTCCTGGTGCCGTGCCCGAACAATAGGCAGTTCGAGCACTGAGTGACGCCACGGTGGGTGGGTTTATACCGCTCCCACTTCACTACGATGTGGAACAGTGTGCGTGTCGTCTGGAGATCCTTCACGGTTGTGGAGTTCTTCTCCAGATGGACCAGGTAGAGCTGGTCACGATACTTGATGGCCTTGCTGCGGGTCATCTTGTGGACTTCGACCGGCTTGAGGCCGTTCGCCTTAATCTCGTCCATTAAGGTGGTGGTGTCCATGTCGTGGAGCCCGCGCAGCACCACTTTCAGCGGCTTGGTGGCCTCGATGTCGTGGGAGAAGTACTCCAGCTTCATTCTGTCCAAGAGGGCCTGAACTGCGTTGAAGTGTTTTTCGGCCGGGACCATCAGTTTGTAGCCTTGCGTGCACCGTTGAATGGTGCAGCGAAGGCCCTGCTTAATGTAGAAATCCAGCTGCTCCCATAGCCCGGGAGGGAAGCCCTTCACATAGAAGGGTGGCAACTTAACTTTTTTCGGCACCGTCTCAGGGTCCGACTGCGGCTGCGCTCCGTTCTGCAGGGCGGAGAACGGATTGTTGCTCAGCAGCTTTTTTGCTGCTGATACGGTGGCGCTGCTGTCTTCAGGTCTGGGTCGTTTAGTTCCGGGAGGCCCCGGCTGCGGGTCCGCAACGCCTGTCGGGATGGGCAATGGGGTTTTCTTCTGCTTCTTCTGAGCTGGCTCGGTGGTCGCACCGTCTCCTGGGAGAGTCTGTTTTCCCGGTAAACCGGCACTCGCGTTACCGCGCGATTTCTTACCCATGGCTGGGTCAGCGAGAGCGTCACTACACAACGCGGAGCTAATTCGACTTGCGAACGAACGAACGAAACTAGAGAGAATTCAAATCGACTGAACTGCTCAACAGTCTGGCAGCGAATGAACTGTTATCTTTTTGACGTAGGACTTCGTCTGTGATTTATATATGGGGGTGCACTTTGTGAAAACCGAAAATGGAACATGACACAAAATTATGGATCTAAATAACTAACAAAACCACCAATTACGTACATGCATATGCTGCTTCCCCAACACAGTCATCAGGGAGTCGTTAGTAGACGAAACAAGCCGAAGTGGCATCTCATCGCCATATTCTGAACCACACGCCCCCAATGACCACACAAAATGCTCTCCAGAGTTGTAATCTTGTAACCAAACTGGAAGCAGGGGTGCAAGTGATTTTGATCGATTCTCTTCATCGACTTTCAGTTTCGTTAATAACTCAACGGCAAACACATTCATTGACACGTTTGTTGTTCTGGATGATAGAAGAGCATAGCAGAAATAGTGCGAAATAAGTTAGTGAAGCCATGGTCATCACAAGAGGAAATCGATGAGGAGAATTGACTTTCACCCCTTAATTCAGACGTCGTCATAGCAATGAAAATTAGCATCGCACCGCTTTTGGTTCGTGAGTTACACTTGTTGGTTGCAATGCTGCTGTTCGACATTTTCTAATGACCACCAAAAACATGAAATTACACTATTTTCTAGTCCAATTATTCGATTAACGATTAATAATCGTAAAGATTTTTCCAGCTATTCGACTAAATATTTATTAAATTTTCAATTATTCGAGGGCGTAGCCGACATCCCTCCTTATTTCTACTCGTTTGATTTTATTTATTTATTTATTTAGCGCAGTAGAGAAAATAAATAAGAGTACTAATTTATCCAAACAGGCATAGAGAAGAACCATGACGTGAAACAGGATCATAAATTCGCCGAAAAAAGTGTTAAGCGTCTTTCTGCTAAAGGTTAAGATTTACCAACACACTTAAAAATAACTAATTTCACACGTGACGGAATCCATCTTTGACGTAAAAGATGAGACGTAAACAAACTTGTCATGTAATATTAAGTGCTCCGAGACTGAAAAGTTCGTTGCTCGACGAAAAGTACGTTTGATTGAGCTATATTTCGCGTCTGTTATGACTCAAATTTATGTCAAAATAGACGTTCGTACGAGGGGCACGCAATAGCCTTTTTGACTGCGTTGGATTTAAAGTACAAGGTGTTTAACTATGTAATTAAGTAATTAAAAATGAAAATTAAGCATGTCATGTAATTAAAATTAATTTCGCGTAATCAAAGCAGTGCCAGTGTAATTACTGTAATTAAAACATGTAGTTCAATTTGATTACGTAATTAATGTAATTAAATTTTTTTTTTGTAATAAATGTAATTAAAGCTACACAAATGAAATTAAAAACGTACCCAAATCCTTAATTCTTGAACTATTTAAAAAAATTGAAGAAAACCCTTAACACATATTCGAATGAATTAATTTATTCAAAAACTCTTCTTACACCCTGAACTATGCATATTATTTTTTTACTATTCTACAAACATGACCAATTCTGCGAATACTTATACTAAATTTCTTGGAGCACCATGCTAGAGTTGGAAACTGAAATAATCCACTCGCGACAATCGATTTCACTTTCGTTTTGTACGTTCAACATAATGTCGTATCTAGTGCACTGTATTCGTTGAATAATGCGCTTTAATGCAGAACTAGAATAAAATCGATTGTCACGAGTGGGTTATATCGGTTTACAACTCTAGCGATAATATACAGTGAAAAGGAAGTGATACTCAGAATGAAGGCCGTGATTGCCATACAAATGAAATGAGAATCACTTAGTTGTGACGACAAGTCTTCAAATTTTACATTTCCTTAAATTCAAGCAATTCCTCGAGCAAATTTCCTCCCGATCAAAAAATGTTCGAATTTTAAGCCATGCTGCAGCACAGTTCGACAGATGATGATATTAGCTTGTGCCTGATTTAACAGATTCAATGGAATGATGTTACGCGTGAATTCTTCGATTAATTCAATATTTCTTTGAAACTTAATATTATTATACTAATAATAATTAACAGATTTAAGGCAGAGTTCATTGACAAAAAAAAAAAATATAATCAGGTTTTGGTTGCAGACACTAAGATGATTCAAACCAATTGTGTGCTTTTATTTGTATTATCGCCAACATATGATCACATCCGTATTCAGAATTGACGCGATAGCACTTATGAAATTCGCCTCCCCATTGTTCATCTTTCCATGGGTCAACTAAACAATACTATGGGCAGAACTCCAAACCGATAGGAAACGATGAGTCCCATATGCACAGGACACGAAATGATCGTTACCGATCAACTTGATACACTCAAGTTATCCGTGCTGGGAAGACAATTGCATACCAGCTGCAAATTTTTCCCGGAAGTAGCGCAGCGTGTGAATGTCCAAAGTATTCACCAGCTCCAGTGTCCGTTCAGCTGTCTGGGATAGCAAATTTGAACTCTTAATATGGTCATTACCGACGGATTTTCGTAAAATAATGAAGTTTGATATGTCACACGAGGGGTTCTGGTTCTTATTGGGAGTTGGATATCTACCCGGGGGGGTTGTGGGGGGTTGGGCCGACAATTAAATGGGACTGTGGACTGTCTAAGACCATTATTAGCCGTGCAGAATCATGAAGTTTGAAGTTTGCCCGGGGACACAGGAACATGCCCGAGAGGGCTAGTGTGACCGTCGAGTCTCATTAAGGCCATTACCAGCCAAAGTTTGGAAAATCATGAATTTTGATATGTCGCACGATGGGTTTTTGGTTCTTGTTGAGAATTGGCCACTTCTCCGGGGGCACCGGAACATGTCTTGGAGGGCTAGTGTGACCATGGACTTTCAATAAGGCCATTACTGGCCAAGATTTGTAAAATCATGAAGTTTGATATGTCGCATGATGGGTTTTGGTTCTTGTTGAGAATTGGCCACTTCCCCGGGGCACCGGAACATTTCCGGGATGCCCAATGTGATTGTGAACCATCGAAATAGCTGCCACTGGTCCAATTACATCGTTTGAGAGAGAAAAAAAAAAAAAACATGATGTTCATCGTGTGTATACTTATTACAGAACAATAAAGCCGAATGCCGACCAAAAGTGACCCCAACGGGAACCGATATAACTTAGGAACCATGAATTGATCAAAATATTTTCAGATGTATTCAGAAACTTCAATAGATTTAAGACAAAATTCAATTTGTTGTAAAAAAAATATTCAGAAATTATGTTTTTAGAGCTAATTGATTTTTGAAATCTATGCAAATTTAGACGTTAGGCACGCAAAGGTTAACATAATTTTTGTAATTCTGGTTTCGTTCGCATCCACCAAATTAAATTCGTTATTTCTTAGGTTGAACAAGGTAGCACAAACAAACATTCCTTTCATTGTCGCATTCTCCGGTGCTTTGACAGGGGCGTGATCCAGGATATAGTTCATTGCCCTGCCAACACCTCGGCAGTATTAAAATCCGACTACATTTCCAATCACGAACCGATCGTTGCATGTGAATTGGCACCAATCACCAACGTAGATTTCCTCGTAGGTCCCAGGAGATGTATGTTTATAGGGTCTATTCTGAAGTCATAACAGCGGTACCGATACAATTTATCAGAGCTGACATTATCCTTAACGTAGCAAAAGGGCCTGTGAAATTTTTGTTTCACGGGCCAATAACGAAAGGGTCTATGGGGGAAATTTAAGTACATTTCTCGTTGTACATTAATGGAGTTAATGTACTTAATTTATGCGACTTGTAATTAAAACTGAAATTTGTACTTAAAAGTAATTAAATCAAAACATTTCCGACGCTCGTAATTAAAGTAATTAATCATGTAGTTAACTGTAATTATTGTACTTAAAAAAGGCTTGCGTAGGAGTTAAAGGTTATTGCGTGCCCCTCGCGTTCGTATATGTCAGTCTCAGAGCACCTAAATTTACATGAGTTTTTCTAGGTGTGAACTTGTTGAGAGAAAAAGTTTAACGAGAAAAACTAAAAAGGGTAGGAGCTTTAGCTGGATGGACACTGATATTCTGCGGCATTCCAACCTGCCGCAGACACCTCTACGTAGCTCTGGTGTGGGAATCATGTGCACAGACTCACAGGAACAAAATCCAGGTCACTCAGAACAGAGTGCTGAGGATGGTACTTGATCGTCCTTTCGACACTGTAATAACATACTTGCACCAAGAGGCAGGCATTTCCAAAATGGATTCCAGAATTAACGAAATTAACACTAAATTTGCACAAAAATGTATTTTATCAGAACATGCTTTGATAAGCAATTTGTATATAGTAGATTAGGTAGTGTTTCTGACGGCAATGTAAACTTCGGTGAATTTTCGGATCTTCCGTGAGTAAACTCAAGTTTTGAGTGAGAATGCTTTTAGCTGTAGAAAGTTTTTTTTTTGTGATTAGCTTAATTTTAACAAACTTAAGGTATAAACTTAAAAACTAATCCACTTCACGTGTTGAAGTTCACTTTGTCAACAAACTGTTTTTAATGTGTTGTGCTATCTGTAACACAGATTCAGTAAAGGCACGGTATTACCAAGCCGGAGGCGGCGGGTTCGATTCCCGGTCCGGTCGAGGGAATCTTTAGGGTTGGAAATTTTCTCGACTTCCCTGGGCATAGAGTATCATTGTGCTTGCCACACAATATACAAATTCATGCATTGGTATTGGCATCGAAAGCTCTCAATTAATAACTGTGGAAGTGCATTTAGAACACTAAGTTGAGAGCACGCAATAAGCTAATATGCGCTAAGCAATAAGCTTGAAATGCGAACAAGAAGAAGAAGAAGCTATCTGTATATAAATTTTAATTTAATAATTGCTAGTATTTTAATTCATGTAAACTTACGATTAACACACTAAGATTATTTTACAGATTTCTGTAAAAAAATCATAGTGTGAAGAATTCAATAGATTTTACCACTAGCAAACACTTTTAATATGCGAAAGAAAATAAGTAATAGTTTTTAATCTGTCTTCGGTAAAATCCTTTTTACTATTTTTATCTGTACTCTTATAACTCTCCTTATCTGTCCTGTCACCTGTTCTGTCATCCATGATGTCAATTGTCCTGTCAAGCGTAGCGTTACGCCCAGTCAGCTGCCCTGCTGCAATTTGGCTCGCTTCAAGACCGGTATGCAATTGGCTTTCTCCAACACGTAGTTTCCTTTTTCAATTTAAAACAAACCAATCCCACCAAGGTGGTCATTCTCTAAAACAGGCCTGATAGGAATAGGAACTGTAATTAATAATAATTGAAATTTCAAAAGAACTAAAGTTGAAAAGACGCATCTGCTTCAATTGATAAATAATACCTGTAAGCCACATAAATACAAGAAATAAATATCATTTAAAGCCTTAAAAAAAAAACCAGTCCAAACCCTGTCCAGCAGCAGACGCGCCGAGACTCTTGCGAATGCCCAATTGTTGAACCAAAGAACATGGGCTTGTCCGGTCTGATTTGCTGATCCAACTGCCTACACGTCATCATCCTCTTCCAAAGGCTTCAAGCATGTACTACCATCGGCCCTTTTCAGGGCCATCAAGGTTTTTCAAAAGAGTTAAATTTCTGAACATGTTCCAACTAAAACTCATATCGAAAGGTTCTTTTCAGGGCAATCATAGTCATACTAAAGAGTATAAACAGAGAGCACCTCGCTCAAATTCCTATTCCTACACAAAATCCAAGCTCCTACTGCAGTTAACAAATTACATTTATTATGTAAGACCACGTAGTCCTACGTCACTATTGCGTTCAACCCCATAGGACTGTCCCTTGTAGTTTTTAAAATATGTGCCAAGATCTTTAAAATTCCGGAAATTGGTGACATCGATCAGAGGTGATGTACTCCTTTTCAGATGAAATAACCTATACGTCATTTTAAAGACGACTCATTTCAATGTGAGCAAATCCTTCCGACCACAAGAAGCACACAAGACTGACGCTAGCAGGGAGTTTCCTAAAGTGATTCACCATACGTATAGCTATGATATCACGTTGACATTAATCACTGTGACTTTTGTTCAAGTCATCGAAACATTCGACTCACCAAAATTCGAATGCATATGTGCGATGTTATGAAGCACATCTAGCAAAATCAAATCAGTTCACCCGAATCTTTTGCGATGCCGACTCGCGTAGTAAGCACATGAGCCTGTTTTACGGCTTTTCGGAACCATCCATCATATCAACCAGCCTTGGATAGCCCTATTTTAGCGTTTCATTTCAAGGTTTGCTTTGGCTTCATGTTTACCAAATATGAAATAGGGCTGCGGTAGTTCATTGTTGTTCTACATAGTAGCGCCGCTATCCCCCGCTGCTACCTGCTACTGCTTCAAAAAACGAAACTAGTTTGTTGTTCTCTTACACCGCCTTACGAATGTTGGCCTTACAAAAAGCACACATTCATGTTTCGGTCAGTGACGTCATATTGGTGTGTGCTTTGACTGAGAGCATAAGAAAATTCCCCGCCATCGGCAACTGTTGGAGCCCTACTGTGTTGTCATCGCGACCGCGTGGTACCCTACAAACGAAGCGCGGAAGCATTTACCTATACGGTCGTCTACGTTTGTTTAAGGGTTTATGCTTATCCTCTCATAGCACTCACTCTCTCGTGAGAGATTTTTTCTCTGCGTGGAGAGTATCTCTAGATTGAGCGACATTGATGTCGATGGAATAACAGTGATGCCATGAATTCAGATGCAAAATGTTATGCTTTATGCTTTTAACAGCTTTTAAGCATAATTATCAATATATTTTCTGTTTCCTGATCAGTTATCATTTTAATTTCCTCAAGTTTCTGATACTCTCTCAGGATGGAGAAAACACACTTTGCATTTCACTTTTATCGGTGATGGTAAGACAGTAAAAAGTTTAAGTCTGGCCGCCGTCGCTGTTTTTTGGCTTACGCCAACGCCGAACGACGTGTCGGTGGAGCGCCGATGAAAATATGTTTTCACATCGGTCTTTAGTACACATGAAAAAAATCCGTGTTCTAGTTTACACCTGTACTTGTTATACATTAACAACCCGTAAAGAAAATTCAATAAAAATACAATGATTTTCATTGTCATGACATTGGACATTTGTCATGGATATTTTGTCGAGTACCATGAAATCACAACGAAATTCACGGTTCACAACAATGACAATCATGGTATTTGAGTAATTAACAGTAAAAATAAATTTTTCTCGAAAAATTTTGATCTCATTTATTAATTTTCTTTGTATCCTTAAAAATCGGATTTGTTTTTCTTCGGTACAACTATTTAACAATAAATATTAATGTACTCAAAATTCAACAGTATAGTTCATTGTTATTTTGTTGTATTATTATGGTATTTTTTTCGGGTAGGCACACTATTTTTTTTATGGTGAAGACAAATAAGAACAATTACGAAACTCATACTATCTATTAAAATCTTGATGTTTAGCTAGATTCTCTTTGCTAGGAATAGGAAAATATAATAAAGGAGCTGAAAACATCGAAAATAAAATACCTAATAGGAAACATTATGAAAATAATTTTGGACTTTTTTAAATATAAATTTATAATAATTATATTTTTTTTCTTTTCTTTGCAATTCCATTCCAATTGGAACTTTACGCTGGATCTGAACAAATGTTTTCAAGCATATCCACAATTTTAATTAATAGTGGTCCAAGCTTGTGCAATTTTTGCAATGGTATTTTAAATTTTAAACATTCGATACTTCAATAAATACCAAGCTTTATATGCCAACTTTTCAGTTTAGTGCTGTCAGTTTTGGAGAGCGTTACTCAACTTTTTTCACAACCATTATTCAATCTGTCAGTCATACTAAATAACAGCAACCAATAAATGGCAATGTCACTTCTATGTTCATATTAATCAACTTTGCACTTGTAACTGCAAAACAAAGCTAATATAGTGAATATACACTTAGGTCTGTTTTTTACACAGGGGATATAGACCTTGTAAATGTTATTTTTAAATTCGTCGTAAAAAAAACTGAGCAGTGTGCTTCAACATGTTGTCTGTAATTCTAAGCCCTGATCACCTAGAAAATTTTCATGATTATAGTATCCAGAAAATGACGAACATACGAATCTCCATGTACCGTTCCTGCGCCTAACCGGATGATTTCAGCTGCTGCATATGAGGCATGTTCAAGTTCATGCAGGTATGTGTTTTCGGCTAACAATGTTTTTTAAGAACTGGACAACTTTCACGATTTGACGACCTCTCGACAGGTAATTGATTTAAATAGGTGTAGTTTGCCGCCTAGTACTGAAGCACAAAATTTGAAATCGCGTCGTGATGATGAAAGTAAGGAGTTAGTCATTTATTGCCAGAATTTTAATAGAATGAGAAGCGCCGCCAAATCAGTTGAAGATTAGATCTGATTGCCGATAGACGTTTTGTTCGATCGCTGCGTTGTTTTTTTTCGGTTGCTTTTGATAGCTATACAGTACTACGGTGAAATGTCGAGTGTAGTAGCCGTCACGAATACCATTGCTTTCATATTCCCGAATAATGCTGCCCAGCCAACTCTACCGGAGATGGTCCGCTTCGTGAAAGGCCTCACCGGTGATCAGGGAAAAATGGACACGGCGTATAGGAATGCTGAGGAGAGGACGGTATTCATTAAATACAAGTCCGAGGAAGACATGAGGGAAGCCCTCTCTTGTAACGATGAAAGGCAAACGTTCCATTATTCTAATGGAACACAAGTGGAGGTTTGCATGTCGGTAGCGGGTTTTAACATCCAGTACGTACGGGTGTTTGACCTACCGCCGGAGGTATCCGATCGTGATCTTGCTGCTGAACTAAACAAATTTGGGAAGATTAAGCGCTGTGTGCGGGAAAAGTATCCACCCGAATATCAACTGGATTTGTTCACCGGTGTCCGCGGAATTTACATGGATGTGGAGAAAAAAAATCCACCAGCGCTTTACTTCCTTAGCAGAAGAGGAAGAATTTTCTACAGTGGAAAAAAATTGAAATGCTTTGCTTGTGGACAAGAGGGACATCAAAAAAAGTCTTGCCGAAGGAGGAACGTAAAAATAACAAGAGACACAGGAGTAGGTGTCGAAAAGGCAATAGATTTGGAAATAGAGATGCTGGAGGAGGAAGAAGAAGAAGAAGAAGAAATCGGTACAACACTGGAAGCTGAATTGGATCACGGAAACCAGCAGAACGATCAACACAACCAGCAGCAGCAGAAGCAACCGGTATTACACTACCAACCGCAAAAGCAGCAAAAGATTGGAAACTGGACTGAGCACGTTCACCTGCATACAAAGTTGCTGAAGCAACAGCAGAAACAACAGAAGTATGCCAATGATAATTCACCACCCAGGAAGACCTTACGTCCCAGCTCTTCACGTTCGGGCACCGGATCAGATAAGTTTTAATAATTCAAATGAATTGTAATTGTTCATTCTCTTGACTCTTGGCTCCGTAAAGTTTTAATTAACAGTTGAGCCTTACAAATAAATTAAATGGATAAAAAAAGCACCGCCAAAGTGAATGAAATTTATAAAAAAAAAGTTTATGCTTGCAATTAAAGGATTTATGAAGCTATGAGATATTTTAATGATAATTGTTATTTACAAGATGCAAGAAGGGAAGGTAAAGTGTGTGTATGACACATAAAACCTGTCAATTTAGCTTTCAGAGAGTCACAATAGCGATTAGCTGTAATGATGAGCAAAGCGATAAGCGAGTAATCAGCGATCATAAAATCGCTAGTTGTGACCTTCTGATAGCAAAATTGACAAATTTTATATGTCATACACAAACTTTTCCAGCTCTTCTTGCTTCTTACACATTAAAATTATCATTATAGTATCTCATAGTTTCCTAATAACGAAAAATATCATTTTAGCTGTAATGAGCAATTACAAGCCTATTGACAAATGTAAAGAAATTTGATTAAACCAAGTAAATCATATAAAAAATCAAAATGATTGCTATTTAGATTTGCTATTTACTACCATGACTGATGATTTTTGCGTATCAGAGTCACCTTCTCCTCTTTGGAAAAATGAAATGTTCCACACTGCTATTGAATACTCCATAATGATACTTGAGAAAACCTCGGAGAAAACAGCAATGGTGGATACTAATTTGTCAGATTTTGATGACTATGGAGTTATCAAAAAAAAAAAAAATTGAACGGTTTAGATTGGCAACTTGTAATTTGTAGTCATGTTTCAGAACATGCAGTTGATGTATTCTATCAGATTATTTATTCTATTCTACACGGCGAATGAGAACGACTCAAATTTGAGTTTAGTTCACTCATAATCGCCAAAAGTGCAGGAACTCAGCGATGAGACGAGGCTCACGTTCAAATTCACTGGTCCATCGAGCGCTCCGTTTGCGAAAGGAGAATGAAAGAAATACGAAAGGGATCAGTTTCAAGAAGTGACAGTTTCATCAAATTCCCCAACTAACCATACTCAAGCAAAGTAAGAATATACAAGCTATATTGCGACTATATGGTTACTTGGGTACTCGTATGGCCGTCAGAATGGTTCATCGGTTGCGAAGTGAAGTATTTCTGAAAGTGATGTGTAATATTTCTCAATGTTTTGAATTTATCCTACCGTTACCTCAATGTTATATCACAGACAAGCACACAACACATTGAACATTTATAATTGTAAACCCTACCGCCATCTGTCGTATATACTTTGATGGGCAATACACTCCCCAACAAACAATTTGAGTTGATCAACAGCTGTATAAGCTATTTTTTAGCCCAATGTTTGTTGGGTCAACAGATGGTTGTAGTGTGTAAACGTCAAACGCTAGGGAATGTGCACCACAAATGGCAGTACTACCAACTAAGAAACATTTAAATTGACCGTTAAAAACGATTTTGATGAACGTTTTAAGAGTGTTATGTCTGCTTTTCTGTGATCATACCTTCACTATCGCAACTTCGGGTAATCTGCGAAAGTACTTGCATTTTTCTCAGGCACTTTTGATCTAACTGCAATTACTCTCTCATACTCGAAATGTGCCACGACCAAATTTGCACAACGACGCCTTATACGCTCTCTGACCGAAGCGCAGGGAACAGCAAAAGTGAGAGTGGGATGCAAAACTCAAAATTACCCAAAATTAAGTAAAAAGAACTTAATTTTAGGGTAATTTTTTTCTCTGTGTATGGATTGGAGATGTTTTCATGGCAAATTATTCATAACAAGTTTGCACCCACAGGGAGAGGTTACCTCCTGCGCAGCTGCATTTTTCGGAAAAAGGTGAATATGTGCGATTTCCACTAAGATGAAAGTGGAAATTAAGTGAATTTACTTAGGAAAGGTTGTATCATGCTGGTGATAATAAAGAATTGGTTGTATAGGACGCCAATATTCAATAAATGTTCATTTTGGCCGTTTTTAAGCAAACATATTGATACTCACAATTTTCGACGGAAAACGCACCGTAGCTTGATTTACTCAGCACGCACCATACTATAAAACGGTGCTGGATGGTCTTCAAAGTGATAACAAGATGACAAATCATCTTTATTTTGAGTAAAGGGTGATACGGTCAAAATTTGGTCAAGGGAAAACGCGTGTAAATCGGTGAAATCGTTTATTTAAAAAATCAAATTAAATTTCTTTTTCAAGTTCAATTAGTATAAAATTCAGGAAAAATATTCAGTTAGGCTTCCGCTTTTCCAAATCCGAATTGCCGGGCCTTACGCTTGACCCCTGCCATCAGATTTTGTACAGCCACCTTGTCCACCTTCTTCGCCGCAGAAAGCCAGTTTGCCTTGAACTGCTGCTCGCCCTTAGCAGTTTTTTGGTCTTCTTTAGGTTCCGCTTGACAATAGCCCAGTATTTCTCAATTGGGCGGAGCTCTGGCGTGTTGGGAGGGTTCTTGTCCTTGGGAACCACCTGCACGTTGTTGGCGGCGTACCACTCCATGGCCTTTTTACCGTAATGGCAAGATGCCAAATCCGGCCAAAACAGTACGGAACAACCGTGTTTCTTCAGGAAAGGCAGCAGACGTTTATTCAAACACTCTTTCACGTAAATTTCTTGGTTGACAGTCCCGGAAGCTATGAAAATGCTGCTTTTCAAGCCACAGGTACAGATGGCTTGCCAAACCAGATATTTCTTTGCGAACTTTGACAGTTTCATGTGCTTGAAAACATCTGCTACCTTTCCCCTTCCTTTTGCCGTATAAAACTCCTGTCCCGGAAGCTGCTTGTAGTCGGCTTTGACGTAGGTTTCGTCGTCCATTACCACGCAGTCAAACTTCGTCAGCATCGTCGTGTACAGCCTCCGGGATCGCGCTTTGGCCGTCGTATTTTGTTTATCATCGCGATTTGGAGTCACTACCTTCTTGTAAGTCGATAGTCCGGCTCGTTTTTTGGCTCGATGCACGGTTGTAGACGATACACCCAGCTTATTTGCGGCATCTCGGAGAGAGAGGTTTCGCTTGAAACTACCGGCAACTCTCTTTGTCGTCTCAGCGGCTTCCGGTTTTCGATTTCCCCCCGATCCAGACTTCCTGGCTGTCGACAAACGTTCCCCAAACACTTTAATTACATTTGTAACGGTTGATTTGGCAACTTTTAGCGATTTTGCCAACTTTGCGTGCGAGTAGCTCGGAGTTTCGCGATGCGCGAGCAACATTTTGATACGCTGCTCTTCTTGCTTGGACGGCATTTTCACAACTGAAGAGTGAATTCCAAAATCAAAATAGGAGCAACATTCTACACACACACACCTTCAAAATGAGGGGTGTTCAGGTTTTTTAAATGCAAAATTGAAAGAAATACGTCAAGTTGATATTGACCAAATTTTGACCGTATCACCCTTTAATTGAGCAATTTTCTTCTGTTTACATCATGTTTACGATGCAGCATTGATGGAGTCGTGAAATTAAATGAATATATCTTATGAAAGTTTATCTGGAAAAGTCAAAGATGCACATCAGTCTGATGTAAAAACGTTTTCTTCTTCAATTCGAATGTTACATTGGAAGGATTTTACGCAGGCTTGATGAAAATTATGATTTAATGCTATTTTTCACGAATTTTATATGGAGTCTGTCAACATTATCATCATCATGCAGTGGCGACATCTGCGTTGAGTTTTTGCGGCAATCTTCCAATTGACGTTTGTGCAGTTCCGACTGTTCCTTCTCTTTCTTCCGTTAACTGACAGTTATAACAGGAACCGCCGCAGCATAAATAAACCTCTTTGGTTGTTCTACCATCATATAGGCGGACCCCTTATTATCAGTGCCGAGTGGTTGAGATGACAAAAATTGGACAGTGAGAATTGTATTAAGAAAAAGTGGCATTTTTTTGCTTTGCTGTTGTGAGATGCACTCGCGCTTAATAGATAGAAACACGATTGATTATGATTTTGAAGGTTTCCTGGAAAAAGGTGGAGAGCGATGCGAGCAGATGGGTTTATATGCAAGAGATGAAAAAAGATTTTTCGTAGATTGATTCGCTAGTGTGAGGTTTTTTGACCATTTAAAATCGAGATTTAGATGTGTCACACCCCTCGGTTTTAACCAGATTTAGTCTTTTCACGCATATTTCTCTATCGTTAATAACTCAGTTGCAAAAGCATTCCCTGCTGTGTTTTACGTTTTTTGCACTTGTACACCGCTAACGTGTTTCGATTATGGTTGCATTATGTTTTTACAATTGGTACAATCTGAAGAAAACGCTTTTGTTTGAAGCGGTGTTCGTTGGTTCATTGTGTTGTTTTGTTGTGTTATTTTATTTTAAAAACCATACATGAAAAACCTGTTTTAACGCCGAGAAAAATTAATTTCGTAAGTAATATTAGCTTAAAGTATAAGGTACTTCTTAAGCGCGCATGCATTTTATACACGCATATTTAGGGCCTTCAACAATCTCAGCCATTATGGCTAACAGCGGTCTACATGTAAAGGATATTTCGATTCTGCTGGCTCACCGCCGAGGCATTTATATCTTCCAGAAATGGAATGGAAGTTTGTTTTGCAGGGTGCATTCATTTATTTATTTATATTAAGATCAATCAAAAATCTTATCGAGAGCAAGGGAGGTATCCACAAAAAAAAAAAAAAATCGTGTAAATCACATAAAAATTAAAGAACAACCCATATCTGCTGTATTCCGCATAAGTTACGACAGTATTATAACGCCAATAAGTACGCTAGTTTATACCCGTTCATAGTATATCATGAAGTTAACAACAATGGTTGGTCCTAAACCGTTCTACCTTATTCGAACGTTAATGGAAATAGGTTTCACATATCCAACTAGAACCTTTCCTGATGTGGTTGGGCTATAGTTCTTTTGCAAAATATAAGTAGGAAAAAGTTAAATTTCGTATGGTGAACGTTCTTAATCACCCATTGTTGGTACGGTTGGGTCTTCGAAAACCTTACTGCATTCATTCCTTTATCTTAAAGTCGGTCTCTGCTCCGCAATCTAGTGCCAATCACCGACGGGCATCGATTGCCATCCATTGACGGCAATCGAATGTGCAAGAAGACAGCTTCCACACCTGCGTAGGATATCGCACGCATGCAACACACATGGGCCGGGACCAACGACCTTACTTTCCTTGACTTGACCATAGATTTTCATGTCTCAGAAGAATCCCACCGACCTCACCCATTGGAGTGAGAAAGCAGTCACGCTTACCACTACACCGAATTGTGGTTGCATAGCCGTGCGTATCCAAAGAGAAAATCAATGAAGAGAATCTATCAGGTAGGTTTTCATCTACACACTTAATTTAGCTCAGTAAAATCTCCAACAACCGGTTACCTTGGCATTTACTTTTGCTGATATCTCTGCAAAATATATGTTTGTTAGCTGATATCTCAGCAAAATGTCATTTTTTAGCTGAGTCTCGGCAATCGTTTTACTGAATCTCAGCAAAATAAATTGCAGAACTGCTTGACTGTTGGAATCTCGGCGAAAAAAAAATAAGTGTGAAGAAATTGGCGTCATTGATCGAACGGAAGGACGCTTTCCAAGCCGTTAACAAATTATAAGCTGTTCCAATTTTAAGATGGCATCATCCTACTAATACAGGAACTCTAAACGAAACCTCATTCCCAATCTCCTCGAGGAAACCGCGACTAATCGGTTTCATCAAAACTAGACGTAAATTTAAGCGAAAAATGAATTATCGACTCCGTAAGGCTAACACGATTGAGTCTTTCATATATAAACGAAATAGCTAAAAACTACAAGGGGTTTATTTATTTATTTATTTATTTATTTATTTGTTTAATTAATAATTCAACTGACAATTAATGTCTTAATGAATAAAACTTAATCTAAATAGTTATGGTCAACGAAACGAAAACGGTCAAGTAACCGGTGACGAAACACATTTGCTGATACGTTAAAGTCAAATTCGCAATAAAAGTAGTTAAATTGTCGGCTGATTGCACGAATTGGCTCATTCTGCGTATAATTTCTGCCTCGTGGCTCCAAAAACAGAAATTCGCGTTGACGAAGAGGTCTCTCAGGAGCATACATATTTCAAGGGGGGGAGGTGGCTGTCAAATACGAACAATCTTCGCCTACCTCGCATAACTGGTTCCAAACGTAAACAAGCCATAAGAAACCTACAGGGTTTGTTTACGTTTGGAACCAGTTTCATACAAGATGATCAGTAGGCTGATTTGACAGCACATCCCCCCCCAGACATATTTAGCTTTCGTAAGAAGCTTTCCAGCAAACATAGCTTGAGCGACCGTCTGTCGCACCACTAACGGTTCGATGCCCAGAAGACGGCAACGCTCCTCGTACGGTGGCAGGTTCGATTAGTCACGTCAGTTCAAGAAACGAAGAGCATATCTCACAAACTTTCGTTGAACAGATTCGATTCTAGCGATCCAAGTGGCTTGGAAAGGGCACCATACAACTGCACTTGATTCTTATATAGACCGCACAAGTGAGCAGTAAAGTGATCTGAGGCATAATGGGTCCCGGTACTCATTGGCAATTTTGAAAATAAAACCCAGTTGGCGATTGGCTCGGGAAATGATGTCGTTATAATGGATTTTGAAGGTGAGTCCGCAGTCCAGAGTAACACCGAGATCCTTTATTTGTTCTACACGGGCAATGCAACGTCCAAAGAGCACATAGTCAAACATAATTGGTTCGTTTTTACGGTGATAGGAGATGACGTTGCATTTTTCGATGCTCAGGCTCATCAAATTTCTCGTGCACCAGTCAGCGAAAATACATAGCATATGCTGGAGATCCCAACAGTCCGAGAGGCTTTTGATAATTTTGTAGATTTTGGCGTCATCTGCGTAGAAAAGACGACATCCAGATGGTAACAACAGAGCGATGTCGTTTAAAAAGATCGAAAACAGCAGAGGTCCCAGGTTGCTGCCTTGCGGGACTCCCGAGTTGTTTGAGAAAACATTTGAATCCGTCGCGCCAATCTTGACTCGTACAGAGCGATTCTCTAAGTACGATCTGAACCATTTCACAGCCGTAGACGAGACACCTAGTATCTCCAACTTAGCAAGCAGGATTTCATGATCCACCCTGTCAAAAGCGGCTTTTAAGTCCATGTATGCAGCATCAACTTGCCATCCAGCATCCAAGCTTCGCAGACAGTCAGAGGTAAACTGCACCAGGTTCGTGGAAACCGATCGATATAATGTTTACAGCACATAAACAGAGCATCATTTACAATAATCTCGAAAAGTTTAGAGCAGGCGCACATGGAGGAAATCCCACGATAATTAGCGACATTTCGTTTGTCTCCTTTTTTGTGAATTGGAAACAGATAGGAAAGCTTCCAGCGGGAGGGGAATTCACTTTGCTGTGCCGAGAAATTAAAAAGTCGCGCAAGTGGAAGGTAGAGGTTGACTGCACATCGTTTTAAAACTGACGAGGGAATTCCGTCAGGACCAGCGGCGAATGAGTTCTTCATTTTGCGTGTTGCGGCTATCACCATGTCTTCAGTGATGTGAGGTATGTCAAAACTAAAAACATCACGTGGCATCCCGGAGGTTGCGACCAACACCTGTGTCGGTGAAGCGGAAAAATCGTGGAAGACTTGTTTGAATTGACGAGCAAACAAGCTGCATTTTTCACTTTCGCTGCAGGCCGTATCATCTCCGAGGAACATGGAACAAGGCAGCCCGGATTCTTTCCGTTTTAAATTTACAAACGACCAAAAACCTTTCGGGTTCGACCGAAGGTTCGCTTCCGTGCGTCTCACGTGCCGATTATAGAGGAAGTGGCTGTAGTTTCGATAGCGACGACTTGCGAATTTAAACTGTTGCTTGTAGAACGGTAAGCGAGAGCTGCAGTACCTTCGGAGTGCGGCGGAGCGCTGACGTTTTAGTTTACGTAGGCGTGGGTTCGACCATGGAGGCTTCTGCGGGGGACGTCTTGCCGGAAAATAACTTCTTCCAGCGCAGAGCTGAAACAATCCACAGCATCATTGACACTAGCGGCCGTTTCGATACAGTGCCAATCTATTTCCGCAAGCGCATTGTTAAATGCAGTGTAATCGGCCCGGCGAAAGTCCAGAAAGCAGCACTCGGAAAACGGTATATATTCAATTGGAGTGGATAAACTTAGTGATACGACGAGAGCGGGATGGTCGGCATCTAGATCGATCAGTGGCTCGACCGGTAGAGAAACAGAAGTGTCTGGTAATGCTGAGTCATTTGCCAGAACAAGATCTAACAAACGTCCATTACGGTTGGGAAAAATGTTCGCCTGAGTGAACCCATGAATTTAAATCCGTCCAGAAGTTCACAGCAAGCAACCGGCATATGCGATAGCAGAGGATCAATGAATGGTGTGCCACTGTCAGAGAAACGCCACTGTAAACCAGCTTGGTTGTAGTCGCCAAATAGGAGAGCGGGAGAATTGGGGCACAATTAAGACGAAATCGAGCCCAACGAATTAACGTGCTCATGGATGATCGTGCAGTCGTTTTTTCGGTCGGGGGGTAGGTAGACTGCGCCTACACTGAGCTTGGTTCTTGGCAGATCCACAACAATCCAGATTTGCTCTAGCAGACTTGAAATGGGCGAGGTACTTACATAGCTGGTCAGTTTCGTTGTGACGGCGATCAGAACCCCACCACCACGGAATTTTTGACTGTTTAGGGGAGAGCGGTCGGTTCTGAAGACGTAATAATGCGATCCAAACAGCTACGGTGAGTAAATCCGGTCATCCAGCCACGTTTCTGTCAGGACAATCAAATCGTACTCAGTCTCCGAGACAGCCAGGAAAAACGGGTCAATTTTAGTCCGCAGCCCACGCATATTTTGGTAGTAAATCCGGAGACCACTCAAGATGCCACTACGCGAACTGGAAGTTGAAGGGAAATCAGGTACCGAAAGTTCGAAATCGCAATTATACTCGCCTGGAGTTGCAGGCCGGAAGCCCCCGATACCACCACCGACCACAGGACCGGGACGATGACGATGGCGGATGTCAGCAGCAAGCGCGACTGGGTCGGGGGCTGGGGAGCTTCCTTAGTGCCTGTTTTACGGTGTCCCGGATCCGATGAAGTTGTGGCGATGGTGTCAACAGCTGGAGAAACGTAGCACGCTAGTTTTTTGCCGAATCAATAAACTCGCGAAACTGTAATCCGGCAGGCCAGGAATCCGGATCGAGTGCAGCATCTTTCAAACAAGGATCCAAACCGATCTTGAATGACACAAATGTCATACTGGATACGACTTTTCCTCCGGTAACCAAGCGCACCATATCGACAGGTTCAGTTAAGCTCAAGCAGCGTGACACAATACTCTGCACGTCGTTATTGGTGATGAGCGGGTTCAGGCGAGAAAGATATAGCCAGAATTTCTCCGGAGGTGCACTAGGAGCAATAGAGGGAACGGAAAGACCACTCAAGTCAATTGTTTTCGTTCCATTTACGGTTGGCACGTCAATATCAGGCCGGTCTTCACGACGGCGTTTTGCACCCGGTTTGGGCAGGTTGCGTTGTGGCTTAGCAGAGAAATTGTCGACTTTTTTACTTAGCTCAGCCACGGCATCATGCAGTTGCCGAACCTGATCTGGCAACGAAGCAAGCGAGGGGGGTTGCATTTGTTGTTGCTGCCGATCGTCGATGAAACAGCGGATAGAGCGGCCCTGTAGAACCCCACGACAGGAATTGGGTTCTTTAGGGGGTTTAAGGTAGTTTGATATTCGTAATCTGCATCACAAATGGAACCGAAATCCAAAATTTCATCAATTTTGGAGCACTGGAACTGTTTTAAATAAGTGCGATTACATAAGCAAAAATCACCATCTTAGCGCCCCTAGGTGGTACTTTGTATGGGAGTGAGCTGTCAATTTGTTAGTTTTGTGTCAAACAGTGAAGTGATTAGTTTGCTTTAAATCTTGATTTAAAAATCAAGATAGAAGTAAATAGGATAGAGAAAAATATCGTTGTGCTCAGAAAACGAAGCCCTTTCAGATGATGTATAGAAATCGATATATTTTTCAAAATTAAGGAACCCAATTGCAAACGAAGAGTATCTTTCCAGCTGATAATGGTTCCTTCAGATTGCGGATATTAATACCGCAACACTGCTGGCTGATGTGGTAGAATGTTTCGCAAAAACCACAGCGCAGCGGCTCGAGCTCGTTGATAACGAGCTGACATTCTCCGCATTGTTTTTGGTCCATTCTGCTTTGATGGAGCTGCACAGTGAAAAGATGGAGACGGGTCGGGATTCGATGATGCGAGGATAACTTGTTGATTACAGCAAACGACAGCACGAAATTTTTTTACAATGGTTGTACGCAATGATGAAGTAGGACTACGTGGTCTTATATAATAAATGGTAATGTGTATCTTTATTGAGCCAGGTCATTAATCTGAACCATATTTTAATTATTTTCCTTACCTCATTTTTATATTTTGATTTTCTGTTCTATTTACAATCGTACAGATTTGTAGTACAAGCAGAACTTTTGTGCGCGGAATCTGACGAAATATTGCTTGGAGCCAATGCCCATGATTGTGCTGGGTAATTTTAACATGGACCTCATGAACGAAGGGAACTTGAAGTTGGTCGAGTTCATGAAGAAATATTTGCACCTGGACATGGATCGTGAGTGGACTTAATTTTCGTTCGCAACGTCCGCCTTGATCTCTTTTTCTTCTTGTTGTTGTGTTCTTGTTCTTTCATCGTTTATGATTGGTTGAACATAGCAAAAGCATGTCATAAAATAGAATGGAAGTCAGAGAAAAAATTTTATTCAACAGATTGCATTCAACGTATCCACATCGTCGTTACCAGAAATCGACCGAGCTGCTGACTGCAAGTTGCCTTTCCAGCGTCTGGTCCGTGAAATCGCCCAGGACTTCAAGACCGATCTGCGCTTCCAAGGTTCGTCCGTTAATGGCCCTACAGGAATCCAGCGAGGCCTATCTGGTCGGTCTGTTCGCCATCCACGCCAAGCGTGTCACAATTATGCCAAAGGACATTCAGCTGGCTCTTCGTATTTGTGGTGAACGCTCTTCTTAATTTCTCCGTCGAAATCTAACAAAACCGGCCCTTTTCAGAGCCACTAAAAGATTCCACAAGAGAGTTGGGAAGGAAATTTCTGCTGCTTACAACTGATCGCATCACAGTGAATCCTGATCTCAAAATTGCAACCAGCAAGTGCCCTAGAACCAAAAGCGGTGCGATGCTATGACGATGACTGTAAGGGGCTTAGAAGCAGAAGGGTGGAAGCCAATTCTCTTTATCGATTTCCTCTTTTGTGATGACCATGGCTCGCACTATTTCTGTTTTGATATAAATAAAAGGATTTCTGGTAGTCAAGTAAGGGGCTGCTCATATGCAATGCGGTTCTAAGCAGTTTTAGACCCCCATTCCTCCCCTCCCCTAATCATCCATATTCATTTTCATATAGTTGTATAAAGCATTTGTGGAAAATATCCACTAAAAGAGTGTTTTTGCGTAAAACAAATTTGATATACCTAGTATAATTTTCTTATTTTTTCATAACATTGCGACATAATTATTTAGACAGAACAACACAAGAATTATTTAGAGGTTTTCTAAACATATAAAAATTTGCTTTATAGTACAGTACCCGTTCGATTTTGGTACAATTATATTTTGGCAATCATTCGATTTTGGCACCGTGCCAAAATAGAACAAATTTTGCAAATAATGTATTTTTGCTCATTGTAATAACATTGTAATAACTTTTATGTCATAAAGATAACTAACGGCAGTCAAAAATCAACGAAATCATATCATATTTTTTTTTTCATTTTTTTTTTCAGCTCATGACTAAATTATTCTACATTATCTTATCAATTGGTTCCCATCGATTATAGTACAGTACCCGGTCGATTTTGGCAACAAACCCAATAAATTTGTGTGGCCAAAATCTAACCATGTCAGGATCGAACGGGTACTGTAGCTGTACACTTAATTGAAGCATTGAACATTCGTTAAAAGGTATCTCGCTACAAAAACTCTTCCTATAAAAAATCATGTAGAAATCATTTAATAAAATAATTCACCTGATGAATTGCAGTACGTTGATTATTTTATATTTTACTCAAAGCAAAACTATACAATTTAACATATATATCTCATTGTATTTCTTATTATGTTACGCACTTCTCATAATATTTTATGGATCGTTTAATTTTAGCTTGATAATTATTTTATTATTCTTGTGAATTTAGATCGGAAGGGATAGTGGATAACTTATATACATAAATAATTATTTTTCAGGTTTTGTTTCTCGTCATGCATGACATCATTTAGATGAGATTCAATTTCAATTTTATTGTTAGTCCTGTTAGTTATTCATCACTTTTTTTCAATTACTCTAAAAAGGGAATATTAAGTATCCTTCGAGCTAAACATATTTACTTGCTATTATTACTATAACCTTGACATTTCAGTGTTACATCCACCTACCATTGTAAGCAGAGGAGACATACATAGAGGTGCATCTTATTATGTGTACAATATTTATAATTTTTATTGCATCCATTTAATTGTATTCCCTACATTTCATATTTTAATGTTCCGATATACTTCATTTCACCATTACATATATTTACATTATATAAATAAATACTGGGATGGGTGGGAGCATCAGGGTATCATTTGACCTGAAACTGGACGATGGAGTGGTATGACAACCGGAGTCTAGGAGGGAATAAACACTATCATTTTCTTTATCCTACCGATTCGATTGTGGTGGTGTAAATTCTACTCCAACAGTTTCAGTGAGATTGACGCACCCTTCTTAACAAACCATCCTGTAGGAAGCTTAATAAGTATTGCGAATTGCGTTATTCGATTTGTTGGATCGTATCGTTGGAAGGAGATTCTCAAATTCCCGTGGATTTCGCGTAAGTGTCTCTGCTAACGGGTCCACCCCCCCGTTTTTGGCCCTTTAAACAGCGATATTGTGAATTCAGATCGGTAGCTCAAATTGATCTTGCTATTAAGTGGAGCTGCATACAAGACAAGATCTTTGAAGGGATGGTGGCTACCTTACATACACATACATACATACCATGGCTCGCACTATTTCTGATATGCTCTTCTATCATCCACAACAACGAACGTATCAATGAATGTGTTTGCCGTCGAGTTAACATTATCTGACCGTGCACTTCGTAGTTGCTCCTCGGTGAATGATCAGAACTAATCCACTTGCACAGAGAACTACATAGATGGTGCATGGGATAACCTTTCCATCTTCAATGTACAAGCACATTAATTTAATCTATAGATCAATTCACAGCACCGGCCACGTCCTCACGGTCTTTTGGGGACGGAAGGATGATTAGTTCGACGTCCGGATGTTACTAGAGACCAAGAATATCTCTACATCTCCACGGTTGTCTCGGAAAGGATAGTTGTGTTAGTGAGGTAGGTTATTTAAGGTTTATAGGTTAAAGCAGAAATTGTTTTTATTTAAATCTAGTGGGTATAGAATAAGGCAAAGTGAAAAATTGCAAGGAAGGGGACAGGCCTGGGATTGAACTCCCTACCTTCTGCTCAGTAAGCAGAAACGGTAACCACTGAACTACCGAACCTCGTCGTAATACTACATCGACATGTTTCGTCTAGGAATGATTATCTGATGACTGTGTTGGGTAAGCAGCATATGCATGTACGTAATTGGTGAATTTGTTGGTTAATTCGACGCTTTTGGACAATGCTGGACATTTACCACTTTTTCAATAGTTTTTTGTTAAAAATAGACATGTATAAGCATTGTTATCGATGCGTAACCGTATTTCTGATCGATTGGTGATAAAATTATTGAAATTGGACCAGGGGCAGCTGAGTTATTAACGTTCAAAATCTTTCACAATTTTGTTTCATGTTCCATTTTCGGTTTTCACAAAGTTAACCCCATATAGAAATCACAGACGTAGTCCTACGTCAAAAAGATGACCGCCAGAGACCAAGTTTTCTGTTGGTAAACTAAAAAAAGTGATCAACCGGTCTCCATTTTACGGTACCCGTATGCCTGGCAACTCAGTATCCTCGGCTCTCGGCGTGAGATTTTGAGTAATTCATATCGCGAGTAACTGGTTCTCACGAGCATTAACATCAAATGGGAGAGCATTGAGCAAAGCTCTGAGGGTGGAGAGCGAAGCGAACGTCTTGAAGCGCGCTTTCCACCACCATCACCGACGATTTGCTCGCTCGCTGCTATTACGGACTGAATGATCGAACCACATCGCGCGGCGCCGGTAGCAGGCAGCGGGTTATTAGCAAATGCGGTGTGGTGGACGTGGAGTATGTTTGTTGGATTCGCGCGCCTAGCCATCCATGCTTGGGAACCGGTACAACACAACATTGGTTTAGTATGAATTTTCCTCCCGTGCGGATCAGTTGGTTTTCTCGCTGCTGCTGAACAGGTCGGGATCGGCATTCATTAAAGTGTGGTGTGCTTTCGCAATAGAGGGTGACCTTTTCCCGAGCTGCACCGTTTAGCATTTACTAGTCGGTTGTGTGGCTCGGCATTAAGGTCCTACGGGAGTACGGGGCTGCGAACTGGAGCAAATAGTCAGGAATTAATCAATCCGGCGCGGGGTGGGGACGGTAACTTTTATTGCCGCGCCTTTGAGTCCAGTTTCCTATCGTTGGAGCGCGTGGACTAATTGGCGACTTATATGAAACGGGGGAACACTTTTTGGTGAACCTTAGTGTCTAGTTTGGTGCAGAGTAGGGGAAACGTTATAGTGCGGTGTGTTTTTATGCAAATTAATAGATATTCAAATCGCGCCGGTGGTCTGCGGTGATGTATGGCCAAATGCAAGTGTGATCGGGACTGAACGTAGCAGGTTTTGCCTGTATTCTCGGTGGTTGTGCGTTTTTCAGTGATTTTGAGTGGTGTTATTATTAGAAAATTTAACTAGTTTTTCATCCTAGAGAGCAGGTTAAAACTACGCAGTGTGCTGGTGAATGCCAAGATCGTGGATCAAGCCAGAGGATTGCGAAAAGAAAGCTAGCAAAACGTGCAAATTCACTATCGTTATTAATATTCTTGAGAAAAGTGCAAGTGCATGGCATGGGGGAAACGAATTTTGCTGGGTGAATCATCAAATTGGGTTTCGCTTGGTGCGATACGACTTCCACAGCTGTCAAATTCAAGATCAATTTCATTTCTAAAAAATTCTTCAAATATTTTCTTTTTGTTTCTCGTCCTATAGTTTTCCTTTCAGTTCGACGATTTATGATAAAAATAAATTGAGAGTGTATAAAAAAAAAAAACAAATCTTGAGTGCGAGTGCGAAGGAGTTGCGAAGAGTTGAAAAGCCAAGAAGAACTGTGATTCCCGCGCGTGAGTGAATACGCAAGTGAGTGATTTTCACTGAAAATAGCAACAAACATCAACGGCAACAGCAACATCAACAGCAGAAGAAGAAAAACAGACAACAACATGTGTCAAGATCGAGTAATTAAGCTGCTAATATTCGGCTTTATCGCCGGCCTACTGCTTCAAGAATGTAAGTTGAACTGTTCATAATTTTTCATCCATGAACGCGTTTAGCTCGCAGTGAACAAATGTTGTTGGGTGCGCACTTATGCGCTCCATATGGTTGGTCGGAAGGAATGGATCATCATTTGAACGCGCGCGCTCTTGTGTGCGAATGGATTGCTATGGGGTTTAATATGATTATGTCACATAAAGGTCTCTGAAAGTGGGCGATTAATGCACTTTTTTTTTCGTAACGGTAATGGGAAGATGTGCAGCGGCGATGACAGACGAGTATGAAGATTAATTGGGTTCATTAATGTTTGTGGAAGGCGGCATCGTTTGAGGTCACAGATTGTAGACCTCCTGATGGAGATGGTATTAGTAATGGTTACTCAAGCAAAGTTGAAGATCACATTGGTCATTTAATACAGCCATCAGTTCAATTTGAACCGCTACTTGAACCGCATTTCGTACATACATTTCTTAGTTAAACTTAGCTTTGGGTGGGAGCTTGATTCTTTTCTAAAGAGAAGTTTTTACAATGTCCGGCAAATGATGTTTAACGTGTAGTTGTACCTCGATAAATAGCAAGATTTGAACATTTGAAAAGGACAAATATTTTAGCCTACATTTTTTTATTAGTTCGCAAAAAAACATAAAAGAGATAGCAACTTGGTTGCTTGAGCAAAAATGGGTACAATCATCCATCAATCGAAGTAGGTGTCCGTAGTGACAAAAACAAGCAATGATAATGATATTTGTCTGATTGGGTGGATCTGGCGACATACCAAGCGAAGGAGAAGAAAATGAGATTGGGAGAGAAGAAAAATAGATTGGAGCTGAAAAATCACGATCTGAAGACTGCTCAAAATTTAACAGACTAATAATACTTTACCAAAACCATGCAATCAACCAAGGAATTAATAGTTACACTAAATTAAAAATAACAATATAGCTTTATAAACGGTAAAATTTAAAATGAAGCATTTTAGTAAGGTTATCATTCAGCTCCGTAATCTATTTAATGAGCATGCCGCCAATATCACTACAATTTTTATAAGCTGTGACGCAAAATCAACGTAACTGATCACTAAAGCTTGCTTCAGATAGAATTGGAACAAAAACAATTGCCTGTATTTCAGTTATTTATTATTGAATTCAAGATATTTTTTTATACAAATGTAGCGTTTTCTTCATACTTTTAAGAAAAAGTACGGATAAAATTATTTGTCACGGTTTCGAAGGAATTCTCGAATTTTTCCTTTAACACGGCTCATTAGGCGGCGCACACCTTCTTCGTCCATTGTTTTAGCTATCTTATTCCACCAGGTTTGATTGATGTCTTTGACAACCTTTCCTTTGCCTTGAGTCTCCTCTTCATGATTGCCCAGTATTTCTCAATAGGGCGGAACTGGGGGCAGTTGGGTGGGTTAAGGTTTTTCGGAACAAACTGGACCCCTTTCTCTGCATACCATTCTTGAACGACTTTGCTGTAATGACAGCTTGCCAAATCTGGCCAAAACATTACGGGATGGTCGTGGGATCGAATGAACGGCAAAATTCGTTTTTGGAGACACTCTTTTTGGTATAGTTCCGACGTCATTGTCTTATTTGTAACGAAAACTTTCGTTTTTTTGCCACAGCTGCAAATGCCCTGCCAAATCATAAATTTTCGTGCAAATTTGTCGGCAAAAACAAATTTAAATTTGGCTGGAACATCCCCCCGAGCCGTTGCCAAGTAAAATTTTTGACCTGGGATTTGCCCGAAGTCAGCCTTGACATAAGTTTCATCGTCCATCAGAAGACACCCGTCGAACTTGGTCAGCACCTGGTCGTATAGCTTCCGCGCACGGATTTTGGCCACACTATTCTGTTTTATGGTTCGATTTGGCTGTTTGCTAGCTCGATACGACTTGATTCCTTCCCGGAGTCGAGTTCTCCTCACGGTACTATGGGCAGCACCGAAATTTCTGGCCAAATCACGGTCCGACAGATTGCGATTCCTCTTAATCGTCTTCAAAATCTTACCACGCAGTTTCCGGTCGACAGTTCCACTCCGACGATTGGCTTGAGGCTTCCGAATCGTCGTCAATGTTTCCCTATACCGCCATACGGTATTTCTGGGCAATTTCAGCTGTTTAGCTAGCCTAGATGCAGACCACAATGGATTTTCCAAATAACTGCGCACAATTTTTTCCCTTCTTTCGGCTTCCATGTTGATTGTTTACAAAGTACAGTCGATTTGCGGAATGTCAAAAATACATACGTGAAGCTGACAAAATTCCCGACACGTGGGCGCCAAGAACTTCCAAATCCGTCCACCAGGAGCACCACAATATGAGCAAAAGTTTGTTCCAATTCTAAATGAAGCAAGCTTTAGAAGGTAGTTCATCCCTCTAAGGGAGCACCAATAAGTACGACACACTCTTAGGGGTGAGAAAGGGTTTACTAATGTGTGACAAGCACGGGACTGACATCAAATGTTTCCACTATAGGATTCTATTAATTTATAACCCATAACAAACTTGAACAACACATACGAACTTTGAGTTTGTTGCATGTGTTTGTTTTGCGTTGGGTGTAAGTGTGTGGGTTAAATATAGGAGACAACAGAAAAATGCTGGCTTAGCAGCCCCTAGGTGACAAGCATTGCATTAGGTATAGGAAAAACGTAACGGGGTTAATTTTCGCTATATGTATTTCGCGTGACGTACTTAATGCATGCTCCCTTACTCGATGTACCAACTCGAGTGGGTTTCTTTATGGTGAAATAATAGGTTTCTTTATAGTACACCTTCTTCCAACGTAGGTCTAGGAATGTTCAAAGCAAGTGTCTTTAAGAAAAATATCAGGTGAATTGAATGTTGTGATAGTTAATTTTAGGAACCGTCCCCATCAGAACTTCCAATACAGCTCCCATCAGGTTAAATGTCCGTAGTCAAGTTAGAACAGGATCAAGATCCTGGTGGGTTAAAAGTATACTTATTACACCGACAACCGACTTAATTCTGACTTATGTCTGAAAATCGTAAACGACCGATTTAAATTTGTAGTGATCCGAACTGTCAAAACCATAAAAGATTTTGATCTAGATAGAAATAATTTGTCCAGAATAGATCAGACACTTAGCTATTTAGCTAAGCACTTAGGCTTAGCTAAATATTTCCCGCGAACACGGAGCGAGATGTCAGTAGCGTGCTTTGATCAGAAATTTTATTGTTTATGCTATGGTTATTCATGTCGGTTTGTCGGTGCTTATAACACGATAGTCATTTCCAGATCTTTACTTTGAACGAGAAATTTTAACGAAAAAGGGTCGAAAGGTTTCAATGTCCATCAGAATGGTTTCCTCCTAGGACTGGATCAACAAGTCACGCTGGATACCAGCTCAGATTTGAATCCAACCGTAAACAAACAAATGAAATCTGTCTTGCATCCGAGCAAACAAAGTATACCCTAATAAAAATAACCATAAAAGAGAGCTTAACGACGTGTCCGGGGTATCATCCAAACTATTTGTGGGATAGTTTACCCATCCGGGATACAGTTCGTTTATGGTATTTGTTTATTAGGGTAATTAGATATTTCTTGAGTATAGACCTTTTTGACGTTTAATCGTCTTTCTCTATCTAGCACACATGGATGAACGGACGGTTTGTTTTCCCACTAATCTGTTTCCCTCTTGCTTGCACTCGTTCGATTTAAATGGTGCAGTAGTGTGCGCCAATTAAACGTCAAAAAGCTCTATTCATAACTACCGTATGCGTGATAATGTTTGCACTATCGTACAAATAAGGTTCCAGTTTCACCTGTGCATACAATGCCTTGGTTTTCTTTGCATGCACGTACACGCTAACTTGAAAGTAAACATTAATGGTTGAAAAAGACCCATTTTGAAGAAAAGTGGCTTAACTCATTAAATGAATAAATTTTTTACCCATTAATGAGTATCTGTTACCCATTAATGAGTAATTGTTAATCATTAATGGGTAACAGATACTCATTAATGGGTAAAATTGTTTAATCATTAATGAGTTAAGCCAGTTTTGTTCAAAATGGGTCTTTTTTTACTCATTAATGAGTACTTTCAAGTTAGCGTGTAGCCTATAGTAGGCTGTGTATAAAAGAAAATGATTTACTTAATTTGACAGTTGCACCATGACGAAGTGGCAGCGTATTCGTGATTTGTCCCACGCGCTAATGTCGCAAAAAGACATTTCAATCGCCGTGGGAGTGTCCCGGTGGACCGTCAAAAGAGTTTTAGACCGGGAAAAGAAAGGACAACTATCCGCGAAGGTAGTCACAGGTCGTGCGAGGTCAGCTCGGGTTCCGAGTGTTATCGCTGCTATCAAAAGGAAGATTCGGGTGAATCCAGTGTGTTCAATAAGGAAAATGGAAAAGGGACACGAGATCAGTGACTTTACGGCACGGATGATCGTAAAGGAAGATTGCGGGCGAAGTCTAGGGCACGAAAAAAAAAAAACTCACATGATTACCAACCGCATCCGGGATAGAGCTTCCATTTCCCGGTGGTTTCCACCATCCCGGGATTCGGGAAATATTAATTTGATATCCCGGGAAATGCCGGGATCCCGGGAAGAGAACAAAGATAGTAAAATATTTTAATATTCGTATGTTTCATCTCCTTCGAAGAAAGATTAAAAATGGAGATTCCTTCATTACTAGGGACACCAGATTTAAAGACATATCTTTAGTTTGAAGACATTTAAAATTATGTGAAAGTATTTTTTGGTTTTTGAGAAAGTTTGAACATACTGAGAGGTAAGCACATATCATCGGTAAGAGACGTGTGTGTGAGAAAATTTGCGGTATTTTTTTCATGCAGACATTTTGAAGATATCTCATGATTAGTGAAGTTGTTTCAAGACATGCGGAAGCTGAAGCAGGCTTCCGATGGATTTTTTTTTAATTTTAAGCTGGAATATAAAGATTTTTATTAAATTAATGAAGTTTTTGACTTCATATTTCAAGCTTCTTCCTGAATATGTTGAATATGAATAATGTAACCAAAATCGTATATTTCAGAATAAAACTTGATCCAATTGAATACTCACAGGACTTCACTGAAATATTCGATTAGCTGGAGATCTTTTGAATACTTCCTGATCAGCGTACAGTTTTGGGAGAATATCTTCACAATAATACTTGATCAACCTGAAGCGTTGAAAAATATCCAGAGGATATCAGCTGGAGATCTTTAAGTACTTCCTAACCGGTCTGCCATCTTGAGAGAGCCAATTGAATGTTTGACTAGTTTAAGATCATCAGATTTCCTGATCAACGTGAATTCACTAATATCTGACCAACCAGCAATTTTGAGAGACTATCTAGAGACGTTATTTGAATTTTATGAACAGTTGAATATCTTAAGAATAGCAATTGATCAAACTTTCATCTCGGAAGGATGTCTAAGAGATGACGTTTGAATTTTTGAACAGTTGCAGATCATCAGAACATTACTTGATTAAGTTGAAAAGTCTTGAATAATATCGAGAGATATCATCGCAAATCCGTGAATATCAGTTATACGAAGATTCCTGTACATTCAATAAGTTTCTTGAACTTAAACTCAGTTCCATGAACTCAAAGCCTACATAAAGTTCTCTGAATATGTAGAATATTCGACGAAATCCTGGGATATTCCGTCAACTTCTTCGAAGTTCCCAGTACTTCAAAGATTTTTTCATAGCTTATATCTTTCAATTTTTCGATAGGTACAACTTAATTTCTGCCCAGCTTGCTGAACTTTCAAATAATTCATGCGATGTTCCGTAATCATCGTCCACGAAGTTGTTTAACATTCTACAAAGTATCCTGAAGATCGATGATGGTCCCTGAAGTTTCACGAACTTCTATGAAGATCTCTGAAATCAAATGAATGTCTCTTGACATCTAAGAAGTTCCCTAATGTGACGTGATGTTATGTTTGTCAGCCAAATTTCACAATAGTCCGTACAGATCATGAGGATTATGGTGGATGATTTATCTCATGAATGTATTTGTAAAAACTATTTTGCCGTGATTTAGGATTACATATAGGGGAAATGTCTCTAATGTTGGCCTATGGATCTAAGATTGGGCCCATCGCTAAAAATCTGCTATTTATCAATTTTATCTAGATGAACGCGTTATGGGGACGTTACTAATGGATATTTTTGGTTGCTATTGAAAATTTAGTCGATTGCTGAATTTATGTATGGGCCCAAATTAGGGACACTTAGGCCGACATTTTTTTCCCTTATTCGGGACATAACACCACTGCGACCAGTAATTTGATCTATTGTAGTATATCCCGTGTCCTTAGTTTAGTGCATGTCGTCTTACTCCATCACTATTGAGAAATGATGAAGTATTTGATTTTTTTACAGTTGCCATTCTCGCATTTATCGTAAGGATCCGACTCTAATTGAAAGGTCCTGCTATTTATACCCTTCGAAATGTTGAAACACTCTCCAAAGGCGCGCCCCTTTGTCAGTCAAAATTAGATTCCTTAGCAAAAAAATTAAGGAATGACACTGATAATGACCATGCATCAGAACCCTAGTCTTAACCACTTCAGACTAGGGAACAACGAATAGAAGATTAGAAATCACATAGATGAAGACTAACTAACTCATTTGTTCCTTGTTTCAAGATCATCCTCGGTGACAAAGCCGAGTCTTGTCACTATCAACAAGGCATAACAAGTAACAAGGACTAAGATGTGTTCCTTCGATTACTGAAAAATCCTGTTCCCCTAGTTCAAAGTAGTCGGGACTAGGAATCGGTGGTAGATCTTACATCCCGTAACGTACCACGAAAAGGTGATCTACCCACGTTTCGGTAATCCCGGAAAATGTCACAATCCCGGGATTTTTATCCCGGGACATCCCGGGAGCTACGAGTCGAACGATGCAAGAAAATCTTGAACTTCCTTAAGCGAAAAAATCCGGTAGTCCTGTTCACCGACGATAGCATGTTTACTTTCGATCCCGTATCAAATTCCAGAACCGACCGGTATATTAGTTCTCTTCCGGTAAAAGACGTGGCCGACGAGCACAAGAACGTGTATCTGACCAAGCATCCTGCTAGTTATGGTGGTTGGATTGGTGGCTTCCGATGGCAAAAAAATTGACCCGGTGTTCATTCCAGAAGGCGACAAGGTCAACACGGAGGTCTACATCGGGATTTTAAGTAAGTATGTTCTTCCGTGGATCAAAGAACAGTACGGTCCGAAGCCAAATGTTGTATTTCAACAAGATGGGGCTCCATGCCACACCTCGAACCGCACTCAGAAGTGGTTGCAGGAACATCTTCCGTTCTGGACGAAGGATATGTGGCCGCCATCCAGCCCCGATCTTAATCCGCTGGATTACTCAATATGGCGCGTCATGAAGGCCAATGCCAGTTCTCAACGCCACCCGAGTACAGCAAGCCTCAGTGTGAAACCGAACTTTTTGACAGTGCGAACCTCAACCTGAGGTAGGTTTTAAAAACAATCGATCGAACTGACGTTTGTCGGAAAACAAGCAGAGCCGATCTTGATTCATGATCCAGTTTGGAACTGAATAATAAACAAATTCGCTATAAAACGGCATAAGCAGCGTCCGCACTATAGAGATTTTCACGCCTGGTTGTATTGGTGCGTTGTGTGAAACTGAGAAAAATAAATAACAAACCGCTGCCAAATTCATTTTGACAGATTGAATTACATGCATTTTGAGGTTAGCCCGAGGAAAATAATAAACAACTTTACTGATAGATCCCCGTTAGTGTGCGTGCGTTAAACGTCATTAATCTCTATTCGCAATTTCATGCACACATATGACGTGTTTGTTTATCTACATTAAAAGCAGCAGATAAACTTTATCTGCTGCTTGCTATTATATCCGTTCTAATCGACAGAATTCTAGATAAACATTTCAAAGGGTCTTATAGGCATTGATCAATTCTCTTCATCGATTGTCTCTTCCGTTAATAACTCAACTGCAAAATCTTTCCCTGTAGAATTTGACGTCTTGGACGCTAGATAAGAACCTCCTTTAGCCAACTATGTGGTAAACATAGCGTGACATCTCGAGAAAACTTCGAGATAAGGGCGTAATTGCTTTTGTAAACAAACACGCCAATCACCGATTTCTCGCAAATTAAAGCTCAATCTTAAAAACTAATAACACATACAGGTAGAGGAATGATTCTTATTTCATTTGATATAGTTTGTTCGTGAGATTGAGTTTTTTTTCGTAAGAAATCGGCGATTGACGTGTTTGTTTACAAAAGCAATGACGCCCAAATCTCAAAATTCTCCGGATCTGCTTGTATAGCAGTGGTTATCAAAATAGAAAGTCGATGAAGAGAATCGATCAAAGCAGATAGGAACATTTGAAATGTTCATCGATAATTGTCCAAAACGAGTTGAAACCGTTTTTACTAAAGGGTGATACGGTCAAAATTTGGTCAATATCAACTTGACGTATTTCTTTCAATTTTGCATTTAAAAAACCTGAACACCACTCATTTTGAAGGTGTGTGTGTGTAGAATGTTGCTCCTATTTTGATTTTGGAATTCACTCTTCAGTTGTCAAAATGCCGTCCAAGCAAGAAGAGCAGCGTATCAAAATTTTGCTCGCGCATCGCGAAAATCCGAGCTACTCGCACGCAAAGTTGGCAAAATCGCTAAAAGTTGCCAAATCAACCGTTACAAATGTAATTAAAGTGTTTGGGGAACGTTTGTCGACAGCCAGGAAGTCTGGATCGGGGGGAAATCGAAAACCGGAAGCCGCTGAGACGACAAAGAGAGTTGCCGGTAGTTTCAAGCGAAACCCTAACCTCTCTCTCCGAGATGCCGCAAATAAGCTGGGTGTATCGTCTACAACCGTGCATCGAGCCAAAAAACGAGCCGGACTATCGACTTACAAGAAGGTAGTGACTCCAAATCGCGATGATAAACAAAATACGACGGCCAAAGCGCGATCCCGGAGGCTGTACACGACGATGCTGACGAAGTTTGACTGCGTGGTAATGGACGACGAAACCTACGTCAAAGCCGACTACAAGCAGCTTCCGGGACAGGAGTTTTATACGGCAAAAGGAAGGGGAAAGGTAGCAGATGTTTTCAAGCACATGAAACTGTCAAAGTTCGCAAAGAAATATCTGGTTTGGCAAGCCATCTGTACCTGTGGCTTGAAAAGCAGCATTTTCATAGCTTCCGGGACTGTCAACCAAGAAATTTACGTGAAAGAGTGTTTGAATAAACGTCTGCTGCCTTTCCTGAAGAAACACGGTTGTTCCGTACTGTTTTGGCCGGATTTGGCATCTTGCCATTACGGTAAAAATGCCATGGAGTGGTACGCCGCCAACAACGTGCAGGTGGTTCCCAAGGACAAGAACCCTCCCAACACGCCAGAGCTCCGCCCAATTGAGAAATACTGGGCTATTGTCAAGCGGAACCTAAAGAAGACCAAAAAAACTGCTAAGGGCGAGCAGCAGTTCAAGGCAAACTGGCTTTCTGCGGCGAAGAAGGTGGACAAGGTGGCTGTACAAAATCTGATGGCAGGGGTCAAGCGTAAGGCCCGGCAATTCGGATTTGGAAAAGCGGAAGCCTAACTGAATATTTTTCCTGAATTTTATACTAATTGAACTTGAAAAAGAAATTTAATTTGATTTTTTAAATAAACGATTTCACCGATTTACACGCGTTTTCCCTTGACCAAATTTTGACCGTATCACCCTTTATATCCTTGTTGATGGATTCTCTTCATCGACTTTATCTTTGGTTTACCACGGCAACATAAACGAATTTCTCGCTAAGCTCGCCGCACAGTTCGACAGAAGATGATAAACTGCCTAAAACATGAAGTAATGAAATTGGGTTGTTTTTACGTATTTCGACTACAATGTGCAGTCTTCATCAGTGTCATTCCCACTAAAGAACTTATCAAAATCTAACCCCCTTAAGTACTCATCCCCTAGGTATAAAAGTCAAGATCACAGGTATATAAATGAAACTACAATGTGTTGAATCGGAACCTACCTAACTAATTAAAACCAAAGATTTAAGTAAGCTAAAGGAGAAAAATCTATTCAACTCTCTAATAAGGAAAATCCCAAAGGCTTGGTAGCCATCATAATGAAGTAATGAAATTGGGTTGTTAGCGAAATGCTTTAATAAAACAGCAAAAAAAGGTTATCTATCTTCCATTTAATTCCACTTAATTAATTTTGGTATCCATTTTTTTTTTTATCTAGTTCGTTTATTTGGAAGGCTCAATCGCGTTAGCTTTACACCGGTCGACCGGTTTTCGAGCCACGGTTGTCAAAATTTAACTTTTTGTCTGTCAGATATAACCATGCTCGGATAGCAGGGTTAATCAATAACTTTTCATCTGTCAAATTTTAACCAAAAGTTAAAATAATCCACCAAATGGTTCAGAGCCTAAATAATTCTACCGTGGTTTATAATTCTATGTGTTCCTAGCACTCCTGAACTCATTCTTACTAGGGTAAATGTTGGCTTCGGCACCCATTGACTGTTTTCGGCAACCAAAATTTAAACGTTAATTTCACTATGTTTTCCCATCAACGCACTTCCCTGAATGTGTCCAAACGATTGTTTAGCCTTTCAGCTTCAATCTGATTATATTTGAACGATCGAGCAATCCAGTAATGCTACATTTTTCTTCAAATAAAGCATACGCACTACAAAATGGGGTTGATTTCGAGTTGCCGATAATAGAACAGCTGGTTAACACGCAGTTCTAATGGGAAGGTTGCCGAAGAAAAAGAGGCTGCCGACAATAGTCACACTCACCTGAGAAGTTTGGAGCGTTGTAAAAACGCTTTCAAAACGTTTTGAAAAATTCTGTCGATTGGAATGGATAGAAAAGCAAGCAGCAGATGAATGTAAACAAACAGATACATCATATATCCCTATTTATCAATTGGGACGGTACTAATGGATATTTTTGGTTGCTATTGAAAATTTTGTCGATTGCTGAGTTTATGTATGGGCCGAAATTAGGGACACTTAGGCCGACATTACATACATTTCCCCTATGTGACATTTCCTGCTTTGGATATTTTCTATTTTTTTGGAACCAATTGCATCAAACTTTAGTTTCATTAGGTATCGTAGGAGGAAAAACACGACCGCGTAAATTTGGAATTAAGTGCTTACAGCAAAAAGCATTGTTTTGAGCTGAATTTGCAACGTTCCATTCGCAAGAATTTTGTAAGCAGGACGATAAATGAAATCGAGCGCTTATCAATACCTGCAATATTCAAGATTTTAACACCTAATATGTTTCTCAATTGCCGTCAATTGAAAATTTCTTCAAAAAAAAAACGTTGTAAGGTTGATCCTAGTTGATCGAAAAGGCGAAGGAGGAGCACTCGTGTTTATTTCAGTTACCATGGGGACGTAATTTGTGATTAGCCCCGGTCCTTTTTCAAAATGTATCATTATTTAAGTACGGCCTTAATTTTGAAATGACGTTTCACGTTCATCTAGTGATGGCTGATTTTCATTCGGATAATCGATTAATCGATTAACGAACCGAAAAGTAAAATATTTATAATCGGTTATATCATGCCGATATAAGCATTAACTTCACCAGAGGATCATCACCCATCGTTTCAATGCTGCACTCTCATTAGTGGAAAAATGATAGCACAGCGAACAAAAAATAATCGATTAGATGTTACGAATAATTTAAAAAATAGGACATCTCTGATTTTGGTGTGATTGTTTTGATAAAAAAAAGAGCGCAAAATTTCATCTCTACCGAGGGGGCAGCAAAACCACAAAATTACCTTGAATACGGGGGGTATTCATTGGATGAAAGGGTCCGTGAAAGAGGACACTAAAATAGAAAGTTTTTCTTCCGACTGTTTCATCTTAGTATTCTTCTTTGGAGGAGCTACACACAATCATAACAAACTTTTTCGATCACTATGGCTAAGGTCGCAGGATGAGACTCCCAGCTAGCTCCCAGTTAAGCACTATTTACTAACGAAAATAATCGTTAATATGCATCAACTCGATATTTCGTGATGTAGGGTAAATCCATGCTTTCAGAGTTAACAAGTCAATTATGAGTTTGGTACGATACTTTAGTTAATAAGCTACCGAACGAAGTCGATGAGAACGCGTGATATGAAGGTTTGCACCCATTATTCCCAAAAACAAAAGAAGCGCTTCGACCGAATCATGTATTATCTTCATCCGATAGGCCGAAGTGAATTCATTGGTGTTTCAATGGCGTTTCAATGCGTTAGGCCGAGTTTGGAATCCGTAGGCCGAGTTTGGCGTCAAGCAGTGTTAGACTTTTGAAAATATCTCAACGATTGGTTTCTCTTTATCAAATCTTGCGGTACGTACGGAAAGGTAAATAAATTTGAAAGCCATCAGTAATAATAACATTCTGTTTGGTGCTAAACTGCGCTAGATTAAAAAAGTCCGGGTTGTGCTTAATAGGCCGGAAATGGGATAGTTAACCCTACTTATAAGTTGACTTACTAAAAGCACAAGTAACAATTTTTCAACATACCACAAACAAAATGATTTTTTATTTAGTTCGTTTATTTGTAAGGCTCAATCGCGTTAGCTTTACGGAGCCGATATTTAATTGTTCTTTGTTTGTAACAAAATTCACTTAATTCTATGTCTAGTAGGAGTTGGGCCGATTACTCGCGGCTTACTCGAGGTTAGAAGGGTACATTTTCGAAGGATAGGATCAGGGGAGGAGCTTGGGGTAGGGTTTTGATGTCTCATCAGAGCGTTGTCGCCAGTATGAACGGTAGTGCTGTTCTAGCTTCGTCCGGAGTTCGACCGGCTATGGTGGGTGACCAGTGGGCGACGATGAGACTCATCGAGACGGGGGGACAAGATAAACAAAAACTAATAAAGAGAGACAAAAGACAAAAGGAATTAAATTCTTATACTAGACATTTGAAGAAAAACATAAACGGACTGCATATAGCAGAGATCACGGGTTGCCAACACGTCTCTGATAGGAACATAGGGTTGTCTTCCTTGGGCCTCGAGGGTATTCAAAAGTCGCTCTCTGGCGGCGTCATTATCCGTACATTGCCAAACTGCGTGTTCGATGTCATCGTAACCGTTTCCACACCGACAGATGTTGCTGTCCACGAGGTTTATTCTATTGAGATGAGCATCTAGCGAGTAGTGGTTGGACATAAGTCTACTCATCACGCGAATGAAGTCACGACTTAAGTCCAAGCCTTTAAACCACGCTCTCGAAGAAACATTAGGAATAATTGAATGTAACCACCGTCCAAGATTTCCATTGTCCCAATCGGTTTGCCAACTCGAAAGGGTACTCTGACGCACTAAATGGTAAAATTCATCGTGTGAAATTTGCCTGTCATACAATTCGCCTTCCTGCGCGCCCACCTTTGCGAGAGAGTCCGCCTTTTCATTGCCTGGGATTGAGCAATGTGAAGGGACCCATACAAAGGTAATCATATATGATCTTTCGACCAGCACACTCATCTGCTCCCTTATCTTTGGAAGGAAATAAGATGAGTGCCTACTTGGTTTCATCGTAGACAAAATGATAGTTTTACACCTATTCAACGTAATTATCAAATCTTCGAGTTGTTTGCATTAAATTACATTCAATTAACATAATTTCCGTAATGAATCCAATGCAAACCAAAAAGATCGAAGAGACGAAGAAATATTGCATCTGTAAATAGGCAATATTACTGAATAACAACGCTCTTGATTGGCTTCTGACCGACTTGAAAATACTAGTTAAAAAATCCTTTGAAAAGCCCCCTGTCGAGCTAGTCGAAAAAAGAATGCCCACACGTCAAACTCCGTCAATCATTTAAACAGCGGAGGAACAAAATAGAAGAGAAACTATCCGGCCTGTTACATCTCATTACGCATTACCGTGACTATTGACAATTCGCCTCTTCGGTCACTCTGTAACTCTTCACTCCTATGGTAAAATCCCATAAGCAAACATCAGTCTGTGACGACTGTGAGTGAAACTTGGTGAACATTTCCTTACCCTTTCACTCCTATAAAAATCCCATATGATTCTGTCAATCTTTGGGTGAAGAAACGGCGGATTGCTGGAGGAATGAAGAGATCAGATCAGAGACGCCGTCAGCGTCAATGTTAACTTTCGCAAGGGCCAATGCTGCAACTACTGTTTGCGTGAATTTCTCGAAAATGAAAAGTCACTCAAGAAAACCAACACCAAGATTGTGAAGAGAAAGAGACCTCCTATCCGATAAAATTAGTGGCTTACATGGATTGACTTTGACCTACGAGACATTTACGAAAGAAGCTATTATTAATGTTTTCGACATTGGTCCTTATGATCGCTCAGTGTCGATATCACGAAAATTTTATTTTGACAGATCGATGTCCAACCACAGACAAACAGACATAACTCTCGCAAGCTGTTCATCGAACAAGCATTTAACGGTCAAATTAAAACCATCGTAGTTGGTAGTACCGCCACCTGTGGCGCGCATAGTCAATTGCCTTGCATTTGACGTTTACACACTACTGCCATCTGTTCAGCGTACTACCCACCACCGTGTACTCAACAGATGGCGGTAATGGTTTAGCGACGATGTTTTACATTGAGAAATAATCAATGTGTTATGTCTGTTTGTCTGTGGTCCAACTATGCCAGTTATATCACTGAGGCAAAACAAAAAAGGGGTCAGTCAACATATCAAGCTGAACATTGCATTAGGTACTAATTAACATTGATCGATTCTCTTAATCGATTTTCTCTTTCGTTAATAACTTGAGCACATAACCATTTCTTGATGTGTTTGTTGTATTAGATGCTAGATAAAAGCTTCTTATATTGATATGTGCGCTGAAAATTCCAGGGAATTTACATGACCGTGGAGATACAATGTTCAGCTTGATATGTTATGTGCCGTACCCTAAGGGCGTATACGCGATGATCGATTCTCTTTATCGATTTTCTCTTTTGTTACTCGCTAGATTAAACCTGTTACAACTCTGCATTGAACAAATTCTAGAAAATTGTTTCGATTAGCTGTAGCAATGCAAAGAGAAAATCGATGAAGAGAATCGATCATCGCGTGCTCACTGTCGAATTCTCGCGTCACCTTTCAAATAGACCAATGTAACATATCCACCATTTTGAGAAAATCGAAGTTGAAGTTCGACAGATTATTATTTAAACTGTTTAGAAACAATACATTTTGCAATACTATTTTTAATGGAGTCAGTGAATAATAACGTTGAAAATTCAGTAGAAACGATAAAATCACAATTTAACTTTGAATTTCATGCTACAACATAGAAAAAACCACATAGGACGTTTTGACAAGTCGCGTTGTACATTGGACATGTTACATTGAACGATGTTTCTCACTGACATAATCAATGAGTGTTACATTGGACGTTTTGATCTATATGATACTAGATTCCCTTTCACAGATTTCATAGTAGAGTACCTAACTTTAGATTGGCCCCGCCTTTAGAAAACGAGCACCAATCATGTTAGGCAGTCCGAATGACCGAAGTAACAATCATGTACTCATCGTTTCAAACTTTACATTGGACAATTTTTGAGCTAAGCTTTTCTTAAATAAATGAAAGTAAATTTGGATGGGTGTTTTTGAATCACATACAATGATAGAAGAGCAATAGTGTGTATCGCTTAACTCGATTTGTTTACATTTGTTACATTGGTCTATTTGAAAAGTGACGCGAGAATTGTCCAAAACGAGTTGAAAACGTTTTTACAACGCTCCAAATTTCTCAGGTGAGTGTGAATATTGTCGGCAGCCTCTATTTCTTCGGCAACCATTCCATTTGAGCTGCGTGTTATAACCAGCTGTTCTATTATCGGCAACTCGAAATCAACCATATTTTGTAGTGCGTATGTTTCATTTGAAGAAAAACCGTGCAGAACAGGTTTCCTCAGTCGTAGAAATGTAATCAGATTGAAGCTGAAAGACTAAGGAATCGTTTAAATACATTCAATGAAGTGTTTTGGTGAGAAAATACAGCAAAATTAACGTTTAAATTTTGGCTGCCGAAAACAGTCAATGGGTGCCGAAGCCATCATTTACTCTACGTCCCAAGGATTTTTTTTGGTTTTATGAAGGTTCTGCCGTTCAATATGTAGACTTGTAGAATTCTTCAGATCTTTGAAAAAACTAGGGACGTGACTTGGGTCGCTATTACTTATCATCACACGAATCTTATATGAACACAGATTGCCACAAGATGAGAATTCGTTCAAAATATATGTTTTCAATCCACCGAGCTTGATTCATTCGAAAAATTCCATTTATCTTATCTGGCTGCCACTTTGTTGTTTGTTAGTTGGTCGGGTGCGATGCATCTGGGGGGATCTGAAAACTCGTTCATCTTCCCTGTCTCCCAGCATAACCGTGCGGTCGCCCATTGTACGAGGCGAGAATCATGAGACAAACAGACTGATGTCGTCGACGCCAACAACGACGGCGACGTGGCGACTTACTCATTATACGTACTGGTAAGCGCTGCTTGTCGGGCAGGTAGATTGTATAGTAGTATAGGACCGAGAACCCACTGAAACGCGAGCAAAAGGAGTAAACTACCGGTGGGTCGTAAAAAAAAAAAAGTTCGAATAGATAAAAATACGCGTTCTGTTAAGACGAGTGCTCCACTTTCCTCGCATTCCCCCTGCTGTCGATTAACGATTCTTGGTTTTAACGTGTTCGGCTACCGTTAGCTCTAGTAGGTACGTATAGAATGATGACACATTTTCGGTTGAAGACGCTTGGACGCAGGCAGGTTGCTCAAGGTTTCTGGGTGAATTCCTTGGCGTTTTTTTGACGACGACGACGACGACGATGAACGCAGTGAATTATAAATAGGTTCGAAAGTTTTTTGCATTCCGTGCGAGTTTCTTAGTCTGAATGCCGCGGATCGCACCGCACCAGATGTCCACTATTCTGGGTGAATGTTCCCTCGTACGATCGATGATGTTTATTAGTTTGCAAACTGTGGCGAAGCATTGCGTTTGGAATCCCATAATAGATCAATAATTATCATATGGAAATTAGCTTGCAGTTCCCACGGAACTGTATACCGACCTCTGTAGGGTCCCTGCTCGGCCGTAAACAATCCTCAATACAATCCAAGAAGACTGAAATTGCACAAATCAGCAGAAAGGAAACCCTTTCTCAATCCTTCACCTCCTTTCAACCAGCTGTCACATGTGTGCTGCAACTGCAGTATACAGAAAGAGGTGTATAGACAGGGTTGCTTCCACTCACATAGCTATAAAAAAATGTTTTTCATAATTATGAAACCCTTAGATTTTATAATAGTATTTTGTGTTTGTTGAAAAGTGTCTGTTTGACACATACAAGCTGTCAATTTCACTTTCAGAGAGTCACAATTAGCGATTTTACGATTCGTGAGCGTTCACTCAGAGTGAGCGCTTACGAATAATACAGTCGCTGATTGTGACCCTCTGAAAGCAAAATTGACAGGTTGCACATAACAAACACATTCTTTTCAACCTCTTTTTGTAACTTACAAGTACAAAATATCATTGTAGCACCCAATGAATCCATAATAATAATAATAAAAAAAAACATTTTTTTTATAACGAAGCGAGTGGAAGCAATCCTGTAGTATAGATACATATTGGCATATCGCTTTTGAATCGCATCCCATTACATGGCCAATGATATCAACCCAAATTTGAGTTCAGTTTACTCATAAATCGCAAAAAGTGCAGCAGCTCAGCAATGAGTTAATTTGCATCATGGTTTTTCCCGGTTTTTTTTCAGGAAAAAAAATCCCGAATATGAGAAAATTAAAGATTGGATTCTCTCAGTCTATTGATACTACTCCTAGACTGAGTAAAATTTTCGTCAATTTACCTCATTTTCCGGCAAATTTTTGAGGTTTTCCACAGGACCAATCGTTGAGTTCCTGCATTTTTTTTGCGATTTAAGAGTAACCTCAACTCAACTTTGGGTTGATCTCATTGTCCGTGTAGGGGACAGGAAGGAGCGGAGATGATGATCAGTTTCCTTACGACGACGACGACGACGACGATGCGATCGACCGTCTTCTTCGTCTGAGAGTGCTGATGGTGGTGAGAGGAGCGTTGTTTTCATTTCCTTCTTCTGGCTTGCAATTTTCTCATGCTGAAGTAATCTCACGGCGGTCTTTGCCGCGGGATGCTATTTATTATTCCTGTATCGTTCTGTTTGTGCGGCAACTAAACGACACCAGAGCAGTGTGTGAGGAGGTCTTTTCAGATCGTTTCTCGGGTTTCACGCCTGGAGGAAATTCTGACGAGTAGGTCAGCGTGGTGTCGGGTTTGGCTGGAAGAGACATATGGGTAATGATATATTTTCATTGTTAGAGAGATGCTATGAGTGCTAAATTATCAAAAATCGGTGGTTTGGCATTGCATATTACATTCTTTTTACGACGTAGGAATATTGATAGCTTAAAGTTTCGGAATAGTATGTCGGACGTACCATGGAATTCATCTGTTTCAGGAATTTTGTGGGATTTAGCTTTCAGCTTTAGTTTCGGGATTCGAGGGGACGAATTTACATCCATTCATTGGCCAATTATGGGGACTATGGGACGATATTGCATCCGTTTTCTTGAAAAGCTTTCATGATAGGTACAAGCATGTTGATTGTAGAAAACCTAACTGATGACTTATTTTTAGGTTCACATAAGGGGCATATTCCCAATCTGTCTGAAATTGAATCCAATTACTTCATTTTAAATTTTACTTGATTCAAAATAGATGGAAAGTGTTACAATTTCTTACTTGTTACTAGTTGAGCTGCAATTAATTTCCTTGGATCTACGCCGAACGAAACATGTGTTTGGACTGGACTTGGTCCTGAGCCAAACGCATCCAGTCACCATGAACGTGAAGCGACCTGATGTCCTCCTCAACTGCAAATAGCCAACGTGTGCCTAGTTGACGGTCTCGTTCGGGTTCTCTACTAAATATGACACTCCCTTGTTACTCTGCCGCATGAGATATTGAATCACTAATGTTATTGAACTTGCATCGGTGAAAATTGAAGATTCAGCATTTCTAAGATTTTCTCCCTTTTGCCCCATAAGAATGGCCAGGAATGTAATCTGGTGGGCAGTGATGGCATAATCCTCACTCAAATGATTTTGTTTCGCTCTCAAGGGCTCCCAATATCACGCGAGGTATTGAAATAAAATATCAAGCATGATATTGATTTTGAAGCTCCTTCGATATGGCGAGACTATTCAAAACATGTAAAATTGTAGCTACGAATTGACTTACCACAACAATGATTCCGTAGCACATCGTATTCTTAGACAGAGAAAGCATAGCTTGCTATCTGTCTTTACACTTTTCAGATGCCAGACACGAAGTTACTGCTACGAGCAGTGATGAAAGTTTTGGTTCGTGTTCGGGTGTACATCAACAATCTTGAAGCTCAAACTCACCACAATTTCGTGAGAATTGTAGCTGGTGAGTTTTGTTAGCATGATATCAGAGCAACCGTATCACAGTTTTTAATATCATCCGCTGTTGCCTACTTGTTGATTTTGTTTACGATGCTCAAATGAGATTATTCTCATTGGTGAGCTTTGATCTTTTAATATTTTCCCAACACTGCTGGTGGGACAACCTTAATAGCGACCCCGGCGTAGTCGTTAACATCCATACCTCTCACGCCAAAGTCACGAGTTCAAATCTCACCCCCGGACAAGTCACGAATGACCCAAGAGTGTTAAAGTGACTATAATAATATAAAAATAATAACTTTAATAGCTCCAGATTAATGGAGATTTCAATTAACATTAACAGATTAGTTCGATACTCGACCGCATAGATGAAGTCAACATCTTACTTTTTACTCTGATATTCTGGAGACTTGACGTCTTGGACAAAGTTCTTCATCTCAACAGAATAAATAGCTGTTCTATAGACGTCAACATTCTACAGCCTATCATTTTTCGAGTTCCACAGTATTATTGATTTTCATATGCTGAATTGATGTCCTAACGATTCGATAGCGTGAAGGAGCTTGGGTTTGAGCCCACGGTCTTCTACTCAGTAAGCAAAATCGGTCGCCACTAAGCCACCGAGCTCCTTACATAACAAAACAATTACGATCAAGTTTCCGTTCAACTTGTTGTTGCTAGATTTCGATATGGGCGGTGACCTCACCTACGACGATAACAACTATTCTTCAGAAGGATTTGTTATAGATTTTCCAATTTCCTAAATCTCGAATATTATTTCTTCTACGTACTCGTTCCTCCAACCGAATGTCAATACGCTTTATCTCATATTAAGAAAAAAAAAATCGATTTACACTATAGCTCTATAACGTGAAGGAGCTTGAGAATAAGCCCATGATTTTCTGCTAAGTAAGCAAAATTGGTCGCCACAAGAAAACTGAGCTACTTTTGTCACAAAACAATTACGATCAAGCTCCCGTTCAACTGCTGTTATTAGATTTCGATCCTGGCGACGACCTCACCGTCGTAGTCAACTGCTCTTGAGAAGGATTTTATATCGATTTCCTTTGATCACTTCTTTCCTAAAACTCGAATATTATTTCTTTTGCGTACTTGATTTACGAAAATAATAATTATGATCAAGTTTCCGCTCATCCTGCTGTTACTATTATTTCTCACTTCCGATGGCGATGACAACTATTGTCCAGGGTTACTTTCACTCACTTGCTATAAAAAAATGTTTTTTGGAATTATGAAATCATGAAATAGTATAATGCTAATAAGTACTTGTAAATTACTAGAAGAGGTCATGAAGTTTATGTTTGAAACATAAAATCTGTCAATATTGCTTTCAGTGCGTCACAATCAGCGATTTTACGACTCGTGAGCGCTCACTCTGAGTGAACGCTCACGAATCATAAGATCGCTGATTGTGACGCTCTGAAAGCGGAATTGACAGGTTTTATCAGTCAAACACATACTTTACACCCTTTTCTTGTTACTTACTAGTACAACATATCATTATAACATCTAATGATTGCATAATTCCGAAAAATATTTTTTTATAGCAACTGAGTGGAAGCAACCCTGCTATTGTCCTTGAATTGTCAGAAAACCCTGGAGCATGTCGGAAGAACTTATCGGAAGATCTATGCAATTTTCAGAAGTTTTGGGAACAATAGGTTTAGTCAACTTTGTCAGGATTCGAGTTGATCTTGGAGCTGTCGTGGAATTTCGAAGATGTTGTTCGAGATGTTGGCAATGGAAGTTCTATGAACTTTTCTTTTGAAACTTCAGAAGACCGCAGAAAATCCGTGAAATCCGTAGAGCATCTGAAAAATCCGTAGAATTGCCGAGAAGTCCGTAGAACTTTCGAGATGTCCGTAGATCTTCCGAGCAGTCCGTTGATCTTCCGAGAAGCCCGCAGAACTACCTAAGTCCGTAAAACTTCTGAAAAGCCTGTAGAATTTCCGAAATGTCCGTAGAATGACCGAGATGTCCATAGAACTCCCGAAAAATCTATAGAGCTTACGAGTCCATAGAATATCCGATAAGCCCGTATAACATCCAAACAGAAAGTAGAGCTTCCAAAAAGTCAGTAAAACTTCCCAAAAATCTGTAGAAGTTCCAAGAAGTATTTTTTTTTTCTTTGATTTGTTTTCCATACTGAAAACCACACACCTGGCCCCTACCTGTAATTGCTGCTGGTTTACGCATCGCATGCCACTGCTCCGAAAACCCAGAGGCAATCAAAATCGTAAAATCACCACTACACACCAGGGCTCTACATTTTCGAAGCTCTAAAATGAACTCGAGTTTTGTCTCTTTCATACAACGTGCTCAACGCATCATTTCTATAACACCTAGCTAGACTATCAGCACGAAACAAAAATGAAATGGATTTTCTCGTCGTTGCTTTGCTCATCACTTTCAATGAAAGTAACGTCGATTATCGAGCTGAAACGAAACCTTCTTATGGCTTTCAATCCCTTTCACCGACACTCTATCACCGCTCCTTCAATTTGTTTAATATGCGTTATGTTTTCGTTTTCGTAACTACGAGAAATGCTTTAAATACATATTTCCATTTTCCGTCATATAAGGGAAATGGCTCCAATGTAAGCCTATGGATCTAAGATTGGGCGCATCGCAAAAAATCTGCTATTTATCCATTTTATTTAGATGAACATTACATCCATTTCCCCTACGTCATGAAACCTCTGTTGATGTGTTTCATGAAATACGAAACTATGAAAGTCAAGGGCTCTTTCACTCGTCCGCGGAGAAAGAGAGGCAAGCGATAGGTAATTTGCTTGTAGACGCCGACTGAGGTTCTAGAATACTACGAAGCTGTTCGAATTAATCATTTTGTTCGACAATTTTCCACCGAGATGGCGCTGTTCCGCAGGTAGGAAGTGATAAAAATCCCTATATAGAAATTGGGAGAAGTGGGAATAATTCACTTTCGGTGCATATTCAGGTGAAAAAAGTGAACGACAACCTAAAGAAATTAATTAGGGACTTAAAGGGTGATACGGTCAAAATTTGGTCAAGGGAAAACGCGTGTAAATCGGTGAAATCGTTTATTTAAAAAATCAAATTAAATTTCTTTTTCAAGTTCAATTAGTATAAAATTCAGGAAAAATATTCAGTTAGGCTTCCGCTTTTCCAAATCCGAATTGCCGGGCCTTACGCTTGACCCCTGCCATCAGATTTTGTACAGCCACCTTGTCCACCTTCTTCGCCGCAGAAAGCCAGTTTGCCTTGAACTGCTGCTCGCCCTTGGCAGTTTTTTTGGTCTTCTTTAGGTTCCGCTTGACAATAGCCCAGTATTTCTCAATTGGGCGGAGCTCTGGCGTGTTGGGAGGGTTCTTGTCCTTGGGAACCACCTGCACGTTGTTGGCGGCGTACCACTCCATGGCCTTTTAACCGTAATGGCAAGATGCCAAATCCGGCCAAAACAGTACGGAACAACCGTGTTTCTTCAGGAAAGGCAGCAGACGTTTATTCAAACACTCTTTCACGTAAATTTCTTGGTTGACAGTCCCGGAAGCTATGAAAATGCTGCTTTTCAAGCCACAGGTACAGATGGCTTGCCAAACCAGATATTTCTTTGCGAACTTTGACAGTTTCATGTGCTTGAAAACATCTGCTACCTTTCCCCTTCCTTTTGCCGTATAAAACTCCTGTCCCGGAAGCTGCTTGTAGTCGGCTTTGACGTAGGTTTCGTCGTCCATTACCACGCAGTCAAACTTCGTCAGCATCGTCGTGTACAGCCTCCAGGATCGCGCTTTGGCCGTCGTATTTTGTTTATCATCGCGATTTGGAGTCACTACCTTCTTGTAAGTCGATAGTCCGGCTCGTTTTTTGGCTCGATGCACGGTTGTAGACGATACACCCAGCTTATTTGCGGCATCTCGGAGAGAGAGGTTAGGGTTTCGCTTGAAACTACCGGCAACTCTCTTTGTCGTCTCAGCGGCTTCCGGTTTTCGATTTCCCCCCGATCCAGACTTCCTGGCTATCGACAAACGTTCCCCAAACACTTTAATTACATTTGTAACGGTTGATTTGGCAACTTTTAGCGATTTTGCCAACTTTGCGTGCGAGTAGCTCGGATTTTCGCGATGCGCTAGCAAAATTTTGATACGCTGCTCTTCTTGCTTGGACGGCATTTTGACAACTGAAGAGTGAATTCCAAAATCAAAATAGGAACAACATTCTACACACACACACCTTCAAAATGAGGGGTGTTCAGGTTTTTTAAATGCAAAATTGAAAGAAATACGTCAAGTTGATATTGACCAAATTTTGACCGTATCACCCTTTAGTCGTTCAGTTTTTCCCCGGAAATTATTGTTAAACAACCTACAATTAATTAAAAATGATTTTTCCCCATGCAGTTTTACCTGCTTTACTACCAGTTCTCAGAGAGCCAAAAAATTCAAATTTGAGAGAGAGAATTCGCTCTCACGACCTCAATATCTCAACATGCCATGTATTTTGTTGACACTCGATTTGTGATTTCCCTTTCACAGATTGTAAAATAGAGTACCTGTCACTACAAAACATGTATGGTACCTCTATATATGCATTTACTTTAGCATTTGAAATCCCTCATTTTTTTACATATTCTGCGCAAAAGATAATTTATGCTCCGCCCCATACATAAAAATCGGCGGGAAATTGAGCTATTTTGTGTGCAGAATGTGTAAAAAAGGAGGGACATCGAATAATAATCTAAATGCATATATAGAGGTATCAGGCATGTTTTGCACTGCAGTGCCCTCTGTGAACAATTATAGGAAAACAGATTGTGTGTAGTTTCCGATAGATGTCACCGCAAACAACAGCAGTGACATCTGATGGAACATGACTGTAGAAGCTTGACAAAATGATTAATTCAACAGAAAAAGAAAGCTAGCAGTCTCTTCGTCGCATCGATTTGGTCGATTGAAGCTGATATTGTGACGCCCTGCTACACACACAACCCGTCAATTTTCCTGTTGCACCCTGCACTAAAGATAGTTTCAATCTTCGTTAATATCCTTACGCAGTTTAAAAAAGCTACAAATCTCGATTTCTTTTTCGAAGGGATGAATTAGCTTTTGTAAACAATGTATTTGATCGTCGATTTGGCGTAACTGGTAGATCGTGCCGCATGCTAACACTGCCATCAGCTAGGGGAAATTTTCCCTTACCTGATAGGTGGTGTTAGTATGCGTGGGTGAGCTACCAGTTACGCCAAACCGACGATCAAATGCATTGTTTGCAAAAGCTGATACGCCCCTTCGAAAAAGTAATCGAGAAATCTATTAAAAATATGCCGAGTGACAGAATTGAGCGAAAAAAGTGCGACCGGCCAAACAAACACGTCCTCCCGCGAGCACGGCATACTTCGATTCTCATTATTTCCCTGAATATCTTAACGAAAAACATGAAAGTTAGGTACACTGTGTAATTGTGGTTGTCAATCAAGGGGTGGTCACTCTACACACATATTATGCGTCAACTTTTTTCTCAGTGTGCCACAGCTGTGCCAGCAGTTCCGTATGTGCCATTCATTGAGCTGACTTTGTTTGGTTGTTTAGCAATCCGGTTAATTTGACAGCTCAATTCAAGGCTCAGTTTTTTGTTTGTTTTGATTTTGAACTAGCAGTGAAATTCAAAGAATCCGAATCAAGAAGCTGATACTTTTGGCGAGATTGACCGTAGCCGGCGCCGGTGGTGTAGTGGTAAGCGTGATTGCTTTCTCACCCCAATGATGCGTTGAGACCTGGTATTCACGGCATTTCTGGAGGATTTACCGCACGGTAAGATCTGGTCCGTTGTCGATCGGCCGTCGATGAAGCAGGCTTGATAACTTCCCACGAACTCGGTCATTTTAGGTGATAGACGACGGAAGATGATCTGGGATAGCACTTTGTAGGCGGCATTCAAAATGGTGATCCCCCCAACCATCATATAATTTGCTACCTCGACAAAGAGACAGTATGCTCTTTACTAAAATAATAGTATTCTTCTTCGCATTTCAAGCTTATTGCATATCACATATTAGCTTATTGCGTGCTCTCAACTTAGTGTTCTAGATGCACTTCCACAGTTATTAATTGAGAGCTTTCGATGCCTATACCATTTTTGCATTGATATAATTGTGTGGCAAGTCCAATCATACTTCTATGCCCAGGGAAGTCGAGAAATTTTCCAACCCGAAAAATTCCTAGACCGGACCGGGAATTGAACCCAGCCACCTCCAGCATGGTCTTGCTTTGTAGCTGCGCCTTTACCGACTGAGCTAAGGGAGGCCCCTAAAATAATAGTACACTGAGGCAAATAGACTTAAGAATTTCATAAGGCTCGGCTCATGAACAACGCATATGAATTTCATAAGCGTGATTTAAGTTGCTTGCCCCTTGATTATCGGGTAATATGAGGTGGGTCTTATACTGCCTATAATCCCATATCAGTCTCATATGGAAAAAGTAAGCATTGAGTAAATGGCAGTTGAAGTTACGAAGTGCAATTCCCATGTAAATATTTGAAAAATCATAGTAAATTTATTGAATTAATTAATTTAACTTTATTAGGGAGGCTTTCAGCCTTGGGCTGGTTCGCTTCCATAAATTTATTGATATTTTTAAGTTGAAATCAGTTACAATGAAGCTTTCATGTTTTGTTATATCAGTGAAAAATATTGCGATCCAAAAAGCAGAACTGTAACTTGACCGCTGGACGACCGAATTGTCAGGATGGGACTGTATGCGATTACTTTGCTTAATGGGACAAGCTGACTGGATGTTGTTTTCACATTTTTCATGATCAAAATCCGTAGTTTTATCACGTAATATGAAAGTAGATGCCAATTGACAATGGATAACGTTATTATCTTAAAATTGACTAAAATTTATATGGGACTGATATGCGATTATAAGCAGTATACGCATTTAACCATTTACTTTCCCCTAGCGTTGAAAGACGAGTGGTCAACACATGGGCCCCGTAATCTCAACGTCCATAGTTCGGTTGATGATTGCATTGGCAGTGTTGCTAGAAATCGGCTAGGCATAGGTTGCCAAGAAAGTTTATTATGAATCCGCTCCTCTCTTATACTAGACCCTCTCTTATACTAGACCCTCTCTAGTTGGATCGCCCATCAATTTTGCATTAAATTAATCCTGGACTCGTAGAAATACAAAGGGGGCGTTTTATACGCTTCTACCCTATTTACCTATATTTACCAGGAATATCTTTCATGTACGCAACTTTTTCTCTTTTCCTCCATCTGCTCAAGTGTTCCAACTGATGCTTTTAAACGCGTCATCGGTTCCACTGCGTCCCAAGCTTCCTCCCGCCATTACTCCTTCGGCTACAAATGACGGAGATGATCTGGGACGTCAAAACTTGTGGGCGTTCTATTATGAAATAGAGTATCGTATTTTTATCTCAGTTATTCCACAGCACAATGTAATGATGCTCCCACGTATGGCTGCTTCCATCATCAATGTCTGACCGTGGTGCGCTTCCCGTTTTTTTTTTTTACAGAGACGACTCTGCTCTACACCGCTTGAATCTTGATACTAGGGATATTTTTTAACTGTTCAGTAGCGGCAGTTATCTGTAATTAGAAGGGGAGGTGGGGGTAAAATAATCAGTTTACGTTGTGAGGAGCTTATTCATCATAATATCAATCAATCAGATTTTTTCATTTTACTCCAAGTTCCCCCACCGACAAGCCAATGCCAGACATTTCCTTCTGTTCAGATATGGAGGGCTCACATTCTGTCTTTGCTTAGAACGATGAGAAAGTTTGACGTTTCGAAAAATGTGATCCCATACATGCATTAAAATATTCTTAATTTGTGTGGCTGCGGATTCCAGAATCAACCTGCGCGCATCATAGCAACAGTTTTGTCGACGACGCACGGAATGACGCAACTAGGCGCCTCTCTTTTGAATGGAGCACATGGCCTGCTGATGCTCATAAAACAGATACATCCGTTGTTTGTTTGAAGCCGGGTAGGCGCTTTTAGAAAACTTCCACACCGCCGCTCATGATAATCTACTACATAGGGTCTATCTTCCACCGATGCACTCTTATCAGCGCGTTTGATTTCATTTAATCGAGTTAAGCTGCTATCAGGCCAAGAGCAATTGCGAAAGTAAATTGCTTGATTTCAGTTGTGATAATGAAATAGTTCCTTCTAATTACGAAAACGTGGCTGCGTGTGATTACCCGGTCTGCGGGGAATCGGAACCGCTGATTAAGTTGGTAGGTTTTAGAGAGCTCAGTGCAAAGTTTATGACCCATTGAAAAGTTTTGCAAACAATTGGGAAGATCCCAATTAGACACGCGTGCCCGAACCGTTGGGCTCACATTTCAACGCACTTCCCCCACCCCACGTTCCACACGCTCTATAAATAATTCCAATGGGTAATTGAGCGCCTTAATTTCTTTTTATTAGAGAAATACATTAAATAAATTAATACATATATCTATTCCCCCTTTTCTGCTGGCTCCCATCCATCCGGGACTGACAAGTTCGACACCCGCTAGTAACTACCGTCGCACGCCCTCTGCCATCCGCTTCAGGGGACCAAAGAGCAAATTGTGCTCCACGCATTTGGGCGAGGCACCCTTTAGTGTTCGTGGTCTGCCCCTCCCCCCTCCCCCTCCCGACATAATGATCGCTACAAATTTTACGGCCCTATCTCTTGTTATCAAGCTGTTCACTCTGGATGATGCAATGCCGTAGTTTTCCCTTTCGGATCGACGTCATTCAGCCATGAAACAGCTGAGCAGCGGGGACTATGCATATATGTACGTGTGTAGATACCGACGATTAAGCCCAACGGGACCATTGTGGGAAGATTGTCAACTATTGTCTTTGACTCTGCGTTATCATGTACGAATACAGAATATGCCTTTATCATTGCCGAATGCACCTTGGAGCAAACGAACAGACTGATTTCGATGAAAAATAGGATTGTGGTGAAGAAGGTAAAGCCCCCCTAATAAACGGGTACTATATACTGACGATATATTAGATGGTGTGGCCATACCACATAAAGTTGGGATGATATCTCGAATTAGTGGTTAGGCGCATCTTATGGTTATTGTTTATGCGGGCCTCTAGTAAACGTATGGACGACTGTTACCAGAAAAACTGAAACAAACTGTAACGGTATTGGCAGATTAAAGTTGGACCCCTTGGGCAATAGAAGGACTATGAAAGTGATGATGATTTCGAAATTTTGCACGGTGAGGTACAAGCAACCGGTGAACACTCGTGTTTATTTCAGTTACCGTGGGGACGTAATTTGTGATTGGCTCCGGTCCCTTTCAAATTGTATCATTATTTATGTACGGTCCTTATATTTGAAATGACGTTTCACGTTCATCTAGTAATGGCCGATTTTTATTCGAATAATCGTTTAATCGATTAACGAACCGAAAAGTAAACTATTTGTAATCGGTTAGATCATGCCGATATAAGCATTAACATCTCCACAGGATCATCACCGATCGTTTCAAAAGTGTGCTGCACTCTCATTGGTTGAAAAATGGCAGCACAGCGAACAAAAAAATAATCGATTAGTTGTTAATCGAGTAATTAAAAACTGGGACATCTCTGATTATGGTGTGATTGTTTTGATAAAAATGAGCGCAAAATTTCATCTCTTGCGAGGGGGCAGTAAAACCACAAAATAACATTGAATACGGGGGGTATTCATTGGATGAAAGGGACCGTGAAAGAGGACACTAAAATAGAAAGTTTTTCTTCCGACAGTTTCATCTTAGTATTCGTCTTTGGTACAAGGGCGTAGCCAGGTTTCGAGCTAGGGAGGGGCGAAAAAAAAAATTTACTATGGAAAATTTGGCCGAATGCCATTTCACCAAAAGCCTTTGTGTTTCTGAGTTTGGGAGGGAGAGAGCAGTTGCTACTACTAATCTAATGTACTACTTTAAAATCAAATATTAAAAATCCATCATCACCATCGTGGCGAACAGAAATACTTTATGCGATGCTACAATAATTATTAAAAAGTCGTTATGAAAGCTATCCATATAAAATAATCCGTTAGAGATAGCTTCGTCAAGATACATAATTTGTCAATTCATAAAAAAATCACTGGATAACTGTTCAAAAGACAGTTTTAACGTGTGAAATGCAGTGTCTTTTAAATTCTGTAAGTGTTGCTGAACGTTTGATATGTGTAGGCATCGAATTGAAAACATTTATTCCTTTATAATATATTGAATTTTGTGAAGCACAAGTCATGTGGTTTTCTTATTTCAACCGCGTTCCTAGTATCATATCTTTCAAAGTCACTTCCTCTTTCAATTCGATCACACAAATATCGAGGCAGCAAACCGTTAACTATTTTAAGAATGAACACCATAGTCAAATATCCAGTTCTTTGCTTCACCGACAACCATCGCAAGGCGTCTAGCATCAAAGTTGTGGAAGTGAATCTATTACATCTCAAAATCAAACGCATTATTTTATCCTGCAAGCGCTGTAATCTCGATAGTTGTGTTGCATTGCACAGTGGTCCAGAATGCAGATTTAGGTTGAATGATATGTTTTGAGCCTGAAATTGAAACTTTAGACTAAAAGTCCCTTCTACAAAGTTGTTCCTTAAAGTTAGGCCCTCATTTTTATGACAATGAATTCTAGGGTGGTTCTTATTATCATTAAAATCAAATATCTAACTTTTTTGTTTGAATAAATTAAGGTATACATTCTTCGGCAAAGTTATAGCTGAGCTAATTTCAAGCAACTTTGTTGAAAACAACTTTTTTGTTTCTCTTAAATTGACCGATTTAGAGCTATTTTCTTAAATTGAGTTAGGGTGACTCTTAAAAAAACAGTTTTTTTGCTCTATTTTTCTTATTTCGAATTTCTCAGCAGAGGTGTCTTTAGATAACTTTTAGATCTTAAGAAGGCGCAATTTTTTGCTGCGCAAAGCTTGTCAATATCTTTCGCCGATCAAGAGTTATTGACGTTTGTATACTAAAAATATACACTTTTCAAATGTTAATATCTCTGGTTGGGGCAAACAAAAAAAAAGTTTTTTTGCAGCATTTGAAAGGGCGTATGTTATTCTTCATAATATGAAAAAAATGGAGGTATGTTATTTTTTAAACTCGTATAAAATCAATTTGAATTTATTCATATTTGTTACTATATTTGAGTATATCTTTTTTATTAGAAGAGATACAGGCAACAAATTCAGCTATAAAACATTCGTCTTAAAGAGTTTTAAAAGTCTCTAGAAGATGACTTTCATGATAAATTTCAAATAAAAAAGTTATTGGCAAAAGATGGATTTCATAGGACCACTCTAATGACAAATTTATATAAAATGTGCTAGTACATTTGTTTCAATATTTGGACATTTAGTGTCTTCGAAGAAGTTTTTGTTCTTAAAAATTCCCTTCTTTTAATTTTTGCAAACGTCAGGGTGGTCCTCAAATTAGGGAATTTTTAAAACTAACTTTTTTGTTCTACAAAATATAAACATGTGTTGTTCAACAAAGTTGTAGATAAGTTACTTGCAAGCAACTTAGTTGAACAAATTTTTTTTCTATCTCTTAACGTTGTCATTTTAGAGTAATTTTTCGGAGTTGACTTAGGGTGTTCCTGGAAAAAATAGTTTTTTAGCAATAACTTTTTTATTTGAAAATTCTCATGAATGTTATCTTCAAGAGACTTTTAAAACTCTTTAAGAAGAATGTTTTATAGCTGAATTTGTTGCCTGTATCTCTTCTAATAAAAAAGATATACTCAAATATAGTAAAAAATATGAATAAATTCAAATTGATTTTATACGAGTTTAAAAAATAACATACCTCCAATTTTTTCATATTATGGAGAATAACATACGCCCTTTCACATGCTGCAAAAAAACTTTTCTTTTGTTTGCCCCAACCAGAGATATTAACATTTGAAAAGTGTATATTTTTAGTATACAAACGTCAATAACTCTTGATCGGCGAAAGATATTGACAAGCTTTGTGCAGCAAAAAATTGCGCCTTCTTAAGATCTAAAAGTTATCTAAAGACATCTGCTGAGAAATTCGAAATAAGAAAAATAGAGCAAAAAACCTGTTTTTTTAAAAGCCACCCTTACTCAATTCAAGAAAATAGCTCTAAATCGGCCAATTTAAGAGATACAAAAAAGTTGTTTTCAACGAAGTTGCTTGAAATTAGCTCAGCTATAACTTTGCCGAAAAATGTATACCTTAATTTATTCAAACAAAAAAGTTAGATATTTGATTTAAATGATAATAAGAACCACCCTAGAATTCATTGTCATAAAAATAAGGGCCTAACTACAAGGAACAACTTTGTAGAAGAGACTTTTAGTCTAAAGTTTCAATTTCAGGCTCAAAACATATCATTCCACCTAAATCTGCATTCTGTACCACTGTGCATTGGCCAAACATAAAATGGAAGGGCAAAAGTCTAGATGAGGAGAAATGATTGATTTGTGTAGGTGTATTTTACTGGCAATAGTTAAATCGTTTTTCAGTCGACATAGAATTCCATACTTCTTGGCAATTTTATTTATGACATTGTCAATGTGAGAGTTGAACTTAAATTTGTCATCAATAATCACGCCAAGATATGTTATGTCCTGAACGCGATCAATAGTCTCATCATCAATTACAACAGAGACGTTTTCATTTAATCGATTCCGTGAAATCACAATAAATTTAGTTTTACTTGTATTCAATTTCAACTGCTTATACTTCAACCATCTACTTAGAGAACGCAAATCTTCATTCAAGTGTAAAACGGCATCATCTAAATCCTTAGCTGCAATGAATAACACAGTATCATATGCAAAAAGATTAATGTCGCAAAATCGTAAAATACGTCCCAAGTCATTAATATACATAATAAATAACAGGGGCCCTAATACACTTCACTGTAGCACTACAAGGTTATTCCTCACGGGACTGGAAACATAATGGACAAGGTAACGTGTAGATAAGCGGAGGCAACGTAGAATGTAGCCAAACGAGCATGACGTCATCATGGTGTTTTTTGCGGGAGAAGTATTGTAATACTATGAGCACAAAACGCTTTCCACACTCTACATTTCGGTTTATTTCGGGTAAAACGGAAGAAGGGAAGATAACGCAAACCACTCCTCGATTCATTGTTGTAAAGATTTGCTTTGCACGTAATTTTGAACTTTTTCGTACGAAACAAAACAAAACTACAACAACGAAGAGCTCTATGGCATGGACATTTTTTATGGATGCCAGTAAGATCATTTAGTTTTCATGGTTGCCAAAACAACTATTTGTGCCTTCGCTTATCTATGGAATCTATACTGCCTATAATCGTAGATCAGTTCCATATGGAAACATTAGGCATTGAGAACATCGCCGTCGAGGTTACGAAGTGCAACTCCCATGAAAATATTTGAAAATCATAGTAAATTTATTGACAGTTTCTTCAAGTTAAAATCAGTTGCAGTGAAGCTTTCATGTTTTGTTATATCAGAGGAAAATATGGCAAATTGAAAAGCAGAACTTTAACTTGAACTATACACGATTAAATTTCAGGATGCGACTGATATGCGATTATTTTGCTTGATGGGACAAACTGACTTGATGTTGTTTACATATTTTTCATGATCAAAGTTTGTAGTTTTATCACATAATATGAAAGTAGATGCCAATTGGGAGTGAATAACGTTGTTATCTCAAAATTGACGAAAATCCATATGGGACTGATACATTTTAATGGCCGCGAAACAAAAATTTGAATTGCTGTTGAAATTACTGGAGAAATTTGGAGCTACTGTTGCTGAAAGATGTCTTGACTGGAGTTGTTTTACGGGGAGAGTACTTTCATACTTTCCTATAATAAAAATGGATGTGCTTTGTGGTTTTATTTCATGAGCAGCGGCGTGGCAGAGTTGATAATAGAAGAGTTACGCATACTGAAACCAAAATCTACCTATCGAACTGTCAAACCGTTCACCTATCGAGCATAGCAGACAAACTAACTCTGTTGCGTGGGAAGTATTGTTATCGAAAATAGAGGAAACTTTCACAACCCACTTGAAGTCATCCTAGGTGTAAACAAAGGTTGCCAACATAAAAAATGCTCATAGGGAGCTGCATCGTCGGGTTAACCTCACCTTTTTGACATCTGGCAGTGGTTTGTTTACATGGACTAAGAAAAAAAAACTAAAAAATTTATTCAAGGTTCTTTTAGAATTTTTGGAGAGGGATATTTTACAAACGAACATTGTCGGATATCATATCTTTAATTATTTTTTATTTAAAACCTCAATTCCACTTGAATCGACTAAAAAGCAATAGGTAAACAAACCACCACTGGATGTCAAACTGATGAATGCGGGTTCATCGCGTTCATTCATGACGTCAGCGTGCTGCATCCTATTGATCGACGTCAGTGTTGCAAGATTCACTCTGCGTAACTCTTCTATTATCTAAAGCCTAGTACGCAGCTGAAAAGAAAACGGAAAAGTAATTTTTGAGGATTTTTCCCAAAAGAAAATTTGACAGCTATAGGCTGCTAAATTTTGAGATTATAGGGAGATGTCGTCAAATTGTAAAATCAACACTTATTAGTGTTTATGTTGTTTAAATGCATCCAAAACATCAGTTTTGCAATAAACGCCAACATTACCTAACGGAATAATTGATCAGACCATTATTCCGCAAGGAAAGTGAAATTGCATTCAGAATGCGCCACCTTCATGTCGATCACGATACTAATGTAATCGATCTTTCCTTTACCGATTTCTTTTGAACTGCGTACTGGGTCAAGAAATGCTGAGGAAAAGTAATTTCTTTTGCATTCCGTGTCCTATCCGGTAGCACATAAAAACGTCATTACTTTTCAGCTGCGTACCAGGCTTAAACCAATACTCATATACCGCGGATACATTTGTATGCACAGCAAAAAATAAATTTTAATATTACATTCAAGAGGGTGCAGTTCAATCATGACGAAAATCTCATGTAATTTGTATGGCCACAAAAATAAACAAATGCAGTTAAAGCAGCGTGATGGCAAGTAATATTACACCATATTTTTGGCACGATTGAAGTGCATCCACTTTGATGTGATATCAAAAAAATATTTTTTTTGCTATGTGGCTTATTTGTATAGTAAAACTCATGCTCATCCATGGTCACTAGACTGATGCAAAATTTGAAATTTTCCAAATTGCATCCTGATTACCCTCCCAAAATTTGAACTTATTCAGTAAGAAACTGACTTGACACAAATCATTTGAAGTTTATATAGAAATTACTATGGGGAAACCAAAATTTTGGTTCATATCTTTCTAGAAATTCACCAGTACACTCTGCTTAAGAAAATGATAGCTGCGCTTGATGAAAATTTTCTCAGCTACAACTTTGTTCAAGACCACTTTTCGATGAAATGTAAAGAACATAAGTTATTAATGATTCCAGTCACTGATGTCATATGATTATGCTCAATCATCTGTTCAGCAGGCAACATTGGCGTTTATGGTGCGTAGAATAGAGGACAAAAATCATGGCTACTATGTCACACTGCATAATACAGTGTTGCCCACAATACAGTTGCTTAATCATGCCATAAGATTATCAATCTCTTTATCAATTCATAAATATTTAGTTTGACGCTGGGCTGAAATACGATCTTCAGCAAAGTTGTAGCTGAGAAAATTTCCCATAAGAATAGCGATAGAACTTGTTAACAGTGCAATATGGTAAAAGGCTAGAAGACAGTGAACAAAAAGTTTGGGTTTTCCATAGTAATTTCCATATAAACTTCAAATGGTTTGTGCCAAGTCAGTTTCTTACCAAATGAGTTTAAATTTTGGGAGGCTAATCAGGACCCTATTTGGAACCGTTTGAGCACTGTCGAGCGAACATTTCAAATTTTGCATTAGTCTAATGGTCACACTTGTATAGTTGTTGTATAGTTTTTGTATAGTGCTCATATATACAAATAACCATCTTTTTCCTACTGATGAATTTCTGGACTGCTGTTGGTTGGAATTTAAGTATGGAATACAAGGGCTGGTAGTGCTGATGCGATATAATAGTAGTGACTTTAGTGACTAAAATTACGGAAATAGTGACCAAATAGTGACTTGTAAATACTAAATAAGTAACCATTTATATGGTAACATAGAAATTCAAATACGGTTTGATATTGAAAGAAACTTTTTATGTCATGGAACTTAAAATCAAATTTCATAAATTCCTCTAATTTAATCGAATCTCACAACGGAATCTCCTGTGAAGAGCATTTGAAGTGATTTGAATAATTTACTTTTGCTTACGTTATACATGATGCCTAGTAAATTGCAATTCCCATTTTTTATGATCTTGAATTTGATTCTGCGTTCGAAATCTTTGAAATTTTGATATATCTAGGTAGATAACTTTGATAATTCGTTAAGAACTTTTCATAGAATTTCTTCAGAATGATCTCAAGAACTTTTTTAGAATAATTTCCTTTCTCTTAAACTTAGAGGCAAATAAGTTTGTACAAAAATAATAATGCATTCTTGAAATTCTTTGCAGAACAATCAACAAACTTTTTGGAAATAGATGATTTTCGTAGTTGGAAATACTTAACATCAAATATCAGAATTAAAGTGGACATTTTATACGATAGATGAGGAGATGAAAGTAAAGAGTTGATAGTTCCATTATAGTACGGCAGTGTGAAATTTGTATATAGAAAGTAGAAAGCGAACAAAGGACAATTTTAAGGAAGGTACAAATCGGGTAGAACATCTCCTTTACCAAGCTCATCCGTTAATGTGGGATGGTGAAGGGTGTTTCCCCCTGCCACTACTGGCAAAAGGGATGATCGCCGATTTGCTCATGTACCTCCGATGTGCGGAAACAGTTCTATCGATTGTTTCACACTCAAGTCGCCATCTGACGTAAGCAACTACCCGATTCGCACTTTCCTCAAAATTGTCCTTTGTTCGCTTTCTACTTTGTATATACCATTTTCACACTGCCGTACTCTAACGGAACGATCAACTCTATAATTTAATCTCCTCATATCTATATATATAAAAATGAATTTCTGTCTGTCTGTCTGTCTGTCTGACCCTTATAGACTCGGAAACTACTGAACCGATTGGCGTGAAAATTTGTATACAGGGGTTTTTGGGGCCGTGGAAGGTTCTTATGATGGTTCGAGACCCCTCCCCCTTATGTAAGGGGGGGCTCCCATACAAATGAAACAGAAATTTCTGCATAACTCGAGAACTAATCAAGCAAATTGAACCAAATTAGGCATGTGGGGGCGAGTGTGGGGGTATAAGGAGATAATCATAGGGGGTAGCCCCTTAGATAATAGGGGGGGGGGGGCTACGTACAATATAGCATGCTTTTTTAAATCGGCGCATAAACTCAAGCTAATATTGAATCCCGAGCAAGACCGGGCACACTCAGCTAGTATCGTATAAAATCTGCACTTTAAGTCTGATATTTGACGTTAAGCATCTCCGACTATGTACATTGTTAAATTCACGCATGAAGTAATAACACATGATTAGTTAAAGTAAATTATTTTCGTTTTTTATTGATTCTTCTAGGAACTCCCTGAAGGCTCCATCCATAAATCTATTTTAAATTTATTTTAATTCTCTTAAAAATTTCCAATAGAATAATCTTGGACTACTCCCCTGCATTCAATTGGAAATTAAATTCGTATTCTCCTTAGAATTCCCATAGTATTTCCTCAGAATTCTCAAAACAAAAATCCATCACAGAATAACTTTGAAAATCTTCTCAGAATTCCTTTGAGATTGAACCCTCAAAATTCGATTCCATTGGTATTATTCTCGGAATTTATTTCGAACTTTTAAGAATTCTCTTGGAAGTATCTTTTAGAAATCACCCCATAATTCATTTAGAACTATCCGCAAACACCATCTTTGGTTGTTGTTTATTAATTTATTCGATAAGGCTCAAATGAATTAACTTTACAGAGCCGAGGATTCTTGGTCACTATACAATACATCTATAGTTAAAAGGTACAACACAATAAACACTTTATCTTGGATATCTTCCGCTATCCAAAAAGCATCCTCCATCAGAACTGGAGCCACTTCCAGTAGTTTCATCATATGGCAGAGCGCTTCCATTGCAGCAATGGACGCAAAACGTGGTCAGCACTCACACACTCATCACTAAACGGTTGCTTTCCAAAGTCGACGACGCATCGACCGAAAGAACTGCTGATGAAGAATAATGAGGAGGACCACACAATGGTTGCTGCCGAAGAAACAGAGGATCGCGTGGCACGCATCGAGAGTGGACTGCTTTTGTCGACAGCCGAGTGAACACTGTATACCACCTTTGGAGTTCACGGGATTTTCATGGAATTTTCATCAGAGCTCCCTTGAGCAAAATTTCAGAACTAATTTTGAATTATTATTGGATTAGACCTAGAACCCTAATCCTAATCATTCTTCTCAGAACTCTCGTTAAAATTTACTCTCAATTGTATTGGAATTATTTCCAAAATTGTCTCGGAGCTTAAATTTGCGTCTCTAATAATTTAAACAATAATCAAAAGTGACGCTCGTATGTGTTAAGCAAAGTTTGACTATGTAAGATTTAAGCGGAGATGAAGAAATTGGTCTATAGATGTATTTAATTTACTTTTAAGACATCTTTGTCTCAGACATAATTTAGATCAGAAATGAAGATTAAGTATTCTTCTTCTTCTTCATCATCGTCTTCGTCTTCTTCTTCTTTTTTTTTTTCTTCTTCTTCTTCGCTCTTCAAGCTTATTGCTTATCGTATATTAGTTTATTGCATGCTCTCAACTTAGTGTTCTAGATGCACTTCCACAGCTATTAATTGAGAGCTTTCGATCCCAAGTAACATTTTAAGTTTTTTGAAATACTACAAAGCAACTATAAAACAACATTCATAAAACCCTGGTCAAGGCTATTTTGTCATTAATGTATCCACCAAAAACACATTAAGTCCAGAATATGTCTAGTTGGCCCACCCTGGAGAAGGTTCTAAAGGGTGTATTCTCGAAGCTCTTCAAGATTGATGTACTGCAAAAGGTTGTATGACCAACGCGTTGAGAACCATTTGAAAGCTACAATAAAAGCTATTTAGCAACAATAAAAACCCTTTCCGAGCCATTTCCCCTAACCGCATGCTAAATCCACTAAGAAAGCATCAATCAAGATAGAAAAGGATTTATGAATCCAATCTTATCGAAATAATTAAAATAGAAACTGATGGTATAAAAATCTTGTTGAATATCCAAATTTATTACAATAGTTCTCATTAAGTGGCCTAGTATTAAGTGTCATATTAAATTTTATGTGAAATGTACGTGAAAACGTCGATTTGACACATTTAACATTGAAAAAAACAAACCTTATTCTTCAGATCGAGCTTGGCCGAGATATTTTTTTTTATTATTTTCGCATTTAAATGTTTGCTCATTGTTATATCTAAGGAAATATAGATTGAAAATCGAAAATTGTAAAAAAAAACAAGCAAACTAATTGTAACATGGTGGTGACATAAAAGTTGATTGTCATGGGTCATATGTGAAAAATTTGTTTTGCTTTCAAGAATTCCTTAACAAATTCATAAGGTTTTAAAATGGCTTTTATGACGAAAACTTGCAGGCTGAATTGTATTTATCTAAAGCCATTTTGCTTGATTATAACCCGTTCAAATTTATGGCAGCATTTATGGAGGCAAAGTTGCCTGCCAAAAGTTAAACGTCAAAGTTTGTTTATCTTTCGATAGTTGCGCTGTGGGATCCAGGGTTCTTCCAGGTGGTTTTCTCCCGATATATTGGGAGCAGTTACTCAGATAGTTTGCGATACTGTTTCACACATTTCGCATTTCGAACAACTGGAAGCGCAATCGTTCCCGAAAAAGATCCCCTTCTTCTGGATGGTTACAGAAGTGCAACATCCAACGATGCAGTGATGTAAGCTTGGTGAATTTTTCGAAGAGTTGATTCTTTCGCCGAAAAAAATCGCTGCTATGGATCGGAAACCAGCTAATTTCCGCTAACTAGCAGTTTCAGTGGTTTGCTGTCGATTGTCATCTATTCGCAAGATCTGGAGAAGACTGGTATGTTTTGTAAACTTTCAACAATGTTTTATGAATTCGAGGGGCCCGCTCAGTTTGCTCTTGTCCGCCAGATGGTCAGTCGTTGATGGTGTGCTGGTTCTTCTAAAGAAGTAAATTTTGCTGAAATCGACTTGAATTTTTCATCCTACTACTTGGCTTTTATTAACTATGAGGAACCATCTTTTAAGGTCAATTTGTAAACAGAGTGATTGAGGAGTTTATGATGCACTTTAAAAAGCCTAAAAAGCAACAATAAATGCTTTTTGCTATAATGCAAAACCTAATGGTTTTAGGGTTGCTTTAATAATGATAGAACATATGTATAAATTATTTTATCAAGACATTAATAAACAATTGTCAATGACATTTATGCCGAGGGGGGCGACACATCTAAATCTCAATTCTAGATGCTCAAAAAATCTCACACTAGAGGGATTCTATCCAGAATGAGCTGAAAAAACCTGAAATCGTGCTCGACCATCTTCGATCTGGATGATACTTGGCACATATTTTCAGTATGATAGACCAAGTATTTTCCGCAGGAGAGGAGACCCTTTTGACTCAAGGGTAATTTTTGAAAAGGGCCTATGTGTTTTTGCACACATACTTTAATAAAAAATGTAGTTCGAAAACAGTTGGTTGTAGAAAAAAATTTACTAAGAAGGAGTTGTAGGAAACTAATAAGGCTTTATAAAAAAAAATATACACGGAATTTTTTTTCGTTTTTTTACAAAAAAAAATTAAAAATAAACCTCAAAATTCAAATAACAAAAAAAAACGTATTTTTGATTTTTTTTATATTTTTTTAATAAAAACTTGAATAGAAAGCAAAAGTTTTGAAAACAGCTCCAGGATGGACAAACTTTTAATAAAAAAGTTTTTCTAAGAGCAACTGTTAAGGCATTTTTGAAACTTTCATTATTTACGGCAAAATGTTCAGTTTGATGTCAGTATATGAATATAAAAATCATTTCAAACGATAGTGCCCATATCAATAAACTTCCTAAATATGACCGTTTTCGAGATATTTCAAATTTTCTTTCATAAAAATCATTTTTTTTTGTAGAAAATATGCCGTTTTCATAAGTTAATCGTGATTCTCCATCAGCCTTGATAAGTTTAGCAAGATACACATATATTTACCTTCAATTTGTCTTTTGACGATTGAACAATCAGACAACCCGTTTAGAATTTACAGGGGAAATGAAAACACTATTATTTTAAATATAGAAACAAACACAAGTTAAGTTGCACTTATTTTCATTATCAGGCGTAGTTTCATCCTATTTAAGTTGTTAATATTGATGCACCTATCCATCTCATTATTTTAGGGACATTATAATGTCTTCCATGGTATTTTTCATGAAAAAAAGAGCTTCTCTGTTAGAGTAGCTTCAATACCAAAACAATATTTATACCTTAATATCCAAAAGGTACCTACGTTTGTATTTAAGCATGACCATCCTTTTGAAAACAGACATCACTAAAAATATCTTTTTGAGTGAACAAGTATAATTTGAATATGGAATTCAAGAGGGTCAAGTGTTGCAAGCCGTTTCCTTATAAACGGTGTTCGTCAATGCTTCGTAAATTATCCGAAAATTTGATTGAAAAACATAAGTTCCTAGAGTGGAAATTTGATTTGGATACATCTCTATCAATCTGTGATACGTGTCGCTTGAATTTGAATAGAATCGAACCATGTGCTGAAAATCTGGAACTAGAAGTGCAACCGTCAGTCATGGACATCGCGGAGCCACAGCCATCTACATCTCGACATAGCCTCGAAGAAATGCCATCAACTACGTCAATAACAACAGCATCATCTCAAGATAGTGGAGAGCAACAATTTTCCAGGATGCATAATATTGAGCTGGCATAGCTGGTATCAACGTATCGCCAATATCGACAAAAAAATTCCAGAATGTTAACTATCCCCGGAGAAAGTATATGGACATTACCAATGGCATTAAGAAACGCATCTTTGGTTTTAAAGCGGAAGAAGATGACCTGGAGCAACTTAAATTGAAAACTGCGGAACACAATGAGATGATCGGAAAACTGAAGGAGAGATTTGCTGATCCAGGTTCATCGAGCGACGATCAAATAAGGATTCTGACGATTTTGCCGAAATCTTGGTCATCGCAAACGGTAATGGACGAGTTTGAAACAAATAAATACATTGTATTGCAAGCTCGATGCTTGGCAAACGGGAAAGGAGTATTTTCCACCCCCAACGAAAGGTTAGGACACGGTTTGGATCCCGAAATTAAAAACGAGGTATTGCAGTTCTTCGAAAGCGACCAGATAAGCAGAGTCACGCCAGGACTAAACGATTACGTTTCAGTGAAGAAGGAAGGTAAGAAGATTCATATTCAAAAGCGACTTTTAGCTTGTACATTGCGAGAAGCTTTTATTAAATTTCAAGAAGTTAGTAAAAATAGCATTGGATTTAGTTCATTTGCAGCACTTAAACCAAAGCATTGCAAATTACTTGGTAGTTCAGGTTCTCACAATATGTGTGTTTGTACCATCCATGAAAATATTAATTTAATGCTTCATTGTCTTAGAAAATATTCATTCGAAAAAGATTTCAACCATTATTTTGAAGAAATATTATGCAGCTCATCATTGTTACCTCCGCGAATGCGAACGTTGCCCAGGTCTCTCAGATTTTGAAAGAAGTTTTTCAGAAAAATTCGAGGAACAGGGTATGTCTGAAATATGTTTTGAACAATGGGTTTCAACTGATCGATGTAGTTTAGAGAAACTTGTAAAACCAGTAGATGGATTTGTTCCTTATTTTTGCGAAAAGCTGGAAAAACTGGTATCCCATGATTATATTAAAACTCAGCAGTCTAGTTTCTTGAGAAATACAAAAAATACTCTTAAAAATGGAGAAGTTGTCATAATTTGTGTTTTTTCCTAAAATTATTCATTTGTTCTTGAAGATGCTGCCCAAAGTAGTTACTGGAATAATCAACAAGCTGCTATTCTTCCTTTTTACATTTATTATTCAGAATCAGGTAGAATTAAAAATTCATAACATATAAAAACATACCAATCAAAAGTTCATCAAATAAAAATATATTCAACGAAAAGGTTTATGTACAAATTATTATTATTAAAGACGATCGAAGTAATAAATGTAAGATGCAAATAAAAACGTATGGGTATTTCATTTATTTATCTTATTTATCTTATAAGTTTACAACCAATCTTCCAATAGTCTATTGGTGCAAGGGTAAGTTGAAGGTAAGTAGATGCGTATCTTGCAAAACTTATCATATTTGATGGACAATCACGTATAACTTACGAAAAGGGCATATTTTCTACAAAAAATTGATTATGATGAAAGTAAATTTGAAATATCTTGAAAACGGTTACATTTAGGAAGTTTATCGATATGAGCACTATCGTTTGAAATGATTTTTATATTCATATACTGACATCAAACTGAACATTTTGCCGTAAATAATGAAAGTTTCAAAAATGCCTTAAAAGTTGCTCTTAGAAAAACTTTTTTATTAAAAGTTTGTCCATCCTGGAGTTGTTTTCAAAATTAGTTTCCTACAACTCCTTGTTAGTAATTTTTTTTCTACAACCAACTGTTTTCGAACTACATTTTTTTTAAAGTATGTGTGCAAAAACACATAGGCCCTTTTCAAAAATTACCCTTGAGTCAAAAGGGTCTCCTCTCCTGCGGAAAATACTTGGTCTATCATACTGAAAATATGTGCCAAGTATCATTCAGATCGAAGATAGTCAAGTTTGGTGACTGACCGATTTGGCGTGGAATTGGTCACTAGCGAATCAATCTTCTCGCATCTACTTGCATCGTGCTTCATCTTTTTGCAGGAAATCTTCAAAATCGACATAAATCTTCCTTTTATCTACTCAGCGTGAGTGCAGCTAGCCACAGTAAAACACAATCTTTTCAGAATCGTAGATAGGGTCGTCCCCCTCGATTTATGCTTGTATTACAGAACAGTTTTAAGGAGGGATTGAGAACTGATTTAAATTTATTTTAAAACAAGACAGTTTTTGCCAGCCTATAAAAGGTTTTGAAAACAGCAAAAGCTGAATTATTAAGTAGGAGTGGTTTACACTTTGAAATGCTGTATTTAAACTAAATGGATTGTTCATTGCCGTTATAAAACCATCATAAATCAGAGAGGATGCCAAATGGTTACTGAATTGTTACTTGGGATGCCTGGTATCATCTTCGCATTAGCATAATTTTGTGGCAAGTACAATTATACTCTATGCCCAGGGAAGATGATAATGGCCGATTTTTTTTTCCAAAATGTGAATGATTGCCCATAACACATCATTATGTAAAGTATCATGCAAATCGGAGAAGGTCGTGTCTTATTTTATTAACTTTTTTATCCTATTTGGTTTGGAACTGGTCCAATGTCGTAAAAACGTTGTAAATTAATCACATTTCCTGAAGTTTGAATAGATGAACCATCCAATGGCTAAACGCCCCTATAATTAAAAAAAAAAACAAACACATTTTCTGAAGCATTCTTTTTCACAAAAAGTGCCTAACAAAAACTCATCACATTCAACACCGTAAGTGGACTATCTATTGCCAGCAATTTTCGAACTACATAGCACATACGGTCCTTTATGTTTTGCTTTTGGATCCTACTTCGAAACTGCCATCCAGCCAGCCAGCCAGAAAATTTTGAACACAAGGACAAGGACGAGGGCCAGTAATACTGTTGTACCTCTACTCTATCGCCGTTCTTTTCATCTCGGGAGCCATTCGGCGAAACAAGGAGAATAGATTTCGACCCGGAGAGGAGCAGTAGCAGCGGAGGCAACAGAAGGAGCCGGGGAGACATCCTGGCGGCGCCAGTGTTATTTAACGATTGCTCCCCTTCTGCCGCCCCCTTCATTCCCATACCACCAACAGAGAGTGTCCCAAACCTTCTTTGCTTCAGTTGCGATGCGATATCGTCTCCTTGTCGTTTCGCGTGGTGTTGCTGTAGTAGGATACATGTATGTATGTATGTATGTATGCATGTATGAGAGCATGTTTGGAACGAATCCTGATGACTATACTTTTCGAGCTCTTTGTGGGGTAGTAGTGCCAGGTCGTTTCAATTTTGAATGCAGGCAAATGTACATTTCTAACAAAAAAAAAATAAAAAGGAGGTTTTCTCCGAAGGGAAGGGAGGAGGCGCTGGTAGTCACATTGGATTGTGGTAAATTATACTCCCGACACTTCCGCAAACAAAACAGCACGCTGTCGAGAGTGGCTTTGTTTTGGGAACGACAAACCCAACCGGAATTAATGTGTATGCTGGAAAGTTTGCCTCGGACGATCGTGGTCGGAATAATTTGCTCTATTTCTTCATTCATGAGTTTCGGGTAATCCAATTCGTTTTAAAATTGAAGCCTACGGCGAAGCAGACAACGCCGAATCTCACCGAACTTCTGGGGCAAACCAACGTTAATTTAACCACTAAATTCAACTATTAGCGACGAGTACTAATTTATGCTAATTCAGATATAAATATTTAACAACAGCTCCACACCATCGGCTCGTGATCGTAGAAGTTTAGTTTTTTGCACTCCCTGCTTCGTAGCTTACCTTACTGGCGTAGTGGGGGGAGAAAAGAATTACATATTTGAATTCACCACCGAAGGAATTGGGGGTCATTTACCTAATTTTCATAATTTTAAAATTAGAATGATCAGCTCGGACTCGAACCGAACTGGATGTGTGAGAGTGTGGCCGTTCAATGTCCAACAAATTAAAATGATTGATCCTCGTGCGAGCTGACATCGAACGATAGCCAAGATCATAGATCTCCCAGGGGCCTTGTCGAAAACATCGTGTAGCTCGTCAAGATCATGTTGATTTCAGGGTTCTAGCCGGGGATCGGACACACCTGTCGTCGCAGTAATCCAAGCTATAAGGCGGAGATTAATTCGCCTTTTGTTTACAGCTGGGATCGCGGCTGGGTGTAGATCCAACCAAGCGATAATCGCAGATAATGACGGACTATTTTGAGCTCCGAGAGTCAAGTGCTTCAATTATAGCAACACTATAAACATGAGACGCCCATTTTCGATAGCCGCATGTTTGCGTCCAATTATCCAATTGGTGGTTGGTTGGTCGGCACACTGCATGCACTATTCGTTCAGGAAATTGTCACTTTGTTACAAATGGTAATCAGACGCAAACAATTTGTCGCACGCTTGTCAGCGCCAGATGTGCAATTATCGAATATTGCTTCAAAGTGCTGGGTTTGGATAGTTATTTGCTAGGTAAGTGTATGGTGTTGCCGCTTTTATTACATTAGAGGTGCTTGCATAAAAAGGGTTCAAGTCCATGATAGGCAGATTCAACCGGCAGGGAATAGCTCTCCAATCAAAATTCAGAACACCATTGCACACTGGGCCAGGAATGCAATCTAGCGGAGCAAAATTAATAACTCCGAAACGAAGCCTTTTCACGACTTGGTGTCTTCGGAAAAGTTTCTCATCATAATAAGAACCATTTATTGACATAAACAAATAGTACAAAACTCTTCCGCAAAGATGGCGCCACAATCTAACTTCTTTCTCTGACGTTTTGGAGACTTGATGTCTTCGGCAAAGTTGTTTATCTTGACAAAATGAACAGCTCTTTCAAAGACTTGAAATTTCCACAGCCTACTGGTTCCAAGTCATATGGAGTTAAAAAAAAATGTCGAAAATATGGTTCTTTCTTTCTGTTTCGGTTTTTTTGCTTACAACCATATAATGTTGTATTTTTCTCTTATTCAAATGCATTAAATAAATAACTTTTGTGAAGAAACATACTGGTTAAATTTTCAAATTTTAAAGATATTGTTGAAAAACGAAGCAATTTTTAACTTTATTATCTCCCAAAGCGCAAAACATCCTAACCTGACATTTTCAGCAAAAATTAGGCAATACTCGATAGACAAAATATCAAAATTTGAGAGAGGTATATTTTGGTGTTTTTGATATTTCTTAGTGGAAATTTTTTTTTTCTATAACTTTTTTTAATGCATTGAAATGGCGTTTTGAAGACTTGACGACTTTGGCAAAGTTGTTTATATTGATAACATAAACAACTCTTCTTAAGACGTCAAAACTTCACAGCCTACTGTTTTTTTTAAACCAGTATGTTTCTATTTATTTAATGCATTTGCATAAGAGAAAAATATAACATTATATGGTAAGTAAAAAAACGGAACTGAAAGAAAAAAAAATCATATTTTCGACATTTTTTTTAACTCCATATAACTCGGAACCAGTAGGCTGTGGAAACTTTACGTCTTTAAAAGAGTTGTTTATTTTATCAAGATGAAAAACTTTGCTCAAGACATGAAGTCTCCAAAACGTCAGAGAAAGAAGTTAGATTGTGGCGCCATCTTTTTGGAAGAGTTTTGAAATATTTTTTTATGTCAATAGATGGTCCTTATTATGATGAGAAACTTAGCCCTAGACACCAAGTCGCGAAAGTGCTTCGTTTCGGAGTTATTAATTTTCCTCCGCTAGGCTGCATTCCTGGCCCAGTGTGCATTGCTGGCCACGCCCATCTTCTTCGTTACGGGGAAAGGAACGATATTATGGATGTAACAGCTACGTAACGGGAGGCCAGCGACTCACCGACGCTCCCATAGATGCTACGGAGTTGGGTAGGAGATGGGTCAGGATTCGCTTAGGCAGGCAATGCGACCATAGTAATTGTTTTGTTTTTTTGGAGAAGCTTGGGAGTAAACCCAAGACCTTCTACTCAGTAAGCAAAAGCGGTTGCCACCAAGCTAGCCGAGTACTTCAATTTAAAATTTAGGACCTTATTTGGCAAAGTTTTTACAAATACTGATTGAAATATAATGTTAACAAATCAAAAGGAAGGGTCTCACCCGAATAGTTTGAATGGCTTCCTCCCTGCGCTTCGAATTAACGAATTTTCGTCAATATTCAGCACCGTCTCCCTTCTTTTATTATCTTCTTATCTTAAAGTGTCAGCACTTACCAAATTCGATTCAATCAAAAGTATAAGATGCTGCACGCAGGCGTCACGAATGAACGCGATGAACTCACATTCATCAGTTTGACATCCAGTGGTGGTTTGTTTACTTTTGCCTATTAGTCGATTCAAGTGGATTTGAGTTTTTGAATAAAAAGGACCAACAAATATGTTATCCAGCTATTTTTTTTTTGAAAATCGTCCTCTCTAAAAAATCTAAAAAAACATTTAATAAAAAGGTCCACGTAAACAAACCATCGCCTGATGTCAAAAAAGTGAGGTTAACCCGATGGTGCAGCTCCTTATGAAATTAAGAATTTAGATAATAATTTTTTTTTAATCGCTTAAGAAAATACGTATGGATTCAGCAATTCTATAAAATCCAAGCCTATTTTTTAAAGGAAGGAGCTGAAATTTAACTTGGCTGAACAGGAATCATAAATTTCTATAAAAATACGTATTTTGAAGAATGTAAACCAAATTTTCTAAAAAAAATGTGCATTCTTCTAAAAATGTACCATCTCGTATGGATTCAGCAAGGTCCAATCTATAAAATCCACGCCTATTTTCCAAACGGCGGAGCATAAATCCAACTTGGCTGAACAGGAAACTCGAAATTTCATCAAAATACGTATTTTTTGGTTTTCACAATAGTTCAACCCTGACGTTTGGATTCAGTAAGGTCCATTCTATGAAATTAAAGTCTATTTTTCAAAGATCGGAGCTGAAATTCAACTTGGCAAAACCGAAAAATCTTTTGTGTCTTTCACGTCATTCTATAAAATCCAAGCACAAGTTTTAAACGATAGAACTGAAATTCAACCTGGCTTCAAAAAAATCTACCATCACGTATGAACTCACAAAGATTTATTCTATAAAAATACGTAGTTTTGTGGATGTAAACCCAGGTTTCTCAAAAATTTTGCTTGCTTAAGAAATTTAACATCAGGTCAACACACGAAGGTCCATTCTTTAAAATCTTAGCCTAATTTTCAAAGGCTGTGAATTTCACAAGAACGAGGAAGGGGTCTAAGTAGAAAGTAAGTTAAATCACTTCAGGAATGCTCAGGCTAGCATTAAATATAATTCAATCACTCAACAGAAAAGTTTGGACTCCCTACGGAAGGCATTGAACCACTTCAGAAATGGTTGGAATCTGTTTGTAAAATTTAAGCTTAAAAAGTGTCGGTTCACTTCGAAAAACTTGCTACACTTTTAGGAAAGCTAGATGACCGAAACAAGATTGTGTCCTTCCCAAATGCCAAAGCAGTCAACAAATATCTGGGACTCACTTAGGAAAATGTCGAACCCGTTCTGATTAATTTGGATTCAGTTCGAAAAAAGTTGAATCAATGCAGGAAACCTTGGATTTATTTAGAAAAGGGATTAAATCTGCCACTGTGGCCTCACTCCAAAAAATGCAAAACCAATTCTTTAAAGTTTGGGTTCGGGATATGTTGCATCACTTCAGGAAAGCTTTGGCAACTTTAAAAAGGTTCGAAGAACATAACAAAAAATATTAGGCTCAGTTAGAAAAATGTTGATGTTTGAACTCACTTCAAAAAAGTTCAGACTCAGTTTTGAATCTACTTTGAAAAGTGAACTGAAACCGTCTCATCTGACAAATGAAAAACTTGAGATTACCTATGATTTAGGTGAAGAAGCTCTTTTTTTGGCTGAATCAGCTTTCATTCAATTTTTAATCGATTCCAGCTCCTCGACTCCGGCTTCTCGACTCCGGCTCCTCGACTCCGGCTCCTCGACTCCGGCTCCTCGACTCCGGCTCCTCGACTCCGGCACCTCGACTCCGGCACCTCGACTCCGGCTCCTCGACTCCGGCTCCTCGACTCCGGCTCCTCGACTCCGGCTCCTCGACTCCGGCTCCTCGACTCCGGCTCCTCGACTCCGGCTCCTTGACTCCGGCTCCTCGACTCCGGCTCCTCGACTCCGGCTCCTCGACTCCGGCACCTCGACTCCGGCTCCTCGACTCCGGCTCCTCGAGTCCGGCTCCTCGACTCCGGCTCCTCGACTCCGGCACCTCGACTCCGGCTCCTCGACACCTGCTCCTCGACTCCGGCTCCTCAACTCTGGCTCCTCGATTCCAGTTTTTTCAACTTCTCTGGAACATCAGGGACGATTCCAGACCTTTATTTAAAACTGCAGGAACGTTAATGAAGTTATGAAATTTCAGAACAGTTCAGAATTTTGAGTAAGTTAAAAGATCTGTAAGGTTAAGCTCCGATAAATTAAAGACAGTTTGATTAACATCTGTTAAAATTCATGAACCCGGAAATTTCAGGAGAGTTCGGAGAACTCCAGTGAACTTAGGAAACATCAGAAATATTTTGGAAACTTAACAAGTTCCAAAGATCTTCTGGGAAATATAATGGTTTTTAGGACAGCTCCATTTGTTTCAGGAAAATTTATAGAAGTTTAGTATAGATTATTTAAGTTCCAGGAAATTGCAGAAATTTTAAAAGAATTCCGAGCAGCTCAGGGAATTTCCGAAAAACTATTCTTTGACATAAATAGCAACACCGCCAGTGTGTCTAGAATGTGATAAACAAGCAGCAACAATATATGCCGGAATACTATACTGATCAAAAGCTTCAGTTTCTACAATATGAGTTTCAGATAATAAAACTAAAAGATGACGTTTTTCCTCAACAATCTGACATAATGCTACGTAGTTTGTTGACAACCCCGCAATATGCAAATACAAAAAATCGAATTGATTCACGTTCTTCGAACTTTTGGCTACTATTTATTGAAACGCAAGCTGCTTTTCTTCTGTTCAGAAAGTCCTTTATAGAGCAAACATTCCGAGCTAAATGCGGCATGGTTGACGTCCAAGTTCATTTTTCGTTCTTTATTCATTTTCAAACAATTAATGCATTTCAATACAGTTGTCGTACACTCCGACGTTTTGTGTTAGCTGCACCTAGAGCATCTCTCACAATTTTTGCAATCCATGCTCTTGAGCCCAAATTCTCCACATTTGAAGCATCTCAATACATTAATCGCGGCAACTATCGAGCACCGATCAAACCCTACATTTACTTTTTTCGCTCATAACAAACATTTATACGTATCGCCATCGACTTCAATTAAAACACTAAACTTGTTATAAGTGAAGCGTGGATTTTCAAATATGTTCACTACTTTAACATCATTTATAGCGATGTCTTCATTTTGACTTTTTAAGTAGTCAATGAAGACATCGGAGGAATACTGATCACTCATGCCCACTATTTTCAATCTTGGCGCTGAAGTGGGAACAACAGCACTATATTTTTCACCCAGATTGCTTTCAATACCAGTTTTTACATCTTTTAGATTAGCTCCTGTTGCACATTCAACAATAATAGAGCCATCGTTTACATTCCTAAAATTACTGATTTTGTGTGTTTTTGGATCTAACTGTGTTTTCAAAAACTTACGAGTATCTTCGCAAGCTTGTTTGGACTCTTTTGGCTCAATCACAATGACCGGACGAGTCTTACGATTAGTCTGTTTGTTACTGTTACTGTTACTGATATTTTTACTTTTACTTGCACGACTATGTCTTTTCACAACATCCGTAAAACTCGCATTTTCTTGAAAAACATCATCATCATTATCACTATTGCTAATTACTTATTTATGTTTGGTCGTTTCGTCCAATTCCGACTGAACCGTCCTTGATACACAGCGCTGGTCATTCGTTGCAGCTAATTGTTTCTCCGCAGTAATTTTTTTTTTTTTTTTTTGTTAATTACTTTATTTGTACAGGCTCAATCGAATAAACTTTACAGAGCCAAGTTATAATTTTCTTTATACATTATAAATGTCTTAAATCTAAAATTAAAAGATTGGAACCGATTACTCGCGGTCTTCTCGAGGTTAGTGGATGACAATTGTTTGGATCGGGAGAGGGAAAAGGAGATTTGGAATATGATTTATGATTAAAAAATTTCACTATTTCTAAAAGATATACTTAATCCTATCAACTCTGTAATTATACAATTATTACCGAAACAAATCTACAAAAAAATAAATACACACACACATACAAAATACAAACTAAACACAAGGTTAATAAAACTTACAATCTAATGTTAATATTCTTAAAGTAAACATATATGAGTTTCATAAACTCCAGATCGCGTCTAGCCAAAATATCCCGAACTGGAACATTAGGTTGTCTACCTCGAGCCCGAAGGGAATCGTACAGTTCAGATCTGACTCCGCGATGCTCAGCACAAGACCAAATAATGTGATCTGCGTCCTGGTAACCTTGTCCACATTCACATAGATTGCTGTCCTTCAGCCCAACACGGAACAAGTGAGCGTTTAACGAATAGTGATTGGACATGAGGCGAGACATCATACGAATGAAGTCTCGACCCACATCCAACCCCTTGAACCAAGAACTCTTCGACACCTTAGGGATGATCGAATATAGCCATCGTCCCAAACTCCCTTCACTCCACTTATTCTGCCAGCTGACGAGTGACTGTTGACGATAAATGAAGAAAAATTCATCGTAGGCGATTTGTCGATCGTAAATATCGCCTTCCATAGCACCCACCTTAGCAAGTGAGTCAGCCATCTCATTGCCCGGAATCGAGCAATGAGATGGGACCCATGCAAAGGTGATGACAAAAGATCTTAAAGATAAAGCACTTAAAAGCTCTCGTATTTTCATGAGAAAATACGAGGAGTGCTTTACCGGCCTCATAGAGCGAATAGCCTCGACAGAACTGAGACTATCCGTAAAAATAAAATAATGATCTGGTGCAAGTGAGGCGATCGTTTCTAGCGTATAATGTATTGCCGCCAGCTCAGCAACATATACGGAACAAGGAGCTTGAAGCATTCGAGAGGCGCTATGAAATTCGTTAAAAATACCAAAACCAGCGGACGACTCTATTAGTGATCCATCTGTGAAGAACGATCTTGCGGAATCAACTTGGCCAAACTTTGCAGCGTAAATTGACGGAACAATCATGGAACGATGATGTTCTGGGATCCCACGAATCTCCCGCGTCATAGATAAATCAAAACTAACTGAATTGCCGAAGTCGGAGAAGCATACACGATGAGGATTATGCTGTGAAGGGCTGACATCCTGTGTTATGTACACGTAGTACAATGACATAAAACGAGTTTGAGGGTTCAGCTCAAGAAGCTTTTCAAAGTTTTCGATTACCAGTGGGTTCATAACTTCGCAACGGGTGAGGAGCCTGAGGGACAATTCCGAAAACCGATCCGATAGTGGCAACATGCCCGCCAACACTTCGAGACTCATCGTATGAGTCGAGTGCATGCATCCTAACGCGATACGAAGACAACGATACTGGATACGTTCCAGTTTGATGATGTGAGTTTTAGCCGCCGACTGGAAACAAAAACTACCGTATTCTAAAACCGATAAAATCGTTGTCCGGTACAACGTTAGAAGATCTTGCGGATGGGCTCCCCACCACGTTCCGGTAATTGTTCGGAGAAAATTGATCCTTTGTTGACATTTCCGCTTCAGATACTCAATGTGGGATCTCCAGGTGCATTTGGAATCGAACCAGACCCCAAGATATTTGAAAGACATGGAATGAGTGATCGGCTTACCCAAAAGTTGAAGCTTCGGTTGTGCTGGGCTATGCTTCCTAGAAAAAACGACCAACTCAGTTTTCTCCGTGGAGAATTCGATACCTAGCTGGATAGCCCAAGTAGACAAATTGTCTAAGGTATCCTGTAAGGGTCCTTGCAGGTCGGCCTCTCTGGGTCCTGTCATAGACACTACTCCGTCATCTGCAAGTTGTCTCAACGTGCAGTTGTCCCTTAGACAATTGTCAATTTCTCTGACGTAGAAATTATACAGAAGGGGGCTTAAACATGAGCCCTGGGGGAGGCCCATGTAGCTAAATCGTGAAGCTGTAGAGTTTCCATGAGAAAAGCTCATATGTTTCTCTGACAGCAAATTGTACAAAAAGTTATTAATTAATGGAGAAAGGCCACAAGCGTGGAGTTTGTCTGAAAGGACTTCAACCGATACTGAATCAAAAGCCCCCTTAATATCCAAGAAGACAGAAGCCATTTGCTCTTTATTAGCAAAAGCCAACTGAATTTCAGTGGAAAGCAACGCGAGACAGTCGTTCGTTCCCTTGCCCCTACGGAAACCAAATTGAGTATCTGAGAGTAGGTGGTTCAACTCAACCCATTTGTCCAAGCGAAAAAGGATCATTTTCTCCAACAATTTTCGAATGCACGATAACATCGCGATGGGACGATACGAGTTGTGATCTGACGCGGGTTTTCCAGGCTTTTTAATGGCTATAACTCTCACCCGCCTCCAATCATCCGGAACAATATTAAGCTCCAAGAACTGACCAAACAAGTTCAACATGCGCCTCTTAGCGACGTCTGGGAGGTTCTTCAACAAGTTGAACTTGATTCTATCAGCCCCCGGAGCCGAATTGCCACACGAAAGGAGCGCGAGTGAGAGCTCCAGCATTGAAAAAGGCTGGCTGATCTCGTCTACCGAATTCGTCGTTTCGCGAGGAATCATCTGTGCCGGCACAGAATCAGGACATACTTTTCGCGCGAACTTGAGAATCCAACTATCCGAGTACTCCTCACTCTCGTTGTGTGAAGACCGGTTACGCATCCTTCGCGCCGCATTCCAAAGCGTATTCATCGACGTTTCGCGCGATAATCCGTCCACGAATTACCGCCAGTATCCGCGTTTCTTGGCTATGATGAGGCTCTTGAGTTCGCGTTCAAGAGCCGAGTACGCTTCGAAATACACGGGTGTTCCACGTTTCCGGAAAAGCTTAAACGCGTCGGACTTTTTACGATAAACCTCAGTGCATTGCTGGTCCCACCAAGGGGAAGGAGGTTTCCTACGGAAAGATGTTCCTGGAACCGGCCGAGTTTGAGCTTGAAGCGCGCTGTCCAAAATCAGATTGGAGAGGAAGTTATATTCCTCCAACGGTGGAAGCCCTTCTACCGACGTAAGGGCATCTTCTATCACATTCTTGAACTTTGTCCAATCGATATTACGGGTAAGATCGTACGCGACGTTAACGGGTTCCGACGGATTGAACCCACTGGCAACTGAAACTTTGATCGGCAAGTGATCACTACCGTGGGGATCTTGGATCACATTCCACGTGCAATCCAACGATAATGAGTTAGAGCAAAGTGTGAGGTCTAATCTACTTCCATTCGAGGATGGGCCAGCCAAACGTGTTACTTCTCCATTATTAAGAATTGTCATATTAAAGCTGTCGCAGAGGTCATATATCAAAGTAGAACGGTTGTCATCATACAGTTCCCCCAGCCTGTACCGTGGGAATTAAAATCTCCCATAATCAACCGTGGAGCAGGAAGTACCGAACAGATATCTGAAAGTTGTTTTCGATTAACAACGGCTCTAGGAGGAATATAAACAGAAGCAATACAAAGGCTCTTACCTTGAATAATAGCTTGACATGCGACAACTTCAATACCTGGAAATTGTGGAAGATTCACTCTATAGAAGGAATGGCACTTTTTGATCCCCAAAAGTACTCCTCCTCCACGCGAATCCTCACGATCCAGTCGAATAATGTTAAAATCATAAAAAGGAAGATCGATATCTGAAGAGAGCCAAGTTTCACAAACAGCAAATGCATCACAATCATTATTGTGAACTAAAAACTTAAAAGAATCTAATTTAGGAATGAGACTTCGACAATTCCACTGTAGAACAGTGATCAAATCCCCGACCTCGTTTGGAAAATTATCCATCGAAGGAAATGATTGCTGCAATGAGGGGCCACTTCAATGTCAATTGCTTCAAGAGGGTCTTCACAGAGGATCAGAAATATTGAGGTACTTGAGAATATCGTCCACAATTTTATCAAATGAGAACAACCCGGATGAAGAAGGGGCTTCTGTTCTTAAAAATGGGCCATCAGGGGTTTTGGATGTCCCCGGGAAAGATGGAAAATTCTGGTTATAGTCAGTTCTGCGGAAACCAGGAGGAGTTGAAACTTCCTTTTTTCCATCACTCCTTGATTTGGGCAAGCTGATTTGGGGTTCCTTATCTGCAACTTTCCGCGAACGGATGCGTTTTCGTTTCCGTGCAGAACCTTCCGGAAAACTGAAAGAAACTCCCTCCTCAGCCAAGTCAGAGTCAGACTCGTCATCAGACAAAACAGCAAAGGGATTTTTGTCGTTGGTTGATGGTGTGGCTGTCTTTAGCATTGCTGCAAAAGACTGCCTGGAACGCTCCTTAAGAGTGCGTTCTAGTTTCTCCCCGCGTTGTTTGTACGCCGGGCACGACGAGAGACCATGCGGAGTTCCCTTACAGTACACGCATTTTGGTGCAGTGACTGTGCAGGCGCCATCCTCGTGCTTCTCCCCGCATTTGGAACAGCGTGCCTTGCTGCCACAGTGAGAGGCCGTATGTCCCAACTGTTTGCAGTTTTGGCAGTTCATGACCCGAGGAACAAACAAACGCACAGGTAGCCGAAGTTTTCCCAACTCGATGTAGTGAGGAAGGGCTGAACCAGAAAAGGTCACCCGAAACGAGTCTGTGGGGGTAAAGCTCTTTTTACCCTCGCTGAAAGATACTGAGTTCAGCTTCTGGACTTCCAGTATCTCAACCGTGGGAAGCAAGGGATTCTTGAAACGGCCAACCGCTTGCTTCGCCAAGATCTCGGGGGTCAGACTCGCTTCGGTGACCACACCTTCGATCTCCACATTACGAGCTGGGATGTACACTCTATACTCGAGTGTAAAGCAATCTCGTTAGCTTGTTTCAGGTCAAGTTTATTGTACCTCACCTTCGAGATTTCGGTCACGGCCGAGAACCGCTTCGTCAGATCATTAGTAATTTGCATTACATTCAAAGGTTTCTTTTTGGGCTGAAAGTAAACAACCCATGGGCCAGTCGAGTCTTCTGGGTAGGCTCGCGATCGGGGGCTTATCTGTCCCTGTCCATTACCAGACTGAGATGACGAAGCAGGGATGGCATCATCTGATTTCTGGGATGACAGACCTTTCCGACCCTTCTTGCTATCGCGTGGCAAAGTGGTGTCCTCTTCCGACAAAACGTCCATTTCGTCTTCCGACAAAATGTCCATTTTGCCGTACTAGTGGGAGCGAAAAACGCTCTACCACTGCAACGATAATCAAAATTACTCGGACACAATACACGAAGAAAAAAAATACAAACACAGAAACACAAACTTATAATTTAACAGATGGGAGAAAGAAAGAAACAAGAACAAAAACTTATCTGATAATCCTATGCTACTATCACCGAGCGTTTACACAGCAGCAGCGGAGCGACGCGCAGCTTTGGTGATCTTCGATCCGCGTGGCGGGCCGCGGGCGGTCTTCGTTGGTGTGTGCTTGTATGAAGCTCGGCACTCAGCTGAACACACGATGATGGATGAGCGGTTTGAATGTGGAGGCAGATGCTGACACTCGATGACGATGATCCGTGTGCACAGGTATGCGTGACCACGCACCGATGGTGCGCAAAATGATTGGCGAATTGCCAATCGCAAAAACAATTTTCGATGATGCCGAAAACACACTTTCTCAGAAAAAAAACTCACTTTTTGATAAATTTATCGGGAATTATGCCAGGAATCACTAAGCGAGAAAAACTGATTATTTACGTCAGATAATAGCGAGAAAACTTCCAAATTAACGAAGCGCGTAACAAGTCGACCGTACTTCTTGCTAGGACGCAGTGGTGAGTAGGAGCTACAACTTTGTTGAAGACCATTTTTCGATCAAATGTAAGGTACAAAAAAGTCACTGATGTCTTATGATTATGCTCAATCAACTGTTCAGCAGGCAACATTGGTGTTTATGGCGCGTAGAATAGAGAACAAAAATCATGGCACCTATGTCACACTGCAGTGTGAATATAGTGCTTCCTAAAATACAGTTGCCTAATCTTGCCATAAGATTATCAATCTCTTAAACAATTAATAACTATTTAATTTGACGTTTGGCTGAAAAACGATTTTCTGCAAAGTTGTAGCTGATAAAAATTCCCATAAGAAGAGCAATAGAATTTGTTAACAGTACAATATGTAAATAGGCTAAAAGACAATGAACAAATGGTTTTGTTTTCCTATAGTAATTTCCATATAAACTTTAAATGGTTTGTGCCAAGTCAGATTCTTATGAAATGAGTTTAAACTTTCGGAGGCTAAACAGGACCCGATTTGAAACTGTTTGAACACCGTGGAGCGAAAATTTCAAATCTTGCATCAGTCTAATGATCAGAGAGCTTCAAAAAAGCCCCATTAACTTCAGGAAAATTGCAAGAACTTTCAAGGTGTTCCGAGAAGTTATGGGATATTCCGAAGTGAATTTCAGCAATGTTCCAAAAACTTCAGGGACATTGCGGGGTCTTGAGGGATATTTTATGAATATCTGAATGAGTGTTGGCAATATCCTAAATCAAATTAATTTTTTCCGCTCTCATACGCTCTCAATATCACGCGTGACGTTCCCTAGAACAATCCTTCCTGAATCCTCGATGTCAAATTGAACTTCTATTGAGTTGTAGAACTAATCGTTTCTTGCTTTGCTAGGCAGGGCCGGCGAAATAACAATTTCAATTAAATTAAATGAGCTGATGGTTATTGATTATATTTTCATGATGTTCGGTTTCGTTGTTCTTCCCCTGCTTCTCCAGCATCAAGTATATAGCACTTCGCCAGTAGATATTCCACGCTGTCTCCTAAGTTACAAACTCTCTATCCGTCTGCACCCGGGAGTGGTTCCTTCACACTGACTACTCTTCATTACTACAGAAATATGTATTTCCCCGCAGTTCGGAGATGCTCCGATTCGTTTTCTTTCCAATCTATCGAAGACGATCTGAATCAAATGCAATTTCCCCTTTTCCTGCTTGTTCTTGTTTGCTCCCCCCCCCCCCCCCCATCGAAGACGTTTTATCGGGTGCGAGATCGGAGAAAGAGATTCATTGTACAAATATCTGTATGTATACAGACAGGCGGACTTGAATGGGAAGTGCATTTCCCTGCCCTAAAGGGTATTGAAAAGGAGGCACGTTATTGCTGACGAGGCAATCGAACGAATTGAAGCACTGTGGAATGAAGAAAAGAGCATTCCAAACCGATTCCGGATCAGATCATCCAGTCGTCGTCCCCCGTAGCGGGTTTAACTTCATTCATTCGCTTCGAACGACGATTGACGATTCTTACGAGCCGGGCTGGAAGAGTTGGATTCGATTCTTACTCGAGTTGCGGGACTTGACCTACATCTTCCATTCAGTTTCACACTGCTAATGGATTCGAAGTTTGCTGCGTCCGTCAATGGGAATCGATTATGTCTCAAATTACTGACCTGAAGCCTTCCCCGGGCAGAAAGCTGCACCGGATCTGTTTGCCGAGATCCAATGACATCATTCAGTCGGGGTGAAATGCATCTTCTTCCTTGGCAAGTTCGTTCAGAGCTGTTTAATATTGAAGAAGCAAAACTTGGCTTCCACTCAGATCCATGGGCGATAGAAATCTAGTTGGTGGCTGTTTCGTGACGAGTGTATACATCTGGATGCTCTTTTTTTCCCACTACTTGTTATTTATTGGATGAAACGTCTTGCCCTAGTTTTTTATGGTAACAACTATCAAACGATACAAGCATCATCATCATCATCGTCATTCATACAGACAACAAGGCGGAATAGCGAGGACGACGATGAAGACGATGACGAGCAAGAATCTTTCCTCCTCTTGTTGTGCACGGGTGCGTGAAATGGAAAATGCTCAGCTGTTTTGGCGGTGTTAGAATTCGAGGACATAATGGCAGAAATTTAAATTTATAGTTTTATAGAGCATCAACAATTTCATTTCCTTGGTTGCAGTTGGGAATTTTGTCATTTTCACGAGATTTACGGTATTATTCTGTTTGCTACTCAGCTTAAAATGTCACGCAACTGAAGCGCTTATCGGTGGTTAATTGGTATGTGTGTGTGTGTGTGTGTGTGTGTGTGTGTGTGTGTGTGTGTGTGTGTGTGTGTGTGTGTGTGTGTGTGTGTGTGTGTGTGTGTGTTGGTGTGTTTCGTGGTTTCGCGATTGTAAAAATCAATGGAATCTTCGTATGCAGTTGCTACGCACCCACAAGATAGACAATGGAGCACTTCGACCAGGTGCTGGATGGACTTACCGAAGAGCTTATCGAACGGAGATCGATCGTTTTATTGAAAATGTAATTCTAACAGTCCAGAAATTCTATGCAGAATATTCCTAACAAAAATCATGAAATTCATCCTAAGATTTACACCGAATTTTCAATGATTCTTCTAAGAGTTCACTGAAGCTTCCTTACATAGTTCTAGTAAAAATTTACTCGAATTATTATTAAAAAAAGGTAGAAGAGCCTGTGCCTAGGGGCCCGAACGGAAACTTGATACAGGACCGCATTGGTCGGTGCATTCGTTTTTGGGTTTGATGCTTTAAATTGTTCGAGATCTATAATTTTAACTCTATATTTTTTTTTAATTTGTGGCCCTAAAAAGGGCTTTTTGGCTGTTTTATCTGGTACCCTTCAAATGGATTGTTGCAGTGTTAAAAAGGTTCCCGAATGACTAGGCACTAATGCTGTCAACGGGGCAATCTTACTGTTGCTAGAATTTGTAATCAAGACAAGTTTGTTACTTTTATTATACTACTCAGATAATTGTTTCAACAAGCTACATGCAAAACAAATATCAACAGTAAAGCCCGTACTTTCAAGGTTTGTTAAAGTAAGGCCATAGAAGTAACAGAGATCCCGATAAAAAAATGGGTTAATTTTTTGAGTTGAGACCATATTGCATGATTAAACAACATGTTAAAGGATAACTGAATTGCATATTTGTATGGGCAACATAGCACAACTCAGCATGTGCCTTAGATGCTACTTAATTTGCGGCTTTTTTTGAAAAAGTAGCAAAGTCATATCTACCTATAACATTTATTTCTTCACGAATTTCAAAATAGGTTTTTGTGGAATAAAACTCCCTACTATTTGCCGTCATTTCCTTAAAATTCATGCATTTTGCTGCTGGCATTCCGGGTGGAGAGCAAATATGACGAAAAAGAAGAAGATGGCTTTATCACAGATGTTTATGGACTTGGTCTACGATTCAAGATTGGTTTCTGTCATGATAAGTATCACACAAAAGGTAAAATAAGCAGCACGATCTTCATCGAAATGTAAGTATTATTGACAATAATCATAACAATAAACTCGTATATACATTGAAATACATATATAAAAGGGAAGGGACGGTCCAACAGGGCACCCGATTGAAGCGGTTTGGACGGGGAGAGTGGGAATGCCAACTCCCTGTTGATAACATTTCATGGATAAAGGGCGGGCTCTTCTCCCCACTCATTGGGACATCTTCCTGTTGAGGGGCTTGTCTTTTTGACCAATTGGCTGATCAAGTTGCTGGAAGGAGATTCTTTATTGTTCCATAGATGCATATAGGCGACTTTGCCTATTGATCTACCCAATCCGTTTTTGGTCCTTCATACAGCATACAGTAATCAATGAAACTCCCTACTATTTGCCGTCATTTGCTATCAAAATCTCATAAATAAAATATTTATACTTGTGACATTATTGCATGGAATTGAGGATTTCAGTACCAAGCACTAAAAATTATTTAGGAGTAAAATTTACGTTTATTTGCTGTTTTTTTTATGTTTCAACATTTGGTTTAAATATTTCAATTGGTTAGCCTTTGGCTCATCATCTTTGTTCTAATCAATTGGTTACTCTTAGGATATCCTTTTATGGTACTGTTTTCGTTTGAATTTAAAAATTTGATAACGTACCTACTTGAGCACTGGAATCTACCTAACTACTTAAACTAGGTTGCCAAATCACGAACGATCTAGTGGTTTGATCGCAGACAGGCGACTCTGTACCTTTCCAGCGTGGACGTCTTTCGCTCCTCGAGTGTTTGAAGACCGTCCAGGTGGTGAATCTCAGAATTACGAGTTCGCGGTGGACTCTGAAGCTTTAGGTGGTGGCACTTAGCTCAACTCTCCCAGATTGACATAACATACTCAATAGCCGGGAGAATGATCTTTTTGTGGACAGCAAGCTAGTTTTCGAGGAACAGGGTGGACTTACTGTTTATCAGAGGGTAGAGCGACATGATCAAGATGTTACACTTGGTGGATGTCTTGTCCACATGAGATCGGAATAGCAATTTGCTATCGAGGGTGAGACGAAGGAAGACTACTTCGCTCGACCATTCAATGGGAGTTCTATCAAGATGGACATTGACGTTAGCAGGCGAAACAAGCCGAGGTGAATTCGAGTGTGCAAACAAAATGCTGCATTGATACAAATCTTCCAGGTCTTGAAATAGTCGGACAGAATATCCAGCCCTGATTGTAGTTTACTCGCTAGAGCCACAGAGAACAGACGTTGAGGCTCAAATTAAATTTCTGTAAAAACTTGTGTAAAGATTCCTATTCGACTTAACTGCCACCAACGCTGACTTCGCCACTTAAAAACCCTCTTTGAAAATATGATGGCGCTGGCGTTGCACAAATTATGCTTTTCAGCTACTTTGAAACTAAATCTCCACTAAAATGACTAGATTTGATCATTTAAACATGGTTGAACATGTTTTAAGTTATTTTCAAGTTCAATACCCAAGTAACAATTTTGGTTTTATGAGGGTTCTGTAGACCATGATTTAGACTTGTAGCATGCTTTAAAACCTCGATAAAACTGGCTATGTTACTTGGGTAGCCTGTAAAATGAAGTTCAAAGTTTTACCGAACGTTCAGCTGTTCTGATTTCGGTAAAATTTACCGAACACGAAAACAAAATCTTAGTGTGTACACTAGACACTAAGTGCCGGTAGCACCGTGTGGTAATTTTCAACCGAAAATTTATCGATACTAGCGCCAAATTGGTCGAAAGTGGAAAATGTATACAGGAAATCGGGAGATGCTAGCACTACGTAACGGTGACGTTCCCACTTATCTTTACACAAGTTTCTGGTGGAAGTTGGGCGTCTGTTATCTGTGTTAGAGCACGGATCACTCGACCCTTATAGATGATGGAGGTGTCATCTGCGAACATTTGATCCCACCACCCGGCAGGGGAGGAACGTCTGACGTGTAAATGTTGAACAGGATAGTCCCAAGCAGGCTACCCTGAGGGATCAACGTTGAACGTATCAGAGGGGACATTGTTCAAGTAGACCTGGAATGATCTGCCCGACAAGTAGTTTGTGATAATCTTCACGAGGTAGATCGGCAAGTTGTATCGATGCAGCTTGTATACTAGACCATCATGCCAGACATTGTCGAACGCCTTGTCGACATCCAACAATGCCATGGCAGATGTATTGGAAACGGACTTGTTCCGCTTGATGATGTTAGTAACCCGTGCGAGTTGGTGGATAGTAGAGTGGCCTTTTCTAAACCCGAATTGCTCTTTGAGAAAGATGTTATTTTCATTTGAAAACACCAGCAGACGGCTGAGTATCAACATTTCGAATAGCTTCGAGATGGAGGACAAGAAGCTGATGAAGTGATAGCTTTTGGCAATGGTAGGATCTTTGCCAGGGTTGTGTATTGGAATCACTTTGGCTAACTTCCAGCATGCACACTTGTTGAAGATAACGGTAAGATGGTTGAAGAAGTCAATACTCAAGTTTTTCAACTCGAGGTTGTTTAGTGCTTCTGCTATCACCTCATCAGTCGATATTCTACTATCATCATAAATTACTACGGGGGTGTCAGCGACTCTAGACATTGCTTCCAGTACGGCAGACTCATGGGGGCTCACCATGGTTTGGCCAAGATTATGTGAAATCACAAAATGTTGGCCAAGAGCATTGGTCTTTTTGACTGGGGTTATGAGTAGGGATGGGTCTGAGTTCTGGTCAACAGAGGATAGCGAAGGAATCGGTTTCGACTTATTTTTCAAAATTTTGGTCTTCTTCCAAAATGGTTTTGCACAATCTGGGAGAGAGTGAATCTTGTTGGCAAAATCGTTATTTCTGAGTTCCACCATCCTGGCCTGGATAATTTTGGTTAGCCTATTGACATTGGTCTTCAAGTGGGGCAGCCCAGAACGCTGGAACTGCTTACGAGTGGTGCTACGGAGCCTGATAAGATCTTTGGCTGGGCTGTCAAGGTTCAGAGTATGACGCACCTCTCTGGATGCTGGTACGTGTTGCTCCCTGCCACGGGATATCGCCTCTTCGATGGTTTGCAGATACTGATCGACTTCTTCGAACAACTCCAGTAGGACGTTGTAGTCGATTGCTGTGTCCACACAGCGCTGATACTGCGGCCAGTTGACATGATGGTTATTTCGCCGGGAAACTTAAAACCTATTGAATCCTGATGCATGTGGGCGTCTTAGTGGAATACCTGTATAAAGAGAGAGAGAGAGAAAGATTAGTAATTTCCATTTAATTCCACTACCTACCGACTGGTCGAGTCGAGTATTAGTACAAGACATTGAAGAAGTCTGCACATTGTAGACGAAATACGCGTATCTGTCATGGATAAGCAATAAAGTAGTGGAATTAAATGGAAATTACTAACTCTTTCTCTCTCTCTCTCTCTCTCTCTCTCTCTCTCTCTCTCTCTCTCTCTCTCTCTCTCTCTCTCTCTCTCTTCTCTCCTCTCTCTCCCTCTCTCTCTCTCTCTCTCTCTCTCTCTCTCTCTCTCTCTCTCTCTCTCTCTCTCTCTCTCTCTCTCTCTCTCTCTCTCTCTCTCTCTCTCTCTCTCTCTCTCCTCTCTCTCTCTCTCTCTCTCTCTCTCTCTCTCTCTCTCTCTCTCTCTCTCTCTCTCTCTCTCTCTCTCTCTCTCTCTCTCTCTCTCCTCTCTCTCTCTCTCTCTCTCTCTCTCTCTCCTCTCTCTCTCCCTCCCTCTCTCTCTCTCTCCTCCCCCCTCCCCCTCTCTCCCCCCTCTCCCTCCCCTCTCCCCTCTCTCTCTCTCTCCCTCTCCTCTCTCTCTCTCTCTCTCTCTCCTCCTCCTCTCCTCTCTCTCTCTCTCTCTCTCTCTCTCTTCTCTTCTCTCCCCTCTCTCTCTCTCTCTCTCTCCCTCTCTCTCTCTCTCTCTCTCTCTCTCTCTCTCTCTCTCTCTCTCTCTCTCTCTCTCTCTCTCTCTCTCTCTCTCTCTTCTCTCTTAGAGATTCCGATTTCTTACTGGCAATTCCTAGGAAAATTGAAAGAAAATTGGATTCGGAGGATAGTTGCGAGAAGTATTCTAACTATATTCTTGTGATATTTTTTAGAGAATTCAGAGAAGTGTTCCAGGTGAATTTCTGAAATAATTCCATGAGATTTTCGAGAGAATACGACCGAATGATGAGGAAATGGACTATCCTGAGGACTTCAAAACAAATTGAAAATTCCCAAAATATTCTTGAAGTTAATGAAACTGTCTTGAAGTTCTTATGTAGTTTGAGAAACTAATCTGATGCTCACAATACTTTTCATAATTGTTTTTAACTTCACTAAACTTTTACGGACTTCCTAAAATTTCCACAATTTTCCCAACAATTATGAATTTCTCTTAAGTTTGAACAATTCACTGAAATCTCGAAACTTAAAAAAAAAAGTAATTTCACTGCTCTGGAATATCTCTGCTCTGAGAATATCTGCTTTCCTTGAAGTGTTTTTTAGCTTTTTAGCGAAACTTTTCTAAACTGTTTGCGGTGCTCATTAAGCTTGTTGTACTACCCTGAATTTATTTGAACTGTTCTGCTTCCGTGAACTTCTGGGCTTATGTGAAAACCTCAATAAATTTCTTAACATCTCTAAAGTTCTCTTAAAATTTGGGGATTTCTTGAATTTTTCCGCTAATTTAGCGAAACTAATGAAATTGAACTCCCCTGAAATTTCCTTTGATTTTGGAGCTTTACTAAACTTATTTGAAATGCTCCCGAAATGTCCACATAAGTTCTCGGATCTTCCCTTAAGTTCCATAGACTTTCCGATTTTAGAAACTAATTCACAGCTTCTTCAATTGTCTTAGAATTTTTTTAAAATAACCCACAATTTTACTGGAATTGGTTGAATTGCCGTTAAGTTCTACAATTTTCCTTAAGTTTTATAAAGTTTATAAACGCTCACGGAACTTTGCCTTAAATCACTAATTTTCCCTGGAAATTCCAGCTCTGAAGTTTACCTTCATTTCTCTTAATTGATCAAATGTTTCGGTAAATTTTCTTATGTATATATTTATAATTCCCTGAATCTTCTAAAGTTTTCAGATCAACATAGAATTCTCGGAATATCCCATAATTCCAAGAAACTTCTTGTAAGTCGCTGCATATTTTCTTAAGTTAATGGGATTTTTGTGATGTAATCTGATCGTCCTCGGATTACTAAGAACTCCAGTGAATATAACGAAACAATCTAAAAATATCTTTAATTACAAAGAAGTTCTCTGGAATTTCTTGAAAATATCGATGCTTGCTAAAAGATGTCGCATTTTTTTTAATTAATGGAACTTCGTTGATGTTGTCTAATCAACTTTCTAAAATTTCGAATTTTTTTAGATCTTGAAATTTCCATGATATAACACCCTACTCTCACATTTTCCGGATGTTCATAAAATTTTTGTTGCCTTCGAGAAATTTTCTCTGAGCAAACTGAAGTTTCCGGAAATTTTCTTGAATCTTCTTTAAGGTTTCTGTTATTTCCTTGATTTTTTTTTAACTGCCCTTTAATTCTATGATCTGTCTTGATGCTCTCGGAGCTCCCTAAAGCTTTCAATTCTAATGAAGGTCTCGGTTCTGCTTTAAAATAAATGGGATTCTCGTGATCACCTTTAAACTTCCCTGGAATTCTCTGGATTTCTGTGAAGTTCCTGAAATATTTCTGAAGTTTCCATAAATATTCTGAAGGTCTCTGTACGGAATCTCTCGGAACATCTTAAGGGTTCTCGATTTTATTTCAGCACATCATGGAATTATCCTAAATTTGTCTAAACTCATGCTTATAGATTTTTAAACCAATCCAATAGTCTGAGCTAAAATTTCGGGGACGTCCGGTTAAGATCTCTTGAATTCCCCAAAGATCTCTAGATCTAGTTTTTTAGATACATATAACTTCTAAAAAGTTTCCACAATTTTGCTAGTACGAAACTTCAAGATGATCTTAGACTTACTAAAATGAAGTAAAGCTGTTTCTTTAAAACTGTTTGTCATGTCTTTCCTCCGGTCCGCATATCGTTTGTGTTGAGCTGCTGTGCGTTGAATGGAAATGCGGCTTCGGCTTGTTTCGTTTGGTACCAACTATGTGATGGCTCTGTTAGGAAACAAATGCAAATGTATGAATTTCTTCGTTTTTTAGCTATTTTTACTATGTGTACTATATGCCAATATATGGTCTCCCTTAGCTCAGTCGGTAAAGGCGCAGCTACAAAGCAAGACCATGCTGGAGGTGGCTGGGTTCAATTCCCGGTCCGGTCTAGGAATTTTTCGGGTTGGAAAATTTCTCGACTTCCCTGGGCATAGAAGTATGATTGGACTTGCCACACAATTATACCAATGCAAAAATGGTACAGGCATCGAAAGTTCTCAATTAATAACTGTGGAAGTGCATCTAGAACACTAAAGTTGAGAGCACGCAATAAGCTAATATGCGATATGCAATAAGCTTGAAATGCGAAGAAGAAGAAGAAGAAGAAGAAATATATGCCAAAAAACTGCTGACCAACTACGCCGTCGAATGGCATATTGCATGTCATATTTCACATTAATGCTTTGGAGAAATATGCGTTTGAAAACACCCCCTTTTTTCGTTACATGCCTTTTTTTCGATTTCTTAATGTGACCCCCAGTATAGTAAAGAAAGACGTAGTCCTACGTCAAAAAAATCATACAAGTCACATAATATAAGACCTGAAATTCTGCTTAGACTTATCTACAGAATGGTTCGGAGTAACTGTCGCCAATTTCTCAATGGGTAAAATGAATATATGTTCCAGAATTTTTGTTTTAAAGTGTGTACAAATGTCAGCTTGTATTGATAGTAGAAATGGGCGGTTCGCTCACGATCTGTTCTAAAACACTCAATTCCCTGAAGTGAACTGATGATCCACGGTTCAATTTTTAGGAACCGCTGCTCACTCACATCACAAATCTAAGCCATTAAGTTCGTCCCTTACAGCGTTGCTCTACTTTTCAAAGAAAATCTTATGACGCCGACACTATTGACGCATTTTGAACAGCCATTAGTAAAAGCAAACTTCCAAAGGGCATTCGATCTTTAGTCCATCTGCCCTTTTGTTCATTCGACCTTTTGTCCCTTTGACCTTTTGTCAATTCGGCTTTTTATCCCTTTAACCGTTTGTCTATTTAAGTTCAATTTGACTTTTTGTTCGTTCGACCTTTTGTCCCTCTATGTTCAATTCGTCAATTGTTCATTCGGCCTTTTGTCTTTCGGCCATTTGTCCTTCGACTTTTTGTCCTACAAACGATTAGAACAAGTGGTGCAAGATCTAGGAAGTGTGGGATGCTCAAGCAACGTACAGCCACGAGCTGAGTAAGTTCCCGAGCAAAGTCTGAGATCAAATTGAAATCTAAATTTGATGTTGTGATTTCGCTGATAATGATTACACAGGTCCCGAGAAAAGGAAAATTGCAACCTGATATCATCTTGAAAACAAGTCCTGTTATTCCAGATATCATTTTGTTTTCAGATGTTATCGCATAACTAATTTAGCTACCAACCTCGACTAATTTTGTTATTAGTTGGTATCATGAAAGAATATGAAATGATGAAAGGTTAGTTCAAAACTTCAAATATTATCCACTGCTTATCATGAAGTAATGAAATTGGGTAGTTAGCGGAATGCTTAAATGAAACATCAAAAAAGGGTTATCTTCCATTTAATTCCACTTAAATAATTTTGGAATCCATAACAGATACGTATTTCGACTACAATGTGCAGTCTTCATCAGTGTCATTCCCACTAAAGAACCTAACCCCCTTGAGTACTCATCTCCTAGGTAAAAATGTCAAGATCACGGGTATAAAAATCTAACTATAATGTGTACAATCGGAACCTACCAAACTAATAAATAATAACCAAAGGTTTTAGTAAAGTAAAGGAGTTAAATCTATTCAAATATCTAATAAGGAAAAAAATCTCAAAGACTTCCCGAGCAAAGTAAAATAACAACCGGATATCAACTTGAGAACAAGTCTTGTTATTCTAGATATCCATTTGTTTTTAGTTGTTATCGCATAACTAATTTAGTTATCAACGTTGACTAATTGTTTTATCAGTTGATATCATGAAAGAATATGAAATGATGCAAGGATAGTTCAAAACTTCAAATATTACCCACATGGTGAGAAAAAAAAAAACACTGCCAATAATATTTCAGTTATCAGCGTAAGGCTTTAATACCAAATCTATCAAATAATTTGGAATTTTGTTGAAAAATTTGGCATGGATCACAAGATTTGTTATCAAGATGTTTTCAATGATAACTAAATCAGTTATTTTTGTGATATCCCAAAAGTACTCTTTTGTTATAATTTTTGTTATGTTGGCTGTTTATTCAACCACAAAGATAACATGTTCAGTTATCAAATCTTGATAACCGGGTATCAGAACTTGCTATCAATTTGGTATAATCCTTTGCTCGGGGTTTGCCGTCATTTTGGTCGTTTTTTAACCGTTGGAGATCAAAAAATCCTCCTGTGACATCACATTGACAACTATTTTTGATATCAGTGAGGTCAAACTGAAAACACCATTTGATATCAATTTTTCCTATTGATAACAAAACAAGTATTCAATTTGATGTTATGCTAAGGCAGTGAAAACAAACCCGCAACAACATATTTTTTAAGACCAAATGTACAGCAAAATTAAAACAAAATTTGCTATCAAATTTGTCAATTGCGTAAACTGAAATCAAATTATGATTTCAGTTTGATGTTGATATCAACACTTGATTTTAATTTGCTGTCCTTATGATGCTGGACTTTATTGCAATGTAGGTCAAATCCTGAGGAACGTCGGACCAGCAAAAGTAAAGTTAGTTGTCTTTGGTTGCTAAGAAAAACGTTTTACAAATTTACACTGATGCAAAATTTGAAATTTTCGCTCCACACTGTGTAAAAAAGGTTTCAAATCGGGTCTTGATTAGCCTCTGAAAGTTTAAACTCATTTAATAAGAATCTGACTTGGCACAAACCATTTGAAGTTTATATGGAAAATAATATGGGAAAACAAAACTTTTTATTCATTGTCTTCTAGCCTTTTTACATATAGTACTGTTAACAAATTCTATTGCTATTCTTATGCGAATTTTTATCAGCTACAACTTTGCAGAAAATCATTTTCCAGCCAAACGTTATTAATTGTTTAAGAAATTGATAATCTTATGGCAAGATTAAGCAACTGTATTGTGGGCAACACTGTATTCTGCAGTGTGACATAGTAGCCATGATTTTTCTCCTCTATTCTACGCACCATAAACACCAATCCCAAGTAACCAAAAGTTCCGCATTCAACACTTCCAAGTTCCATAAAGTTCAAATAAAGTTCGGACAGAACTTTCAAGTTCCATAACGTTCAAATAAAGTTCCGACAGAACTTTCAAGTTCCATAAAGTTCAAATAAAGTTCCGACAGAACTTTCAAGTTCCATAAAGTTCAAATAAAGTTCCGTCAGAACTTTAAAGTTCCATAAAGTTGAAATAAAGTTCCGACAGAACTTTCAAGTTCCATAAAGTTCAAATAAAGTTCCGACAGAACTTTCAAGTTCCATAAAGTTCAAATAAAGTTCCGACAGAACTTTCAAGCCACATGAAGCAATCCGCACAAATCTTTTTTTGTAACAAAATTTAATGTACGTAAATATGAAATAATCAGTGGCCCGAATAAATCATAATTCTTTTATTTATGCAACATTCTATCCAAAAATAAAAATATAATTAAAAAGCAATTACCTGGATTCGAACCCGTGTACTTGGCATGTGATCTACGATTGCTAACCACTGCGTCACAAGTGTGATGGAATACCATGCGGGCAAACACCAATTTAAATTCACCAAGGTGTTGTGTTTCGTATTCAAGTCAGTCAGCTGGCTCAGAAAACTCCAACAATAGGCGGGACAACAGCTCACTTTAATATATTTCAGATGACGTAGTGGTTCGTGCTGAGACTCTCACGCAGAAGGACTGGGTTTAATTCTTCCAACAGCTCCATTACTACTACTAATGCTGATAAATCAATACACATTAATACCTGCCTTTAGAAATAACTTTCATAAAAGTGCGAACTAAATATAGAATTGGTGTAGAGGACAAAAACCTTTTATAATTTATTTTCTAAAAGTTCCGTTCAAGTTCCGCCAGAGGCTGCTTAGAATGCTCTTCAATTATGGCACCGGAACTTTCAAGTTCTTATAACGACTTAAAAATGAGGCTGCTTAGAATTCTATGGACCACCTTCAACCAAGGTGCTCAAGCCATAAATAGCCTTTTATCAGAACTTTTGGTTACTTGGGATGTTGCCTGCTGAACAGTTGATTGATCATAATTATAAGACATCAGTGACTTGAATCATTAATAATGAATTTTGTGATAGATATGAACCGAAATTATGGTTTCTTCATAGTAATTCCCATATAAACTTCAAATGGTTTGTGCAAAGTCAGTTTCTAACTAAATGAGTTCAAATTTTGGGAGGCTAATCAGGGCCCAATTTGGACCAGTTTGAGCACTGTGAAGCGAAAATTTCAAATTTTGCATCAGTCTAATACACATGCACACAAACCACTCAAAGTGAACCAGTATCCCTTCTCTAAGGATAAAAATACAAAATGTGATCCGAAATCACACCATTAAGTTTTATCTACATAAACAAAACAGAGTCAGATTGAATCACATGTGCCACATCCCAACCGACTATTGCCTCCATCCCCATCCAGCAACAGACACAATGCTCTACTAAATAATTCAGATTGTTCGCAGATAGGTACGCGACACACATTCGATGTAGTTTCCCCTCAATCCGGCTAGCTTCAGCAATTTGAATCGAATAAAAAAAAATCAAATGTCTTAATTTGCCAAACCACCCCATGCCTCTCCCAGCGGATCCCTCAGATCGGATCTGTTCAAATTGAGCTGTTTGGGAAACCATCGTGTCATCGCCGACCGACCGTCTGGAATTTGATGACGTAGCACAAAACTGACCCCGCCGAGAACGTGTGGTGGTAGTGCATTGCATGTTGTCGTTCGTGGAATGTGTTCAGCTTTCAAAGCATTTTGTTGTTGTCCCACCCGTTCCCGTTCTGTGTCCGCTGCTTTCAGTGGAATCAGCGGAATTTAGCTTCCGCTGCCGCTCGCGGAATGTAGTCTGATTGTTTTGGCGCTTCGCATCAAGGCTCAACTGTCACGAAGTACCGTTTATATGATCCGAATTACTCAATTCTTTCAGTTGGTGAGCCATTTTTCGAAACTACTTACAATTCTATTCATATCCAACGCTCGATCGCCCGATTTCTCCGAAAGATGTCCACCTCAAGGTTCGTGGATTACGATCGGTGATCGTTTTCCAAGAGCTATTTCGCGCCCTTACGGGCAGTCGACGCGGCACACTTGTGCTCATTGCTCAAGCCGGGCACGTTGTCTGCCATGAAAAAAAACATAATGCTGCTACACATAATAGAGTCACATGTGCGGATTATGCTAATAACATGTGATTGAAACCAACACACACTAAAGCCATGGCTCTTTCACACCCGTGAGTTAGGGGGATCCTCTGCACTTGCGGGAATGAAAATAGATTTAACCAAGTGATAAAGCTCATTCTGTTTGCTTTGTCTCTGTTGTCGGTCACAATTTTGCTGCTGATATACTCGCCGATCGAGTGTAAGCCAGTTAAATGTTTCGACCGGTTCAAGCGTTATGGTGTGAATAAATTATGTCACTCTACACTGGGAATACTTTTTTTTACCCGCCTAGCCCATTCAGTGGAAATGGCTGTAAAATGATTCGGTGGCGACGGCTTTGGTTTTCTAACTCGGTCAGCGGAAAAGTCGGATTGTCGGCGACCTTGACAGCATAGCGATCGGACGCGCATACTCACTCAAGTGTTGCCCGTTCGTTTGCTGACGTCATCCGCCGCCGTCGCAGCGCATCGCTTACGAAGGGAAAAACAAAGCATTTGTCGGTGATATTTATGATAATCCTGACCGGATCGAATCAGAAAGACGCTAAATAATTCGAGCTGGATGCTTGTTTACGAGAATCTGCGTTTAAATATAGCGGCTCTTCCACAATGCAGCGTGGCAGTTGGGGGATCTTAAAGACCGGTTCGTCAAATCGGCTCATTAACGAACATAATTTGCGAGAGGAAGAAGAGGAACCCACCAATCTCCAACCGTAGGAAACCGGATTGGCAAAAGAGGTAGGCATTTCGCGGTCACAGGTATAAATTAGTCGAGGAGAATTCCTCTACCGACGAAATACTTTCAGATTCAGGGTCGCCAACGAACTATGAGAATCCCACGGGAACAACAAAGGTGAAAATTGATAGCTCAACCTTTCTTCCGCGGCTTCTGCTCTTCCCCGTCCGTACCCCGAATTCGACCCATTATGCTGCGGGTCAAATTTAGAAATGATTGAATAATCGTTAAAATCGCGCGTTAGCCTAAACATTTGCCCAACGGCAATCATTGTGAAAGTCGTGCGTGGCGACCGGTCGCATAAACATTCCACCGACGCAATTTTCTAGCACGGTGCGGGCGCCAACCGAAGAAACGTGTCCGGAAAATCAAACCTCCGCCGTTTATGTTCCAGCGAAACTTCCAAATCATTCATCGGGTAGGCCAACCGGATGGATCAAAGTAGCCGAAGGTTTGACGAAAGCTTAACGAAACCATCTGTCAAATAGCGCACGGAAGACGGCAGCATGCCACGCCGTCTTCGACTTGCTTCCGATCCCATCCCATCAGCTGATTTGAACGCTCGTTCCGTAAATACCGAATACATCTGCGCCCCTGCTCACCACGGGTGCGCGATGTAAATAAAACATTTTGCTGAAAAATATTGGTATTGGGTGTTGAAAGCATGATGATTAGTTTTTATAGGCTAACTGGCGGCAGGGGAAAAAAAACCGACCAACGATGCTACATAGGTTACTGAGTGGAGATTTCATACTCACCCACCATCGCACAGCGGAGTGGTTCGTACAAAAGTCGGTCATAATTATTTTTCTAGTTTTTTTTTTGCGTTGGAATGTTGAAGTAATGAAATTGGGTTGTTAGCGGAATGCTTAAATAGAACAGCAAAAAAAGGTTATCTTCCATTTACTTCCACTTAATTAATTTTGGTATCCATGACAGATACGTATTTCGACTACAATGTGCAGTCTTCATCAGTGTCATTCCCACTAAAGAACTTATCAAAATCTAACCCCCTTAAGTACTCATCTCCTAGGTTAAAAAAGTCAAGATCACAGGTATAAAAATGAAACTACAATGTGTTGCATCGGATCGGAACCTACCTAACTAATAAAAACCAAAGATTTAAGTAAACTAAAGGAGAAAGATTGTAGTCGAAAGCACATTGTAGTCGAAAGCACATTGTAGTCGAAATACGTATCTGTCATGGATACCAAAATGAATTAAGTGGAATTAAATGGAAGATAACCTTTTTTGCTGTTGGAATGTTGTTTGGACTATCATGTACAGTCAAATCTCCATAGCTCGATATTGAAGGGACCATCGAGTTATAGATTTTTTTTATATATCTTTATTAAGGAGACTTTCAGCCCTGGGCTGGTTCGTCTCCGGACACCCCAGAAGGGGGTATCCCAAAGGGAGAGAAGGTACAGAGTTTTATTTTGCGGAGTTGAATGATGGTTGCGGTTTTAGAGGGGAACTTATTTTGCCTTACTGTCCTATGTTGCTGTCATCTTTTGTGTTTTCTGTTTTGTTTTGAGGACCCCAGCGGAGCCCTACCGGTAGCAGCTGCCAGGAGAGACCTGGCACCCGCTACCGGCAGGGAATGCCGGGCCTACTGTCATAATGTATATGGGTTAAACCCTCTTGTAGATTCCGGCCTCCTTCGCGAAACATATCAGTTGTGCCTCTGCTACCGGGTCGTTCTGAAGGGCGTCTCGGTTGTTGCCCGTGATCCCGTAAAGTTCTCGTGGTCCGTGGAAACAAGGGCAGTTTATAAGAATGTGCTCGACCGTCATTATTGTTCTGCAGGTGTCGCATCTTTGGCGGAAGTTTCTGCCACTGCTGCTCCCCATGTTGTGGGTGATGCGGGTGTGGCCGCTTCTTAACCGGGACAGGAATCTCTGGTCGTTAAACCTTGGGACATCCGTCCAGGGAAGGGTTACCCCTTTGGTCTTCCGGATGAAGAGGTCTCTCCTGGCGAACCATTCGCGGTCCCATGCCGTCCTGAGGGTTGACTTGATCCAACTTTTCAGGTCCTGTCTGGGGACCGAAGTGTTGGCGAGTCGGCCATTTCGTCCAATGGCAGCGATGTGGTCTGCTTCTGTGCTTCCGGCAATTCCGCAGTGTCCCGGTATCCACATGAAAGTGGTGCCAGGGGGGTGTGGTTTTGTATGGCCTGAATCCAGGGGTGGTGGGCAGTGGCGGATTCCAGTGCCACGAGGGCGCTAGCAGAGTCGGTTAGCGGGGAGGAGGATGGTAGGGAAGCTGCGTAATGGAGGGCTGCAGTCTCGGCTGAGAAGACCGAGCATTGATCGGGGAGTCTCCAGAAGTGTGAGGTCTGTCCATCAGTTACTCCAAAGCCGACCCTGCCTCCTGCCTTGGAGCCGTCGGTGAAACGGAGTTCATAGTTGTGGTACCGTGTTTGTAATAATTCGGTGAGGCAGGATCTGATTGCCGTAGAGTTGTCTCCTGCTCGGAACTGCTTGGCCATGGATTTGTCTACTCGGATGGGGGAAGAATCCCACTCTCTGGCTCCGTTCCAGGGGAGCTGGGCCACCGGGGGGAGCTCCTTGTGAGCGATTTCCTGGAGGATTCGTTTCCCTTCTGTGAGGAGATAGAATTCTCCGTCTCCGCTTAATTTTTCGTCGAGGCCCACGGCTCTGGTACAGATTGTTTCCGCAATGCAATATCGGAAAGAGAGCACTCCGATTTCAATACAGGCGGTATCGGCTGGTGTTGAGGGCAGAAGTCCAGCCGCAATTCGTGTTGCCTGGTTATATATCGGTGCTAGTCGGGTGACGACCGAATCGCTGGACGCACAGAGGAGCTCAATTCCGTAGGTCAGTCGGCTATGAACAATGGCTCTGGCGGTATTGAGTACGATGGCCCTGTTGCTCGTTTTATGCTGCCCGGAGAGGGAGCGGAGGATGTTCAATCGTGTTCGACAATTAGTCCTGACATCATTAAGGTGGGTGCCGAACCGAAAGTTCCGGTCAATCGTGACTCCGAGGATGGATATGGTCTTCTTTCTAGGGATAGTGTGGCTGTTAATTTTGATTGGTGTCGGAAGTGGTCGGTGGCCAAGGCAGCAGACGTGGGAGATTGAGCTCTTTTCAGCAGATATCTCAAAGCCGGTCCTAGCGACCCATCAGCCAACAGCGGAGACCGCAGCTTGGAGCTTTATCCTCATGGCCTTCAGGGTCTTCCCTATGATCAGTAGCAAAATGTCGTCCGCATAGACGAGAATGTAAATCTCCTTGGGGAGCCCCATAAAGATTCCGTTCATTGCCACCAGGAAGATGGTCACTGCAATTACGGAACCCTGGGGAACCCCGGTTTCTTCCCGTCTGGTGCTGGAGCGGTGGTTCCCGACGGTCACCTGGAAGGTTCTGTCCTGCAGGAAATTCTTTAAAAAGTAGAGGATATTTCCTCCGAGGCCCCATCTGGCTAGCTGCTGTAGTACTTGGGGTGTCCAGGCTCTGTTGTAAGCTTAGGCCAGATCCAGAGAGGCCACCTCGACGTGCTGGTCCTTACGGAGTGCCTCATGTACTATCTGGCCAAGACTGTTAAAGTATGTACCAGTTCCGTGCCCCGGACGGAAAGCATGCTGTCGGTGGTCTAGTAGGTTGTTCCCCTCAAGGAATCTCGCTAATCTCCGGTTGACTAGACGCTCCATTATTTTGCTGCAACAGCTGGTCAAGGAGATCGGCCGGAAATCCTTCGGTAATAGTGCTGGACCGAGGTTTTTCGGGATGGGAACGATAAGGCTATGCTTCCAGGAGTCAGGCAGCCGACGACCCGTCCATGCCTGGTTGAGAAGCTCGAGAAGAGTTCCTTTGTGCGTGGGTGGGAGGTTCCGCAGCATCGGGTATCCAACCTCATCCGGTCCGGAGGAGTTGCCTTTGGCGTTTCTGAGGGCAAAGTTTAATTTATCCATGGTGAAGGGTCTGTTAATTGTGAGTGTATCTTCGTCATCGGGTATGGTCACGTTCTCGATGCTGGAGGTGGAGACGCCGTTACGGTTCCTGTCAACATCGTTGTAGGCCTCAATGCAGGACAGCGACTCAAATTAGTCGTCGAGGAGGTTTGCAATTGTCTCTGGGTCTCGGGAGAGTCCATCCGGGCCCCGGAGGGCAAAACCTTGGGCACGTTGGTTTCCTCGGATAGCGTTGATCCTCTGCCAGATTTCGGTGCATGACTGAACAAAATAAATCATACGCCTGATTTCTTATTGAAAATTCTTGTTTAATTCAACTTTCAATTTACATTTTAACACCCTCAGTATTAGCTTTCAACACTGCTTCCAACCATCCTGGCATACTTTCGACGAGGTTTTGTAGATATCTTGAATCGATACTCTCCCACGCTGCTTCAAGTGATTCAAAATAAACGTTTTTTTTAAACCGATGCTTTATCCACTTTGTTGTTCAAGTAAGACCACAAATTCTCAATTGGGTTGAGATCGGGAGATTGGAGAGGCCATTCCAGCGTTTTGATCCGATTTGATTTGAAAAATGCCATTGTTTTCTTCGCTGTGTGCTTTGGGTCATTATCTTGTTTGAAAATGTAATTGGATTCCAGGCCAGTTTTCAGTAGCGAAACCTCCAGATTTTCACTTAACAAGTCAATGTACACATCTGCAGTCATTATTCCCTTTATATGAGCCAAGCTTCCAACACCAGACCACGCAAATGCTCCCCATACCATGATATTTCCGCCTCCGTGTGTAACCGTCTTTTGAATGTATGGTTCCTTAAGAGCGTCACCGGACCTCGCCCTTGATCGCCTTTTCTGTCCAAATCACTCAAATTTACTCTCATCCGTCCACAGAACTCGTTTTCAGAAGTCCACAGTCGTTCCGGCGTACTTTTGAGCAAATTCCAGTCGCTTCCGTTGGTTCCGCTTGTTGATAAAAGGACGCTTCGATGCCATACAACTTTTCAAACCGCTCTCATTAAGTCGCCGGCGAACAGTATGTCGACTTACTGCTTAGCCATTCGAACAATTCTGATGTCATCACGATTACTTGTCGCACGATGACGTCCTTGCCCGGATAAATTCCTCACAATTCCTCGTGTTTCGTACTTTTTCCATATGTGCTGAGCAGCTCCAACTGAGATCGAGTACTTTTCGGCAATTTTCCGAAAAGAAATTCCTTTTTCACGATCGCGAATCACCAAATTTCTAACATCGAGCGAAATCTGCTTTCCCGACATTTTTCACTTTTCAAATGACGCAAACAAAACACAATGGTGCGATGCGCACGCTTCCCGGAACAAGAACCGTCAAATATTCCGCCGTGATGCCAAATCTTCAGATTTTGTTTTTATTCGAAGGCTAAAAAATAAAATCTTAAGAGTGTATGATTTATTTTGTCCAAGCACAAAAGTGAGCATATATTTATTTAAATTTGTAACAAAAATAGCAGAATATTATAACAATTTTCATTCAGCTAATTGAATGCACCATGAGAAATACTTGAACTTTTCTAAATATACTGCTGAAATTGCGTGCAAAATAGCAAAAATATGATGTAATGTACTTTTTTGGGTTGAGCGTATGATTTATTTGGTCCAGTACTGTATATTCTTAAGAGTTTAAAAAATTAGATATTTGTTCTGACTATTTGAACGTTCCAGAATCTTGGAAATTTTTCCATGCCCGAAATATTTTAAAATAAAACTACCTGACTAACCTGGATCTTGGTTCTTTCTTTTTGTCCAATATCTGGAGAAAAAATGCTATGTTGAAATTTGGTTGGAAATCTTTACAGGAAGATCTCAGGGAATTATTTTCAGATTTAATTGTAATCATCCATTTAGCATACTTCCGAAAGGATTCATCGAAAGTTCCCATGAAATTATGAAACTCCATAAAATTATCCTCAGAATTCCATTGGAACTCTTCTTTGAATTTTCTTGGAGTCCACTTTAGAATTTCTTAGTAATTAACTTCAGAACTTCGAATGAATATTTATTAAAAAAAATTTCGAATCCTGGTCAGGGTTTGCTTCGAGAGCTCATCAAAACTACCTTGAAAGCAGATTGCACTTGATTTTTTCCTCACAATTGTGTTGTTTAACTTCGAAAAATATGCCGATTTTCATACATCATCTGATGGAGCTTCGTTTTCTGAGCACAACGATATTTTTATCGATCCCGTTGATCGTTGACACTAAATCTATTCGTTGACAGCTCGCTCCCCTACAAAGTCCCACCAAGGGGCGCTAAGATGGTGATTTTTGCTAATGTAATCGTACTTATTTAAAATAGTTCCAGTGTAAAGGATGGAACGACCAAAAATTTGTCATCTAATATTTGGCGATTTTTTTAAATCGTTTATTTCAAAAAAACTTGAACACCCCTCATTTTGTAGGTCTGTGCGTACGGAATGTTGCCTTTAAAGAGCCTGAATTTATAACATGTCGTCTCTTTATAAATTCAGCCTATTTAGTTGCCTCTATTAAGTTTTTGACATTTTACATTGAGTTGTCAAAATGGAGTCGAAGCATGAGAAACAGCGCATCAAAATTTTGCTCACGCATAAGCGAAATCTAAATTATTTCCACGAAGATTGATTGCGTCAGAAATTTGATTGCGTTGTAATGAACGATTAAGGCTCTGAACCATTTGGTGGATTATTTTAACTTTTGGTTAAAATTTGACAGATGGAAAGTTATCGATTAACCCTGCTATCCGAGTGTGGTTACTTCTGACAGACAAGAAGTTAAATTTTGACAACCTTGGCTAAGTTCTGCTCGAAAACCGGTCGATCGACAGCACAGGGATTTTCGAACATAGAAAATAACTTTCGAAATGTCACTTTTAACCACAAGTTAAATTTAACTCGGCAAATGGTTCACAGCCTAAATATACGCCAAAGCGGATTTCAAGCAGCTCCCAGGTTAAGAGTTTACACGGCTACCGGAAAAGGAAAGATTCAAGATAAGTTTAAGCCAAGGTTGCAAAGACTCATTTCAGCTAAAACAATGTTTTTCTAAATTATGAAATAATTAGATGCCATGATCAAATTTTGAATTGGTAGGATACAAGAAGAGGTTGCAAAGAATGTGTTTGACATATTAAACCTGTTTATTTCACTTCATGAGAGTCACAATCAGCGATTTTTCACAAACTCACTCACTCACTCACTCACTCACTCAGCGATCAGCAAATCGCTGATTGTGACTCATAGAAAGCAAAATTTACAGGTTTTATGTTTCCAACGCATACTTTGTAACCTCTTCTCGTAAGTTACAAGTAAAACATGCCATCATACCATCTTTTGGTTTTATTATTCCGAAAAACATTATTTTAGCTGAAATGAGTCTTTGCAACCTTGGTTTAAGCATAATAATAATAATGCTTAAGTTAATTGTCAATGTTCCCGAAAAAAAAACCTGATTTGGCAGGCGATTTGCACCTGTGGGCTGAAAAGTGAAATTTTCGTGACAACTGGCATTGAAAAGAAATGTTTGGAAAAACGATTGTTGCCTTCTCTGAAGAAACACAGTTGTTCCGTGCGGTTTTGGCCAGACCTCGCTTCCTGTCACTACGGGAAAATGGGTCAGGAACGGTATACCGCCAACAGCGTGCAAGTCGTACCCAAGGACAAAAAAAAAACCCTCAAAACTCGCCGGAGCTGCACCCAATTAAAAAAATATTGGGTAATCGTTAAGCGGAACCTCAAGAAAACTCAGAAAACAGTTGGAAATGAGAAACAGTTCAATGCAAATTGACGTTCAGCGTCAAATAAGGTTGAAACAACAGCGGTACAAGATCTGATGGAAGTTGTAAAACGTAAAGCCCGATAGTCCGCATTTGGAAAATTGGAAGCCTTAAAAAATAATTTTCCTGTATTTTGCAGGGGAGATGTCGGCTTTGGCAATACCTTAACCTATTATCGTCAGGGGGGTAAACAAAGTCCTACAGCACTCAAATTCGGCCAATAGATGCTCTGAAACACAATGTATCCACAATCCAAAATTGAGCTCTCAAGGATGTTGTTTAACCCCCTGAAGATAATAGAATAAGGTATTGCCGAAGCCGTCATTTACCCTAGTCATTCAACTTCAAAAAGAAATACAATTTTATCATTTATTCAATAACATAATCAGAGTGCACTTTATCATGATTGGCCAATTTTTGACCGTTCCACCCTTTACCAAAATTGATGAAATTTTGAATTTCGGTTCAATTTTTAATCGAGATAACGAATATGTATTTACCTCAATACCCCTAAACAACCCAATTCCCAAAGACAGAACTACCTTGAAATGAGTTCCCTTGAAATTGTCATCCAATTTCATGAGCTTTGAAAATTATCCAAGGTCCTTAATCTTGATGATTTCCAATCAGTGATCATCGAAAATATTTTTAGGTCTGGAATGTCTATAAAAAATTTAAAATTTGTAAAAATATTCAATATAGGAAATAATATTCAACTTGAAAAAAATAGGCTTCTGATTTGTTTAAATTTCTTGTGTTACTGAAAACAAATCCGCTCAGGATCTATTAAGTTCAATGAGTGAAATAAAATAACGTGAGCATGAGCATGATTTACCGCCCACAGTTCCTACTCTGTTATTGTCAGATGATCAGCTGTAATTACACAGAGAACCAATAGACGATGCTTGGAACTAGCAATCATCCTCAATGTGTAAAAACTGGTGATCTCAAACTAGGCAATACCAGCACCGGCCGCGCCCGAACACAGGTCAAGAAAGGAAGGGGTAGGAATGTGTTTCCGTGACACTCGCTTTGATGGAAGCCGAGAACACCTCTGCACTTCCACGAGGAATCACAGGGATATTGGGTAATAGGGTTGGGTTTGCAGCAGGGTTAGTTTTGGTAAACGATAAGCTGAATTGATGTCCTAACGATCATATAACGCGAAGCAGCTTGGGATTGAAGTCACAGTCTTCTGCTCAGTAAGCAAAAACGTTTGCCACTAGGCAGACGAGCTCCTTTTAAATCATCGAGTTGCTGTTATTACCATATAGTCATGTTAACAAATAAAACGATTGACGAATCATGAATGTGGATGGGCTTGAGATTAGACTCATGATGTTCAGCTCCGTAAGCAAAAATGGTTGCTCTAAGGCCACCGAGCCCCACCGACGACAACGAAAAGTTTTACAAAATACACGATAAACAAGCGATCTTACCATACATTTTTAATATGAAAGGACCTGGGACCGCGTTTTTCTGCTCAGTAAGCAAGCCACTGCAACCGACGGTCTTTCAAATCCTAAAACTAAAAGCTACGAAAGAGTACTTAGGTACTTACTGTTCGGCTTAATGATTATTCCGCCTAGTCTACTGACCTTCGGCCTAGTAACCCATTATCCACCCTGGCCACGCATTACAACCTGTTTGATATATTTCATGATTGTTCATGGTATAAATTAAATATACGGACCATTTCCCCGAAACACCAGAAACATGTTCTGATGTGATCAGTGGGTCTTGGGTACTCAATATAATAGCCAGTTATCATGTTTTTAATGTTCCTTCGATTTCAACATCAACGTCACAGAATTCAGAAACTCTACCTTTGGCATATCGAGTTATAGAATCAAAATAACACTACATAACGTTTGCATTTATAAAAAAAGGACAAAAATTGTCGATTTTTCATGGGTTTACCTTCACCCGCACTGACAAAACTAGCCATGCAGCATCAATCATAGGAACCCATGAATCAGCAGACAAAATTTGACAGCTCTATCAGTCGAACTCTAACCGTGATGGCAAAAACAGTGAAGCAACTCCGTTCAGAAGTGTGCGCGTTCAAAGAACGGCACCCCGCCGCGTCGCAAACGGGCATCGTGTGGCACTTTTTGGACGCTGGATACGTCCGTTCCGGCATCTACAACATCTTGGCACTATTAGACAACAATCAGAGCATCGAAAGAAAGCCCGGTTCCGAACGGTCGACGACCCTGAGCGACAAGAAGCTCCAAAGGATGTTGAAGAGGAAGAAGTGGCTACATCGCTGCGTGCGCTTGGCCGGGAGGTCGGTGCAACCGGCCAAACAGTGAAAAAGTCAGGAAGCGGAAGGCTGAATAAGATGGTCAACTCGTTTTTCCCGGCGAATCACTACGTGGCGGTGGTGATGGACGACGAGACCTATCTCACCCTGGATGGCAACGACTGGCAGGGCACTTCGTAATTTACTTCCCCCACGAAGGAAGTGAGCTCCGAGGTGAAATTCATTTCACACACCAAGCTCCCCAAGAAGGTGCTGCTGTGGCTGACAATCAGCGAGAAGGGTATGTCAAAGCCGCTCTTCTTTTGCTCCGGACTGGCCGTGAACGGGGAAATTTATAGTACGACATGCCTGCCGGAAGTTGCGTCGTTCATCAAGAAATACCATAAGGGCGAAGACGCGGTGTTCTGGCCGGATCTGGCGTCGGCCCACTATTCGAAGCGATTGTTGGAGGAGATGGAGTGGCTGAATATCGATGTGGTACCCAAGCCGGCGAACCCGCCCAACGTCCCCCAGCTGCGTCCCATCGAGAATTTCTGGGCCAATTTGAAGCGTAAGATCTACTCCAACAATTTTGTCGCGAAAACTGAGGAGGAATTGATAAATAAAACGAAGAAAGAACTCAAAAAAAGCCTAAACGCATGTTTTCGTCCGTCATGGCAGTTAAGAGATGAGCTAGCCTATGGCTAAAAATCTATATAATGAAGAAAAAAAAAAAAAAAGTCCGTCATGGCGAATGTTCCGGTTAACCGCCGGAAGGCCACTCGCAAGGGCGTAGAAGCTTAAATAATTACCTGTCATGGGATATTTATCAAAAGAAATTATCCGTCTTAGCTTTTTTTTTATCACCATCCGAAAAAAAAACCATTTTTTTAATGCAAACGTTAGATCATCGACCAAAGGAGGCATCGACTTGTAATACAATGGACGGGAAAATTAAGGGACCGCAGAATCCATCAAGTTATAGAATATCGAGTTGTGGAGAGTTGACTGTAATGAGTATTTTGTCACTGTTGGTTCAAATCTTTGATATAAATATGACTTTATAAGATAGTGTACACACGATTCTGAGTTGGGAGTGGTTCTATAGGGCAAATAATTTCCTATTTTAGAGCAAAACATTACAATTAGTCACATAAAAAAATCGAACTACGACCGACCTGTAATCTCATCAATCTCAATGTAATAATGTAATCTCGGAAATCGAATGGAACTGGTTTCATCTTGCGCAGTATAGTACATGTTGGGGCTTTGAGGGATTTTCGCTTGAAACCCCAAATCTTGAATAACTTTCAAAACTTTTAATCGTGAAGATAAAAATAATCCTTATTTGGTTTTCAATAGAAAACAACACAAGAATCCAATAAAAATGGTTTCAACTGTTTTGCCCCAATTTCCGTGTTCTCACTAAAATAAAAAGTCTTGTTTTCACTGAGACAATCAAATAATGTTATTCTTGGGGAAAAATCTAATGAATTCATAGGAAAGAACCGTATTAGGTATAACGATTTAAAAAAAAACTGATAGGTATTTAGGAATTTCAAAATAAGGCATTTTGAATCAAAATCCGTATAAACCCCAACTTGAACAATCCAGCGCATGATTAAAAACCAGTTCCATTCGATTGCTGAGCTTTATTTCCTGTAGGAAGGAATAATTTAGCAGCACCGGTGGTGTAGTGGTAAACGTGCCTGCCTCTCACTTCAAAGAGGCCCTTTCAATCCCAGTCGGTGCCGTGTTTAATGGGCCGATAGGTTGGATCCAGGTGTGGGAGCTGTCTCCCTGGCGTCGGTAGCATTGGTACTCAGTTACGGAAAACAAATCAAGAAAAAAAGAAGGAATAATTTGATCAAGTTTCTCCAGCGACAGTGAAGTTGTTGAATTTTGAGATATTTATACGATTTTTGTACCCAGTGTGCATCGCATCATTTCGGTAACCTAGTGAGATCGTACCTACCGTTTTTTCCGGCTAGATGTGTGAAAGAAAGGTAAATAAACAGTCGGAAAATTAATGTGAGGAAGTTGAATGGAAGAAAAAAAAAACAATAATTGAAATAATAAAAAGCGACTTTAGCTAACCGGGAAAATGTGTGCCACTGAATGAGAAGCGGTATGTTATTGTTCGAAGCATGTTTTCATAGAATACCTTCAATTAAATAAATCCAAGTAAGGCCTCAAGTGAGTTATGTGTTCTCCAAATTTATGAAATACCGTAATCCGGGAGAAATTAATCATTATTATGCCTTGTGTTTTCCCTATCGTTTTGAAAATTTTCAGTGATAGATATCAAGCGTTGTTTTGATGTGTTTTTATCATCAAAAAAGTACATTTTACTTCATACATTTCAATTTATTTCAGTTGAGTTCAAAGCTCGCCATTTCATCATTCAAACAAACGGTTATGGGACTGCAACGACTGTTGTGATCAACTTGAAAGTGAATTTTTAACTAAACTTACTGTCACTGAAGTCAAACTATTTAAAATATTACGAAACCAAAGTTTCCGATGCTAAGAAATTAGGAGATTTTCGTCAAATTTCCTACGATTTTCAAGATATTGTCTACATTTAGGCGCTACAGCGTATTTTATGAAATCTATTTTGGCACTGTTACTAAACCATCCTGGTGCGTTTCGGTAATTTTTTGACCTAGAAACACTGTTTAAATTTTCCCTAATGCATTAGGAAGGTTAAAATACACTTCGCCACAACGATTCTAACTAAAATGCATAATGCACATAAACTAGAAATGCACTGGCAAATTATTTGAAGGGTTGATCAGATTTAACCCGTTATCGAGATTTTCAAATTTACAATAAGCAAAACATCCAACTAGATAAGTAATAAGCTCTCATAATTACTGGTGAAATGCCATTAGTTAGTCAATGTCCTTTTTTTGAAGAATTATATTCCGATATTTACGATAAACAGTGATCAATTTTCCCCCGGTTTACGGTACTATGTGGAGTCATATTAAATGAGGGTGCAACCAACAATCAATACGAAACTAACGATTTTAAATTGGCTCACTACTTGACTAGCCTATTGGTCCCAAGCAAATCGATTAACGTACTCCATTCTAGTCAAAATTGTAGTATTACACAATGTTTGTTTTGATTCGCTATGAAAGTTTGACAGATGAAATGAGGGGTTATTGGATTTTCCTATGTTTCGAGGGGTGAATCGATTAGCTTGGGACCGAAGATAGTACCAGAGCTGAGCCAAAAAGTGCAACTGCTTTATTTAACAACACTATCAAGGGGAATGATTCATCTACCAGTGAGCACAGTTTTTATGCGCCATTATTTACAAAAGCAGTTCTGTCCTGGTCTTAAGGTGAATCGCTGTGCCATCCTTATTCTCGGAACCACTTCGAAACTTTAAGTGCACAAATATCAGCTTCTACGACAAGTGCACCATTCAAATTGCTACTCCACGTTTGCTGCACTGCAGCATACATGAAGTAGCAAATTTAGGTGATATGGGGCACCGATTTCCAAGATGTGTGTAATTAAATTGCTCCGGATATGTCGACGGTTTGCCAAAAACTAGTGTTGATAGAAAATATTTTTAAATTTATACTATATAGGGTACATGTCCCTAACCTCGGTCTAATATGAAGCCTTCCATTACATTTTATGTCATATCTTCTTTAATAATTGAGCTGCCAACGGTATTTCACTGGCAACATGCAAGTTTAGATATTCTTATTATTTGGGTATTAATTAAGCACGACCGAAAATTGTGAAACTGACTATTTTAACATGAAAACTCTCCAGGTACGTTGATGTAATGTCGGTCTACTGTACTCAAATTGGGATGCAACTTCGTCCTATCAGGATTCACCTTTATAAGTGATGCGACCATAGTTTTAAATGAATCAGTGTTATCATGGAATCAACTGAAGCCTAAACAAAATGGTGGATCATTATAATATAAATCGGAAGACGTTCCATCATCGAAAAGCTGAAAATAAACTTAGAACATGAGCATAAGCAAAATTGACCGCCCGCGACTGCCAACACAAAAGAGCTGAAAACCAATTCAAACAAATCAAATGAACAGACAAAACCACGGTGAAAGCTGTAAGAGTGAATCATTACAGTATAAATCTAATGATGTTCCGTTATCGAAGAGCTGGAAGAAAATTTAAATAATCTATTGATTTAAATTATTTACGTTTTCTTCCAGCTCTTCGATAACGGAACATCTCTGAATGAAGGCTGAAAAAAGAGAATAATTATACAGCAATGACCCCATTTTGTCAGCTAGCAAAGTATGTGTATCTTAAACATCCATCTTGAAGGAGGAAGATATGAAATCACAATTATGTGGAGTTACTGAAAAGAACAGTCTGATGCGCGGAGAGGCTGACAGGATCGGGTCATAGCTGTAATGTGAATATTAGGAAGATTTATCATCATCAAACTATTCTTGAATTAACCTGGAAGAATGCTTGTGAATAATTGTTGTACAGATAAATTAAATTGATAAACTAAATGGTTCCAACAACAACTCCAGCCTGTAGAAAAGCTGAAAATAGGGAATCTTTACCATGTGGATCCTACGCTATTCCACTATCAATGGGCTGAAAGTATTCAGTCTAGATCAATAGATTTAGTTATTTGAACCAAAGCCGGAAAAGGAAGAAAAACAATATACGAATGACTTCCATCGTAGTAAAGATGTACCACGTACCAAGCAATATGTTCGTCATATAAACGTTAAACATACACTAGAGAAAATCAAATAATGTTACGTTGCTTCTTCCAGTTGTGTTTTGATCCTGTTTTAAATATTTAACATTGAATATATAATAATAATAAAATAAAACCTGTGATTTATTCAAACTCAAACTCCACGGTGGTGCCCTTTACACAAGGATAAGCCTCTACTACCGGTGATCTTTTAAACCTAGAGGCAAAAAAGCTACGAAAAAGCACTTATGCTTTCATTAAATTCTACTACTGGTCTTTACGTAAGACTGGAACAGTATCCAAAAAACTTTCACATTTTTGGGCTACCGTGCTCCTTTCTTCACGCTTGCCGATTTCACCAGCGTACCCATATTGCACATCTTTTAAGCTATCTCGACCGAACTCTATTGCGTTTTAAAAGAACTGGTTTCTCTTTCATATTTCGTCGCCAACACCACCAAACCCACCACGACCTACCGTGACTACCGTCAGTCTTCAACCACGGTCCTCATGGTCATGTTAAGGCCATACCTAACAACACAACAAAAACTAATCGGTCAAGTCATGGATTATTCGTAGACACCTAACCGTAAAAACTCAAGGAACATGGCTTCATGCGATCGAGGTCATCCCTCTGATAAATGGGAACGATGAAAATAAATCTCTATTACTCCCCCGAAGGGACGCATCCGCTCCCGCAAAACAATGCATCCGATCCCCAATCCGGCGCAACCGGCATCCCACCCACGCATGTCAACACCAACATCAGATAGGGGAAATTTTTCCCTACCTGATAGCGGCGCAACATGCGCGGGCGAGCTACCAGCCACACCAAGCCGACCATCAAACACTCTGTCCACAAAATCAGACACGTCCCCTCGAAAATGCAATCGAGAAATGTATAAGAACAATCTTCAACTGGAACGTACTCACCAAATCAATATATCCGGGAGCGCATTCCCGATGCTTATTTTTCTCTAGTCATTTTTAAACAATTCCTCTTCCAGTGATTCCAACCGCACAATAACCAAATACCTATCACTTTTCTTTTTCAAGTCACTCTGGGATGCAACTTCTTCCTATCTAGAGTCGGTGTATAATGAGTCACGCCAAGAGTGAAGTCAAGTCTACCTATTGAACTGTCAAACCGGCTACCTATCGTGCAAAGTAAACAAACATTACGATGCTATGAGAGGTCCACGAAAGGTATTGCAATAAAATATAAAATATAATCGAAGAAATGATCATAAACACACAGTGATCATTAAATTGTCATGGGATACGTTTGGTAGCGATCATTAATGAGAATTTCTACTATTTTTTGTTGAGATGATTGGACAAAATCACTGATATAATGATTTACAACAGCCGCTATTTTTTTGCTCGCTGGAAGTCATTTGAAGTTGATGTAGCAGTCCTCTGTTGCCAAATGAAAATAAATGGAATCTTTCGAAAACCGTGATGCGAGTTCAACTGTTTTTCTCTTGGCGTGACTCATTATACACCGACTCTAGTCCTATCGAAGATAAACCCCCCGATCTACAATAGTACGGCCGTTCGGCATGTGAAATTGCGCTTCTTTTTCACTCCTTATCATTCATACGCAACCACATTGTTGACGTCACTTACACTTCTCCCGTAAGAACTGATGAGGTAGAAAGAGACAGTGTTTTCTTTCCGGTTGATCCAAATAACATGAACCACGATGCTTTTAGAACCAACATAAAAGCCAAATAGATCATGACTAAAGAGACTGAATTGGGTAAAGAGGCGATACCTTATCCATTTGACAGGACTTCTGCTCGATTCAGCCCAGTGGCAACATGTTATACCGTGACAGCGGGCCCAGCACCGAGCCCAGCACAGCAAAATAAATGATTTGAGCCCGGGACATGGTGCCTACTGTCAAACGCTGCTGTTGGTATTGGCAAATCAAAGTTGGCACTCGTGGAGAATAAAAGAACTATGAAAGTGATGATGGTTTCAAAATTTTCCACGGGGAGGTATACGAGTGCAATCTTAAAATGCTTTTATTTTGCAAATGGAGCATTTTATTTAAATCTGGTTGCTGCTACAGTGGTAGAAAAGCTTAAATCTATGTATACACCTAATAATCTGAAAATAAATTATGTTTTCTATATTATACGTCTATTGAGTATTCCTTAAGTTTTCTACTAACGTAGCATTAACCAGATTTAAATAAAATGCTCCATTTGCAAAATAAAAGCATTTTAAGTTTGCACTCGTATACCTCCCCGTGGAAAATTTTGAAACCATCATCACTGTAATAGTTCTTCTATTCTCCACGAGTGCCAACTTTGATTTGCCAATAGGCCTTGTCACTGGCCTGGCTCGATTGGAATAACTTTTCCTATGACTTTGACAGATAATCGATTGTTCCAATTTTGACATGTCGTCTCTTTACAAATTCAGGCTCTTTACTCGTGACCACTCATATAACGAAGTCTAGATCAACATGTGAAATGGGTCTATGTTCAAAATGTAAACAATGGCTTTAAACCACCGACAAACCGACATGACACTTAAACTTAACTCTTGATCGAGAATCCATAACGGCAGATTCAAATGTGCAGTGATCCCATCTTGCAAAACCATAGACATGTTTTATCTAGATAAAAATATTTTTTTCCGAAATAGATTAGACACCAACCAACTCATTTTGTACGCTTGTTCGTGGCTAGGATACACATTTTTCTCGAACACGGCGGCAGATGTCAGTTTTGTTGTGCTTTGATCAGATATTTCTTTGTAATTTGTATGATCATTCATGTCGGTTTGTCGGTGTTGAAATGTCGATTTCTCGCAGATTAAGACTCATTCAAGCAAACCAACAGCAACGCCTGGTAGATAGAGTAAGTTTGCTCTATCAGATTGTGTAGTTAGTTTGCGTGGGCGCTTTGTGAGTCGTGAGAAATTGACTTTTAAAGTCATTATTTACATTCGGCTCATAGGACCTTATCACATGTTGCTCAAGAAGTAATAGTCGTAAGGGTCTAATTGGAATGTTAATGCACGGCCGATGAGATCGACCCAAGTGTTGATCGAAGAGTGCTGTGCTTGTAGGTGGAAGCAAAATTTTCCTCCCATCATTTTTTTTGACGTAGGACTACGCCTTTCATTTCTATACTGGGGGTACACTTTTTGAAAACCGAAAATGGAAAATGAAACAAAATTATGAAAGATTTTGAACATTAATAACTCAGCTGCTCCTGGACCAATTTCAATAATTTTATCACCAATCGATCAGAAATATTTCTACGCATCTATAGCAATGCTTCGGACTTAACGAGAAGCAATTGAAAAAGTGGTAATGTCAAGAATTGTCCAATGTACAAATAAAAAGTGATAAATTTATCACTGTTAAACGTTCTTCCCAAACCCAGTCCTCATAATCGGGTACCACTTGGTTGCACAGCATTCTGCTTTAACCTGAAAAGATATATTTGTTTGAAAACAAAAAATTCAAAATACACTTTTTCAAGTCGGGTAGACGAATTGAAAATACTCAAGTTGACAGCCCCTTGGATTCTCTTCATCAATTTTCTCTTTGAAATAAATACTACAAATTTGAAACGCTTACACATAAAAAACGGAAAGAGTTAAGATAATTGATGATTGATCAATTAAAAGAACTAAATGTTCACATTTGTTTCGTCCACTAGCGGTCCTACGTCAAGCTTCCGTTCGTGCCCCTAGGCACAGACCCTTCTACTTTTTTTGATTTTGCGTTGTTCCGATGTTAACAGTAAAGTGATATTGGTGACGAACGGATACTTGAATTTTCTGAATCCACAGTGTGCGGATTGTATCAGACGGCCAAGAGATGTTTCAAGACTACATTCGGGACATTCCGTGCAAGCTCTACCACAAACCGGATTACCCCGTGAAGCGAACCGTCTACAATTGTGACTTCCCCTCTAACCAAGGGGTGGTCACTCTACACAGCTCGATTCCGGGCAATGAGAAGGCGGACTCGCTTGCAAAGGTTGGTGCTATGGAAGGCGATTTTTACGACCGACAAATCGCCTGCAACGAATTTTTCATCATTTCAAGCTGAACATTGCATTAGGTCCCAAGTAACATTGATCGATTCTCTTCGTCGACTTTCTCTTTCGTTAATAACTTGAGCACATAACAGTTTCTTGTTGTGTTTGTCGTATTAGATATCAGATGAAAGCTTCTTTTATCGATCTGTGTACTGAAAAAAAAACCCTGGGAATGTCTTTACATGGCCATGGTGATGCAAAGAGAAAGTCAACGAAGAGAATCTGTCGACGTTACTTAGGACCTAATACAATATTCTCCAGCTGGCAAAATACATGGAGTGAAGGGAATTTGAGATATATATTCGATCATCCCTAAGGCACAGAAATCAGACGTCCAACTTTTATCGATACTAGCACCAAATTAGTCGAAAATGGAAAATCTATAAAGAAAAGCAGGAGATACTAGCGCTACGTAACGGCAAAGTTCCCACTCATCTTTACAAAAGCTTCTGGTGGAAGTTGGACGTCTGTTATCTTTGATAGGATTAAGTACATGTTTTAAAAATAGTGAATCTTTTGTATCAAAAATCTCCTTCTCCCTCTCCACATCCATAAAATTGTCATCCACAAACCTCGAGACGACCGTGATTATTCGGTTGAATGCCTTTAACTTTATATTTAGGACATTAATAATGTCTAATGGAAATGATATTCGTTTATTCGATTGAGCCTGTACAAGTAAAGTAATCACACAAAAAAAAAACTGCTACATACTTAATCTGAACCTGCGCCTATCTTACATGAACCTGTGAAAACCACAACCCACATTCAGTTCTCAATAATTTAAAAATATGTATAACGATGCTGCAACTCATTTTGCAAGTACCAAAATGCTAGATCAACTGTTTTCTTGATAAATTAACCTCTGAATCCCATCTGTTGTGAAATATTAAATGCAAAATGCAGCTCACTGTCAGATGTGGCCATCCAAAACTTCATTCTCCACCAGAATACCGACAACAGACTCAACAAGATACCGAGACCACCGAAGAATGTGCACTGTGGTGTTGAATAAAATATTTCGTAAAAAAACATTGCCCAACTCACACACATCTCACGTCACTCACATGCCACAGCAACTGCAGCCGATATATGCGATTGTATATTTGGTTGCAGCATACAGTATATCAGAACCTCACGTACAGATTTTCTATGCTGGTCTTAAAATTTTCGATTTGAATGTCCATCGAACCTGCCCCTTTCCCCCCTCCAACCCAACCTCTGACAGACTGTGCATGCAAACAACACTAACTGACCCCACACTCGGCAACAGCATCAACGGTATTACAGATAGAACCTATTGCCTTGCATCTAGAAGCGGTGATCGGTGAACGCGCATATGAATAAGCCCTATTTTTAGATTTACGCGAGCTATTGAAATTTCAAACTAGCCAGAGCCGTTGCTAATGGTTGATCTAACACTTGGATTGTGAAGCTTCTCGTTGTTGGGGTGGCCACTTCCAAGCACATGTGTCTGGGAACAGATTGTGGCCAGCAGTACTCAAAACAAATCACAGCTGCACCTTCCACACCGGACCGGACCGAAACAACCAGCGGACGACGATGGAATCGGTTTTGGGTTAAGGCTTTTGGGAAACGTTTAAAAGTGATAAATCGTTGCGGTGCAAAACGTCCGTCCGACTCCCTCTATAGCCATACACCAGGTTCCATGATTCGTGGTGTTGATGATGGCAGTTCAACAACTCGCACTTGATCACAACTGGGAAAATAAACGTAGATTTATTCACATTGTGGTTTTCAGCATATGGTTTAAGAAATGCCTTCCACTAATCATCCCGTTCAATCCCAACCTATGAGCTTCATTGTTGGAGAAAATTTCCCTCACAGGTGAAGCTGGACTGGAAGGAATTCCTTTCAGCAGTAGCTACCACCCGTACTGATGAGCCACTTGTACAACTGCTTGCCAGCCCTTTTATTTTGCGATAGAAAGGCACGAACGAACTGGCAAATCCGGCTTCAGTATGTGAAGTATGTTACTGTTCTGTTATTCAAACTATGAAGGCAAAAAATCATGCTGGGCCCTTGGTAGAACAAAACAGAGAATGGTGGAGTTCCACTGAACGAGTAATGTAGGCGTGATTTACATTCAGCCCGGACAGTTCAATTGTGGTTTGGTTAATTGCTTTGGGATAGAAATCTTGTGGTTACGAAGATTTTGATTAGAAAAGTGTGCTGGGGTATATTTTGACAAAAAATGTTCATACTCTATGAACTACTCTGAGCATTTGCTCTTCGAGTATTGGTGCAGCCAGGATTTCTGTCTTGAGGGGCTTTGTAAAAATGACGTGATTATAAAAAAATATTGTTTAATTGAAATACCGGTTACATTCTGGGAATCAATTTCCGCTAATTTCACTATATATCACATTTCTAATTCTAGGGAAACTAGGTTGATGAAGGCTTAGAGGTTGCGCCAATGGATTAAAGTGTGTGTAAGATTTTGGGGAATTAATAACATAAGAAATCATTGAGTTTCACTTACATTGCTCTAACTTTGGTTGTAGTTATCCGAACGATAAAAAACAAAACTGATATGTGGTTGCCATGACAATGATAAACAAGCCTGTTATTGTTGTAATTAAATTGGTGCTGTTGTCTTGCACATTTTCTTCTGTCAATCTATCCTATAGAGATTAGTGACGTTTAACGCACGCACACTAGCGGGAGCAATGCCGTGTAAAGTTGTTTATTATTTTCCTCTGGTAAACCTAAAAAATGTATGAAAGTAGATCTGTCAAAATGAGTTTGACATCGATTTGTTATGTATTTTCCTCGGATATTCACTAACTGTTAGGAAATGTGTATGAAAAGCCATAACCTACCTAGTAATTATACATCTCATATCTTCCCTAGCCTTCGGTATAAAAGTTAAACTAGTTTTTTTTTTAACAATAATTAATGATAATGAATAACTGAATGCTTTCAGTTTTAGTTTCACTAACATCATGGCGCCACCCACCTTTCTATTGGCATAATGTTAATGGAAAAAATGTATGGAGAGTTGATTTTTTTTTTTTTTTTGTGTAATCAGGGAAAACAATATTTTGTAGTTGTGCTCCGTAAAAATTTGCTGAACCACCAGTGTAAATTTTTACATTAAAATCAGTAGTTCCCATTTTTTCACCAAAAACAAATCGCCGTATATTTTTTATAGAAACATCGGTGGCATCGGCTGCGTCTAGAATTAAAACTCACTTTGACAACGTTAATCGACTGGTGATGTTCACAGTAGTCTGGAGCCAGATCACAGTATCTGCTGTTCGACTAGGACAATTTCTACAGCAAAGCTTCAACGCGATCATTGTTGGACATGCGATTCTGCTGTTCGTCTGCCTGTTGCTGTTTAACTATGCGAGCTTCGTACATCTCGACAAGCCACTGCTTACGAAGTCATAATGTCCTCGCAATGTCCCGAATCGTCAACCAAGCTCTGCATCTCCGAGGTGAACATCTTGTCCATGACCTGCACCTGGTGGATGCCATGATTGTGCAGATAATGCCGGAGACTGGCTTTGCTAAACTCGTCCGTTTGATCCACAATCGGTGAAATTCCCTGAGAGATGGGCGTGTTTGCATCGTTTGTGGTCTTCTCCCGCACCGTTACGACGTCACTGGAGTTTGAACGTTCCTCCGGGGAACTGAGTGATACCTTGAAGAGCCGCAGCTCAACAACCTCTTTGGTAAGCCTTAGAAATTCAGTATCACGCTGTTCCAGGTATATGCGAGCCAGCGAGAGCAGCTCCTTCAGTTGTCTGATCTAGCGCTGAACCCTGAACCCGCTGGGTCGGGGTAAGGTAGTCCTCACCCGTTTGTCCGGCATGGATCGAGCAATGTACTACGTATTTCATCTTATTTGCAAATGCGTCCTCACTCGCATTCAAAACGGCCGTCCCGGTCGCGTTCAAATTTCCAATTTTCCTTGCAAGTGGGTGATTTGCCCTTTATTACCTAAACGGGGGTCTCCAAGATTCCAAGTTCGTCTCCTGGCAGGATCGCCAGAAATGTGAAAATCCGCCGATATTAATTATGGGCAAATCACCCACGACGCAGCTAATCAGTGTTCAACTTACCCAGGCAGGAGCTTGAATCGAAATGACCTTTCACTAACTGCCAGGAAATGTGTATTAAAAGCCATGACCTACCTAGCTATTATCCATCTCATAATGGTAAAAACAACAGGCTTTTTCTCTCCATGAAACAAGAGTTCCAGATCAACTTAGACCTATCTCAATTCCCCGTATTTTTGCTGAAAAGTACCAACGTAATTGACTAGTTGGTACTTTTCAGCAAAAATAGAAGACTGTTCACTGATGGATCACGCATTGATGGATCCACTGGCTTCGGCGTCTTCAATGAATACTGTCTCAGTTCGATTGAGGCTATTCGGTCGATGAAACAAGGTTGGCACTCGTCTTATTTCCTTTCAAAGGTAAGAGAGCAGATGACTAAGTTAAATTGCTGGTCGAAAGATCATACATCTAGATAGAGCTGGAATTAGGACGTAACAGCTGTTGTAAATACTTACTTCTATCGAGAATTTCTATTAATTGAAGGCACGTCCACGCAAACCAACATAACCGTCAGATAGAGGAAGTCTTCCCCTACCCGATAGTGATGTTGATTTGCATTGGCGAGCTTTTACTTTCTAGAAATCATCGAAATAAGTCATAAGGCAATGAGAAGGCAGACTCTCTCGCAAAGGTGGGCGCACAACAAGGCGAGATTTATGAAAGAAGAATTTCACATGATGAATTTTCCCCATTAATACGTCAGAGTTCTCTTCTAAGTTGGCAAAACGATTGGACAAGTAATTTTCTTGGGCGGTGGTTACATTCCATTATTTCAAATGTTTCTTCGAGAGCGTGGTTCAAAGGTCTGGATGTAAGTCGGGGCTTCATTCGCGTGATGCCAAGACTTATGTCCAACCACCACTCGCTAGACGCAGAATAAACCTCGTTGACAGCAATATATGTAGGTGCAGAGCCGGTTATGATGACATCGATCACACAGTTTGGTATTGCCCGGGTAATGACGCCTCCAGAGCACGACTGTTTGATACCCTAGTGGCCCTAATAAGAGATGTATTAAGAACCTGTGATCTTCCCTACATGCAGGCGATATACGAATTCCTTTGTTTGTCTGATGTTAGATTTTGATGTGATTTCCAAACAATTTCCAGCCATTGTGTCCCAGTATTATTATCCTCCTGTTTCTGTGCTACTTGCCCCTGACCAGTCGGGATTTGGTCAACCGTCCGAGAGAAGTATCTGAAGGAGGCTTCAGAAACCAGTTTCCCACCAAGCTTCTTCCAATCGAAATTTTTACACATTAACCTCGAGCCCGCCACGAGTAATTGGTAACCAATACTAACCTAGATTTACTGCTGTTTAAAATGTAAATTCAAACATTACTGATTTTTGGCTCCACAAAGTGTCACACACGACTGAGCCTACTAAATAAACGAACTAGTTAAAAAAAAGTGGAATTCTGTATTTTGCTGATGTAGGTGAATGAATAGAGAAAGCAAAGACAAAAAAGTATATTGAGTAGTACCATTTGGTTGATTGCGGCTTAACACTTTGATCATTTTACAATAGTTAATCATTGATAAACAACTATATTATTTATACCAAACAAATCTTGACACTATATCGTCATTTTTTTTTGTTCTATTCATTCACCTACAGTGTATCGCAAAATTGAGCGTACAACCACTACAACCTAGTGGAACATTTAATAAAGCATTCTCAATAATTTTTTTTCATCTTGGCTGCTGGTTAAACAGATGTTTATTGATTTATCGTTTTAGTTTTGGACTTTATTGGAATAACCTGTATGAAGTTATTTGAGTAAAACCGAAGACTAAAAATCAAGAAGACTGGCAACTCTTCCAAAAATCAGGAGACAGTAACGGCAACGCCTCTTCTGAGTAAAAATGGGAACCTGTGTATGATGGTGTGTGTTAATTCACGAGTGCATTCACACACATAGGTAGAAATAAATAGCTGTCAATTATTGGTTTTGTTATGATTGTCGCAAAAAGTGAAACGTTTCTTTCTTTACTTTATGCTGACAACGAGTAAAATTCCAGCTGAAACTGAACAGATGCGTAATTAAACTTGTTTTGAAAATTAAAACTATGGCAATGATGCCATTCACAATGATGGTGGAACCTTCCTCGATCATTAATTTGCTATCTCAGAATTATCTTCAACTTTTTCTAAGCCCTTTAGTGATGCATTTATGGGCATGCATGCCCGTTCCGCATGGCTTTGGCACCTGGCCACAGCGGGGGGAGTTAAGTTGTGACGCTCGGCAACTTGGTACAGTAAGTACTCGCTGACTATTTGAATGTCACTGGCCAATCCGACACTGTTGTTATCATTATCTGGAAGCAAGGTTGCAAAGACTCATTTCAGCTAAAACAATGTTTTTCTAAATTATGAAATAATTAGATGCCATGATCAAATTTTGAATTGGTAGGATACAAGAAGAGGTTGCAAAGAATGTGTTTGACATATTAAACCTGTTTATTTCACTTCATGAGAGTCACAATCAGCGATTTTTCACAAACTCACTCACTCACTCACTCACTCACTCAGCGATCAGCAAATCGCTGATTGTGACTCATAGAAAGCAAAATTTACAGGTTTTATGTTTCCAACGCATACTTTGTAACCTCTTCTTGTAAGTTACAAGTAAAACATGCCATCATACCATCTTTTGATTTTATTATTCCGAAAAACATTATTTTAGCTGAAATGAGTCTTTGCAACCTTGTCTGGAAGGGGTCGGTCAATTCCAAGAATTGTTAAAGCGTACAGACTCGCATACAGAGGATCACTATCCGGTGGTTTCATGTGCTGACAACATCTTAAATGGAAATATATTCTTTATCAATACGTACCGTTTGGGATTGTAGTCCTTCAAACTTTCATTTTCATTTTCTCCAACATTAGATCCTGCTGCTCTTTCTTCGTTTAGAATCCTTGAAATTTCAGCAGCTTCCGAATGACGGTAGTTCACTCAATGGTGGTGGAAGCTGCCAATTCCTTATAATTTATTGCTTCTAACAGGCAAAACAAACAATATTTCGGTTCCTCGTTCACAAGCAAAACCTACCTTCACTAGCTATCGATCCGAGTTTCAATCCTCTACTTGATCCACCATGACAAGTTTTTCGGTTTGGAGTTGGAAAACCACCGGCTTGCTGGGATTAGGATACAAATTGCCGTGAAATTTTGTAGAGCAAAACAAAAACAACAACGAGTACCGTGTTATTATTATTCGTTCCGGTGACATTAGGTCACACACACACACACACAGTCACTGTTTATGAGCAGTCTCACTAACACTTGTGCTTCAATGTTCCACCTTTGATTGACAGAGGCGCTGTTATCAGTGACCTTTGATATTTGTATAGGAGAAGGGAACAGTTGCCAGTCTTCTTGATTTGACGTCTTCGATAAAACGCACGATTTTGAACATTTTACCTAGTGGACGAATTTTAGTCAAATTAGTGGAATATGAATGATCTTTATTATGACTTAAAATGAGCAAAATTTCAAAAAAATTAATTCATTATATATCAAATTTTAAGGTCTTTCAAGGAAAAGACGTTTTCTCGAATAGCTCTTACTTTCAATAATCGCAACCAAATAAGCCCAACACTAGACTGATGAAAAATTTGAAATTTTTGCTTCACAGTGCTCAAACGGTTCCAAATTGGGCCCTGATTAGCCTCCCAAAATTTGAACTCATTTAGTGAGAAACGGACTTGGCACAAACCATTTGAAGTTTATATGAGAATTACTATGGAAAAACCATCATTTCAGTTCATATCGATCTCAAAATTTATCAGTTGACTACTTTAAAAAATGATAGCTGGAGCTTGTTGAAAATTTTTTCAGCTACAACTTTGTACAAGACCAATTTTCGATCAAATGTAAGGAACAAAAGTTATTAATGATTCAAGTCACTGATGTCTTATGATTATGCTCAATCAACTGTTCAGCAGGCAACATTGGTGTTTATGGCGCGTACACGGTAAGAAAAAAGTACCCAACGGCCAGTTCACTTTTACCTACTTTTGACTAGTTTGTCTCCTTTTCTCCTTCTAATGTTGTCAAAAACGGAGGAGCAAAACCACCCAACAGGGGTACTAAAGTGTGGGAACTCAACGTTGAGTATAATCATATTTACCAACTGTTGGGTACAACTAACTTACTTATGGTTAAAAAGACAGTGGAAAATTCCATACGAACTGCACACAAGTAAATGAAAATTACTTTGACCCGCTTTACCTACTTTTGGGTTCCTGCACTATAGTGCCGGGATGAGTGAAAAGAACTTAATGTTGGGTACTTTTTTCTAACCGTGTAGAATATAGGGCAAAAATCATGGCTACTATGTCCCACTGCAGAATACAGTGTATTAAGCAACTGTATTGTGTACCATAAGATTATCAATCTCTTAAAAACTTAATAACTATTTAATTTGACGTTTGGCTGAAAAACGATTTTCTGCAAAGTTGTAGCTGATAAAAATTCCCATAAGAATAGCAATAGAATTTGTTAACAGTACAATTTGTAAAAAGGCCAAAAGACAATGAACAAAAAGTTTTGTTTTCCCATAGTAATTTCCATATAAACTTCAAATGGTTTGTGCCAAGTCAGTCTCTTATCAAATGAGTTTAAACTTTCGGAGGCTAATCAGGACCCGATTTAAAACCGTTTGAACACTCTGGAGCAAAAATTTCAAAATTTGCATCAGTCTACCCAACACTGTACCAATAATTGATAAAATTATGATGATTCAGCAGCCAGAAATTCAGAAAAGTGTCTCTTTAAATTGTGCTTTTAAAGCTGTTTTTTTCTAAAATTTAAGGACATATGCCGCTTAATTTTTAGATACACTGTACGTCAGTAAAATACAGAAAAAATAAAATCCATAAAATCCTAAGCAACCAAAAGATCTGATAAAAGGCTATTTTTGGCTTAAGCAGCTTGGTTGAAGGTGGTCCATAGAATTCTAAGCAGCTTTATTTTTAAGTCGTTATAAGAACTTGAAAGTTCCGCTATCACAATTGAAGAGCATTCTAAGCAGCTTCTGGTGGAACTTGAATGGAACTTTAAGCCAATAATAAAAAAGGTTTGGGTCCTCTACACCAATTCTATATATAGTTCACAACTTTTATGAAAGTTAATGCTAAAGTCAGGTTTTTATGACAGTTATTTTCTAAAGGCAGGTATGAAGGTGTATTGATTTACCAGCATTAGCAGTAGTATTGGAGCCGTTTGAGGAATTAAATTTTCGTTCTTAAAAAAATTGTGTGGATTGCTTCATGTGGGTTATGATGGACCTTTTAAGAAACTTTCAAGTTGCTAAGAAGTTCCGCAGGAAACTTTTAAGATACTTTAAAGTTGCTAAGAAGTTCCGCTGGGAACCTGTTCGGAACTTTGTTTTCAGTCTTGCCTTAAGTTCCTAAGAAGTGCTCAGGGAAGCTTTTTTAAACTTTTTTTTTTAACTTGACGTTTGCTAAGAGTACGCATCGGAACTTTTTGAAACCTGAAGTTCCCCGTGTGCTTTCTATAGCTTCTAAAGTAGCCAGTAAGTTGTGTTGAAACTTTATATGCACTTGATTGAACTTGAAAATGGGTTTTATCGTTGAATGCGGTACTTTTGGTTGCTTGGGAAGAAAGTACTGTCGGAGCTTTATTTTAACTTTATGGATCTTGAAAGTTCGGTCAGAACTTTATTCGAACTTTATGGAATTTAAAGGTTCTGTCAGAACTTTAATTGAACTTAACGGAACTTGAAAGTTCTGTTAGAACTTTATTCGAACTTTATGGAACTTGAAGGTTCTGTCTGAACTTTATTTGAACTTTAAGGAAACTTGGAAGTGAGTTTTATCGTTGAATGCGGAACTTTTGGTTATTTGGGATGCTAATCTAAATGCTTAAGTAAGGGAAACGTAGAAAGTTTGACTGCAGTCATCGTTTGACTGCCGAGTGATAAACAGGGATGTCCGTTTTGTTGCACACTACACTGTTATACAAAACCACCCAAATCAGGGCCACCACAACTTTCTACAAAAGAGTTGAAATTCACTTGATTCCAAAAACAATATCCGAAACAACAAACTAGAAAATCGAACATAAATTTCGTAGCCCTACGTCAACAATGCGGTTGTGTCTTGTACATCAGCCTCCAACTTTTTGATTGGTGTGAAGTGAACTAGGGGAAATGACGGCTTCGGCATGACAGACTATTTTCAGCAACCCAAATTGAAACACTGTTTACACTGGATTTTCTTACGAAAACACTTCGCTGAATGCATGCAAACGATTCTTTATGCTTTCAGCTTCAATTTGACTATATTTTTACCACTGAGAAAAAGCAATCTAGCAGGGTTTTCTTGAAATGAAACACACGCACTACAAATTGTAGCTGATTTCGAGTTGCCGATAATAGAACAGCAGATTTACATGCAGTTGAAATGGAACGGTTGCCGAAGAAAAACTGGTTGCCGACAATACTCGCTCTCACTAGAGAAGATTGGAGCTTTGTAAAAGCGTTTCAAAACAGTTTTTGACAATTCTTTCGACTGAAATTGTTAGAGCAGCTGGCAGCAAAAGATTGTAAACAAACCAATACTGCATATGTGTGCGTTCCATAGAGAAAAAGGCTATAGAAAGAAGGTCGCTGCTTAGGTTGCCGACAATACGTAAATTTCCCTATATGTATTGAGCTGCTGAGAATGTTTCAATGTTCATGCTGCAGCGAACAAGTCCGAGGTCGAACCGTCCAACGTGCAACGTTGAATGATTGTGCGGCTTCGGCTTGTGTCGTTAGCGATCAACTTTCTGATGGCTGTGTTAGGGGTGAGCACCTTGCGGTCGAATAAAATGTATGGAAAATTTGAATATTTCCACATTTCTTCATTGTTTACTATTTAAATATATAACAAACCACACAAATGTTATTACACTGGTGAATCGATCGACATATAAATCATCAAAATCCATTGATTATTGGCCAAGTTATTAGCATTTAAAATCTGACCAATTTTCGTTGCATTTCCCTGAATTGGCACCCCTTCCCGAAAGACAACAGGCTTTTTGGTCATTATCATAGCAACAACATAATTTTTTTTTTTCATTTTTTGAATCAAAGTTAGGGCGTTATAAGTGATTTGAAATATTCTTCCATTGCAATTCTCAAACAAATTTTAAACCATTTACGCGACCTACAAACTTTCATCAATCTTTTCTATTTTTTGTACAGGCTAGGAATTATGAATAGAACTGCAGGATGCCCCCTGCAGATCGGTCGGTCGAGGCAGATTTCGTGTGTGAGTAAGTGATGACACTGGACAGTGTTATGTACAACTCACTTTAAAATGTTCTTCTTCTTCTTCACATTTCAAGCTTATTGCTTATCGCATATTAGCTTATTGCGTGCTCTCAAGTGTTTTAGATGCATTTCCACAGTTATTGACTGAGAGCTTTCGATGCTTGTACCATTTTTTGCATTAGTATAATTGTGTGGCAAGTACAATTATACTCTATGCCCAGAGAAGTTGAGACATTCTCCAAGACCAGACCGAAAACCGAACCCAGCCACCTCCAACATGGTCATACTTTGTAGCTGCGCCTTTACCGACCGAGCTAAGGGAAGCTCCATATTTCAGGAATACCCTATGTCAATTCTGAAAAATGAGCATCGTTTGCTGGCTGTTGCTGCGGGTATTTTGGTTTGTCTAAATAGGTACCCGGTTCAAGCTTCAGTTGACTGCGGTGGCTCTTCTTTTCCTTCCACCCCTGAATAGGAAGTGCGAATAGGGGCGTCTATGTGATGATTTGCTGTACCTGTTGTGGACATTAGTAAATCCTATTCCTTAAACTTGTTGGCGACGCCCTGTATTGCCTCAAAAGTTCTCCTTTTTAAAGTACTGATCTTCACAGCATAAAAGGCACCATAACGGAGCATTAGATTTGATCAAACTATTCGCAATTCTAGTTGTTCAACGCTCCCTGCTGGGACCACTCTAATTTTAAAAACGGCTAAAATAAAGAGCTTTTTAAGCAAAAACTGCTTACTAAAGACATCAGTTGTCTAAAACTTAAGGCGATTGCCTTCCCAAAATCCCATCCTGGACCACTGTTAATTGTTCGATTTACATTGATTCGTTATGAAACGTCACAGTACCTACTTCAGTAGTGCTGGTGTTGCAATGTTTTCTAAAGTAAATCGCCACTGCAACCATTATCATGTGATTATTTTAATTCTTCCGATCTTCAACACGTACATTAGTGCTGCCCTACAAAAAATGAACTATTATCTCTGTTTACAACACTAACTCTATTTTCGAAACTTTCTTATCTTTACAGGTACGTATTCCGCCGTTGCTTATCTGAAAAAAAAATGAGCGTGTTTCAACAATCCACGGTATATATATATAGTAAGAGGCGTTCTGGTCTGAGCCCAGATTTGATATAGTTTTCCTGAGCCACTTTGTCATAATCAGTAGCGATAAGATTGCAATCAATTACCCACCCATTGTTGAGCAACGTTTAATCGGGAATGCAAACACTCCAAACACAAGAGAATCAATATATTAGTAATATAATCACTCCCAGAATAACTAGCTTCCGTAATTAGAAAAGAATGCACTCTCTCCGCGCGAGCACGTCCATCCAGCAGCTGCATCAACAACCCCGCGATGAGAGTGCAGTTGATATCGCAGTTTGAAATCAAACAATCAAGATTGATTCACGTTTGCACGTTTAATAACCAGTCACTGCGTTGCCTGTTGCATGATGCACATAATCATTATTTTATTATTAATAATAATAGCCACCACAGGCAGCAGTTGGATTCTTGTCGATCGTCGTCGTCTGGTGGACGTCGCGACGTGAGGGAATCTAACGAACGTGTAACTGAGGCTACGACTGCTGATGCAAGTGCGCTCTCCAACTCAATTTATTACATCCGTCAACAACTTGTGGTGTTTTAGCCTAGTGGTAACTGTTATTACCAACAACATATTGCAGGCCGTAATCGAATTTTAATTCGCTTAGCTTGGCGAACACCAGCTTGCGTGATTGGAGTGGTGTAATTTTCGTAACACCTACTGATTTTGCCTGACCCGGTTGCAAGTGTCTGAGCGTGACAGGGCAGTGATTAGAAATTTATATTTGTAATTTAATGAAGTAACAAACTTCTCGATAACCTTCCATCGGGAAGCGTAACCCCGAGACTTACAGAAGTTCATTCTCAGAAACATGCCCTTGGGCTGCATGATGAATATATATGTAGGTATAGACAACCAACCAGCAGCAATAGCAACTGACAACGACTGTAATCAAATTTTATTGCCCTATCGGATTGACAAGTTTGTAAATGGGAGAGAGAGAGAGAGAGAGAGAGAGAGAGAGAGAGAGAGGAGAAGCTGCGGTGAGAATAATTCTCTATCGCTCTGTCTACCTATCAATGATAGAAGAAGCATCATCACCTTCACATTATGCACGGGTTGTACAGACAATAGCAAGGGACTGAGCCTTCGGTCGTATCGGAATCGTGATTCGGTTGATTGGCAGATTTCTGATTTTGAGTGAAGTGGATGAGTTTGTTTGTTTTCATGAAAATGTATAGAGATTGCTGACGTTTATTGTACGCACACTACGTCACGTATACGTATACGCAAATTGTTTTCATCGGGAAAAAAATACTTAATAGCGGAAAATTTTCCCGATGAAAACAAATCACTGACACAATCATACTGTAGCAATCTCTATAGGAATTGAAGGCTTCTTTGGATAGTCTTCTAAGTGTGGAGGATTGTTGTTCGAGGAGTGTTTCATTGAAACATAAAGTTGCCGTAATGGTAATGTTAACCTGTTTTGCCAATTGTCTCTCCATTACGCTAATTTGCATGCTAATTCCACGGACATTTCTAACTGGCTCCAGAGAGTTGAAATTTATTGTAGCAAAATCTGATAATCAAAGCACTACAATCTGTGCTATTAATTGTCATTGCTATCGCGGTTTCGCATCGCACCCATACCCAGTTGAAGATTGTGGATACGAGAGGTTTTGAGTTATAATTTACAGAGGCTAACAGGCCCTTATAAAAAGTGTTTAAATAAAGACAACCTGTTGAACCTGACAAGTGTTCCTATGAAGCTCAACCATCCGCATACGAAAAATAACCTGTCATCAGCACCGACGCACTATGGATCCGCTCCATACAAAAGCTGGACAAAAATGTTAGAATGGTTGAAATATGCTGTAAATATCACCTAAGGGTAAATTTTGGGTGCTGATTCCGATTTTTGCAAAAACACCCTAACCTATGGGTACAACTGACTAGGGTGGTTCCAAAAATTATAATTTATGAAAAAATGCTTACTCTAAACAAATTATTTAAGGTACCAAGATGATACATTTGTTTTACCTTTTACGTAGAGAAACTCCTCTCTATTTAAATGAGTTAATGTACAGATCATATATATATATATATATATATATATATATATATATATATATATCAATCTTGATGAGTAATTAAAAAGTTCTCTTTTGACTTTGACAGTTATTTAATAGTTTACTGAGGATTGTAAAAACATCGTCAGAGTTTTTTTTTCGAATCAGGGTGGTATTAAAATTAAATTGGACTATACACTTTGATAAAAAGTGTTCGTTCATTTTATTCTTTAATCACTGTCATCATCTTCCATCTTCAAAAGCATTTTAACATTTTCTGGTAAATCATGCTTTCGTTCTGTTTCCTTTCGATACTCTGAAATTGTGGGATCCGACGAAACTAGTAAGCCGTTAAAAACATCTTCCGGGAACATTTACGGGCATTTTCCTTTCTCAATCGGCGTATCTCCTTATTCACGTGTTCCTGTGCTCCTTCAGACATTCGACCAATCGGAAGCATAGATTTATCGATGATTTCATGCCTATGTATCAGAACTGTATGCAGTGTTGTTGGAATTCGGTACCATCCATACAAAGACACATACAGCTGTGCTATTTCTTAGGCAAAGCTTTATGCTTGTCGATCTCTTCACAGAATGATATGGCAACTGTTAGCAACCGTTTTATCAATTCTTCATTGATACCTATAATAGCTGCGGAAATATCAGCGCTCGCAAAAAACCTACGAGCAGTGTTGCCATCATTGCTGTTTCCACAACTCGCACGAGGTTTATCGACATGAAGGCCCATCTTGTCAAGAAACTCTTGCTGAATGCGCAACTTTGTTGCTGTGAATTCATCCTCATGCCCCGATTTGCACCATTTCATGAAGTCGAGTCTATATGAAATATGTAGCATGCATCACATGTTCGGATCCAGCAATGAAGCGATGAATTCCGATAAGTTGTTAATCTCGGTGGTCATTCTTTCATGTTTCTCTCGAGTCGTATTTCCAGTTTCCCTTTTGAACTGGAGAGAAACTGGCCTACAATAGCGGGTTGATGACGGTCTTGGGTTGCCCCATATTATAACATCCCCTGAAGCAAATCTTCGAGATACAATGGATGTTAAAAATACATGACTATCGATTGAATCGTAATTAGAGAATTTTTGTTTATATTCTGTAATTCTGGATGTTCCTGAGAGAAAAAGAAAAAAGGTTGAAGGTTACTTGACGTTGAAGGTTACTTGACGTTCAACTACAGAATGGCTTTTATTCAATGTTCAAGAGTATACATAACAAGGTGGGTGGTTTAGCTTGGCATACACACAAAATACAAAATGTTTAGATTATTCGAGATTATACCCAACACCCCTCTTTAAGCTAATCACTCAAGTATTCCCAAATTAATGCAATGGTTCTTGAAGGTAATCGGTGACAGGCCTTTTGTGAGCATGTCCACTGGCTGATCCCCCGTTGGGATGTACTTCACGCTCCCTATGGCAATAGCCGATTGATTATCCTCGTAGATCTCAACAGGCTTCTGGTCACGTATATTCAACTCATCGAACAGCTTGCATATCCAAATGGCTTCATAATTACAGTCCGCAAGTGCCGCAATCTGCTTGGTGTGAACCCAGTGTTCTTCGGTAGGGTTACACAGGAACTGGCTAAAATACGATATAGCAGCACTCAACCAAGCAACCAATCAATTCTCTGTAGGGTTTATCCAAATGGCTGCTTTCACTTCCCTTCTGCAGTTGCAGACCAGTTTGCATCGGAGTAGACGCCGGTTTACACGCTTCCATCCCGAATCGCTTCAACACTGCTTCAACGTATCCCTGCTGACTGAGCTTCATAGTACCGGACACCGAGTCACGTTCTATGCGTAGACCGAGGAACATCTGCACTTCCCCAAAATCTTGCTAAACTCTTGCTGCAGCATCCGTTTGACAACGTCGATTTCCCAGACATCCTTGGCGATTATTAAATCGAAATCTAATCCTAACAGCGAAGACGTTGAAACGATCATTCCATGATTTAGAGGCTTGCTTCAGCCCATAGAGAGATTTCCGAAGCTTGCAAACCTTCTCCCCCTCTTCAAATCCTCTGGGCTGACGCATGTATATGTCTTCAGACAAACTACCGTTGAGGAAAGTGGCGGTAACGTGCTTATGGTGAACAGCATAATCGTGTTGGTTGGCGAAAGCTAGCATCATCCTGACAGTCGACATTTTCACCACTGGCGAGTACGTCTCACAGTAGTCAAAACCGTACCGCTGAGTGAAGCCTCTTGCGACCAGTCGAGCCTTCCGCTTCTGAATGGACCCATTCGGATTGAGTTTCAACCGGAACACCCACTTTTTATCCACGACCTTTCTGCCTTCAGGGAGGTTTACCAACTCCCACGTATTGTTCTCCGCCAGTGATAGTAACTTCTTTTCAACGGCAATCTTCCATTTCGGCCAGTCATCCGACTTCTGAAGCTCTACTGTCGGGAACTTCCGCCACAAAATCCTCCGTGCTCAAAGCGTACGCGACACACAAGTAATCGTTCAGCCTTACTGGTGTAGTCCGGATACGTGAACTACGTACGAGTCTTCCGGTGTATCTTCCTCTTCTTCGATATCCGGCTGCTGCAATTCCGCTTGTGGTTCCGGTTGCTGCAATCCCACTTCTGGCTCTTCACGGAGTGGCCTCGCTAGCTGACGACAGTCCGTACTCTGATGCTCTGCTTCTGAAGTGCGATTTCGGCCACCTCTTGCCAGCTGCCATACCACCTTTTCGACCACGACGTCTCTCGCAACTACGATCTTCTGGCCATACCATAAGCGGTACCCATTCACACCGTATCCAACAAAGTGACAAACCTTGCTACGGGAATCTAGTTTTCCCCGCTTCTCCTTTGGGACGAAGCAGAAAGCCTTGCTACCAAAGATCCGTAATTTTGAAACCACATTTCATACGGCGTTTGATTCTATGTAAGAGCTGCCGTCGGACTACGGTTAACCAAATAAACCGCCGTGAGAACCGCCTCACACCACATCTTCTTGCTCATACCAGCGTCCGCAATCATCGCCCGAGCTTAATCCATAACAGTACGGTTTAGCCTTTCGCTATCCCCATTCTGCTGTGGGGTGTATGGGGCTGTGAATTCAATCTGAATCCCTTTTACCTTACAGAAGTCTCGAAATTTCTGACCGACGTACTCACCGCCGTTATCACATCGTAAACGTGAAACGCGGCTGTCAATATGATTTTCTGCCATAGCGACGTAAGTTTTAAACATTTCCAGTACCTCATCTTTGGTATTCAGGAAATACACCGCGGAAAAATGCGTAAAATCATCAGTGAAACTAACAAAATATCGCTTACCGTTCCACGCCGCCGGTGTCATTGCTCCACAGACGTCGCTATGGATGAGCTCGAGGGGCCGAGTGCTTCTGGGCTGCGGCATGTCGATGAAAGGCATCCGCGTCTGCTTTCCTTCCATTCACGGCTCACAGACTTGTTCACTTTCGCGGCATATCGGCAATACAGTGTCTGACCCGACGCCACCTTCATGAACACTGGTTCTTCAAGTTTTCTGACATCACGTAACCAATCTTTCGCACAGACCATATGGTCAGACGCACCGGAGTCAAGGATCCATTTAGCCTCACACTGGCACTATCGTTTTCGCGGAGGGAATCACTAATAAATGTTACTTCCGTTTTGCTCCAGTGCGCATTTTGCTTCTTATTCGCTCCTTTCTACGAGTCTTTTCCGGACTCCACATCCTTCCATGACGGGCATTCGGACCGCTTGTGGCCGATTTTACCACGAGAGAAACAGTTTATATTTTTTCCGCCGAATTTACCGATTTTTCCCGCGAACGCTGTCAATTCTCCACTGCTTCCTCCTTCGTGGCTGTTATCACGTTTCACACTTTCGTTCAATAATCGTGTCCACATTTCCTCCGATCCGCCAACAGGTTGATTGTAGCTTCAACATCGCAATTCACCCGATCACGAATGAACTTCTCGATCGTCTTCCGTTTTTCTGCAGTATCTTATATTTCGTATTGAGATTCCAAGATATCTTTTCTTTTTAAGGAAATTTCTAAATGTTGGAAAATATAAATGGTAAACAAAACATAACTTCGTTGCATACAATAACTCACCAGAGGATTTGAAACCCATTTCAGCTAGATGAAACTTGAACATTGATTAAAGCAACTGGTGATCATTTAAATTTCGAGAAACAATACTGAATGATTTCGTTGTCAAACAATAAATGAACGTCAGTCAGCTGTTATGTTCACTCTGAATACAATGCCGGAGTGATTTGAGATTTGGGCGTAATTGTATTTGTAAACAAACACGTCAATCGCCGATTTATCGCGAATAAAAGCTCAATTTTGAAAACTAATAACACTATGCGGTAGAGGTATGATTCCTCTTTCATTTGGTATAGCTTGTTTATAAAATTGGGCTTTAATTCACGAGGAATCGGCGATTGACCTGTTTATTTACAAATACAATTACGCCCAAATCTCAAATCACTCCGGAATGGTTTGCCCACTCTATCGATGCTAAGCTGGGGAACGACAACATAAATTCTTTTGTTTTGCGGAAGTCAACACAACGACAGAGCGCAATGTGGTTTAAAATAAATATGATAGTCACTTTTTAATCAGTGTTTACCATGGGCGTAGCCAGGGAGAAGGCAGGGAGCAACGATAAGTAAATTTGGCATTTCATCCAAAGGAAAGAAGCAAAATAGTTTGTTTTTAAATCAAAGTTCTTTCTATCTTACTTTACATAAACCACATATGATACATTCATTCTTTATTCATTTTCTAATTCAGCATTGAATGTTCAGAGTAAGTGTCATGCTGGTAAAAAAATTCAGATGTATTACAAATATATTTGACAAAATAACTAGCGCATCATAAAAAAAAAAAATATTATAGAAAACATCAAATTTGATACCTTGGCGTAAATCGGCCCAAAACGACGTTATAATTTTCGAAAACTACATAAAATTTTGTATAAAATGGGATAGGTGTGGCTCATTTCTTCCCGTCAAGCGATATGTAGATGACGCTGTGAAATTTTAGAAGGCATATAGACAAAAAAATCATGTTGTTATATGTCTGACTATAACTTTTAATACATTAAATTTACAAAAAATCTAAGTGCTCCGATGGATTTCTGAGAAAATTTGCTATTAAAACATATCTTTAGGTATACAGATGATTAATATTTAAAGTCACCAAATACGTGACAAGCCTCAAACGATTTTTTTGCATTATGATTTCTTGCAAAATTTACATACCATAGCAACTTCAAAAAATCTAGAAGCTTCATTTTTTATCCGATTAACCTCAAACTTTGGTACCTGCAAGTTCAAACATAGTAGGAAAAATATAAAAAATTGAAAACTCAAAGTTGTTTTTATGATTTTTGTCCGGCCTGGCCCCACTGTGCGACGGTGCTGTCATCACCGCAGGCCGCTACATAATCGTCTAAAATTATCATTTCAATCTCAAAGTTAATGTTTCGCATCCTCCCGGCAAGTCAGAGCCTTGAGCCATGTTCAGAACGGCAATGTCATTGAGCGGTGAGCGGGTTCCGCGTGCTAATAATTTCCGATCTTGGTCGCGACTCGGTCAAGTTATCTCATGCTCATCATAATCGGTTTTCCTCGTACGTTATGTAGGTACCTACCTTCAATCCCGGTGGTGTTCGATGTGTTATCACATCACAGAATAGATTGGCGGTGACGGCGCGGAGGAGCTGTCACACGTTCGTGTTTCGCTTCACACTGCGCTGGCACAGACCCCGCGTCGCGTCGCGTCGTCTAGCGCCAAGCCCATGGGCATCAAATCAGCTTAGACTTGGGCGTATTTTCACACTGGGATGTAAATTAACTGAGCAAACAACCAACATCCATCCATTTGGCTTTGCGTCTGTCCTACTAATAGATGGTGTTGTTTGTAGATCGTTAACGTCAGCTTCACACAAATGCCCCATTATTGCTATTACAGTGTGTGTGCGTGTGCGTGTTGGTTGCTGGGAGGTTCATCAGATTTGTTCGGCCGATAGCATATGATAGAGGAAGCATCGCGCTATGTCATGGCTCTGGAGTAGGTACTGAACTTCCATTAGACTCCTGCAAGAGCCATTTAGAATACGTACGCAGGGTCCATCCATGCGGGAAGTTCAGGGTCATGATTGATGATGAACGGTCAAAGATCGTATTAATCTTTTCCGTATTTAGCGGGAATTCGATACGCAGTTTATGAGTCATTTGAGGCAGAATACTTCTGTACCTTCTACATATACAACAAAGAAAGAAGATGGCAGCAACGGCATTCGTAACCTTGAGCTTCCGTTTCGTTTTTGGCTGCTTGAACTTCATCGTTGTGCAATAAAAAACGGCTCCCCTGTGACTACGAAAACGGTGCCGCCAATCCGGAGAGGGTGACGAACTTCCAGCGAACAGCTGACTTTTATTTTGGCATTGATCCAGTTCGTTTCGCAACGCATGGACTAGATTCGATTTTAATTTTATTAGCGTACCGTTATTAAATGAAATCACGAGAAGTATAATAAATTTGAATAGTATGGATAACCATGGGTGTATTAAACTCATGAGGCCTTTGATTTAAAAAATCTACATCAAAAAGCTTAAATACAGCTTTTGTTATGCATACTATTTATATTTATAATACTTCTCGTGTTTTCATTTAATTCAGACCGCACAAAGATAGACAAAGTTCTACAACAGCTCATTTGAAGCAACTTTGCTCAAGAAACCAATTTTATATCTCTAATGGTTCATATTTTATAATATTTTCTAAAAATGAGCTTTGGATGACGCCCAGAAAACAGGTTTTTTTTAAATTAACTTATAATACATACATTGATTTCTCATAAATGATGTATTCGATACACTTTCAGAACTTTAGATAATATTTTCACCAATGCAATCAAATTGATTGTTTTGTTTTTTTTTTTTAACGTAGGATTACGTCTTTCGGCAACATATTGGATGTGCTACTTTAAAAAAAACCACATATAACTCTGTCAATAGCAGATGGATTTTAATTCTAAACAAGCCAATCGATTAGAATTTTTTCTACGAATCTGCTTAAATAAACACTTTATAAATTTTTAATATGTCACTATTGAAAATTGCCCAAATGTACAACTGTTGCAATGGGGATCAAAATTATCACCGATTGCCTGCAAACAGCACTTTCCCTAACGCAGATTTCAAAATCGAATTCCATCCGGTCTCACTGAACGGTGCTCATTCAATCACCGTGTGTGGTGGTTGGTCGTCAGTAGCAGCAGCAGCAGCACACCGATTGCCTGCGAAAAGCGCCTTCCCTAACACAGATTTCAAAATTGAATTCCATCTGTCACCACGTGTGGTGAGTGGTGGTGTTCGCCAGTACACAAAGAAAAGCTCCCCGCAAGCAGCTAGCTATCAAAGCTGCCCTCAACCGCTGATGGGATTCAGTTGCTCGTAGTGATCCGCTTGGGCCATCTATGCCGAGCGCGTCACCCTCGTTTCAAACAACATACAAGAATTCAAATGTTTTGGTTGTAAAATACCTCTGGATAATTATTTGAAAATTTGTAGTAGAGGAGGAATTTCTTCTACCTTCTCGGAGGAATGTCTTCTACCTTCTTGGAGGAACTTCTTCTACCTTCTTGGAGGAATTTCTTCTACCTTCTCGGAGGAATGGCTTCAACCTTCTCGGAGAAATGTCTTCTAACTTCTTGGAGGAATGTCTTCTACCTTCTCGGAGGAATTTCTTCTACCCTCTCTAGGAGGAATCTCTTCTACCCTCTCGGAGGAATTTCTTCTACCTTTTTGGAGGAATGTCTTCTACCTTTTCGGAGGAATTTCTTCTACCTTCTCGGAGGAATGTCTTCTACCTTCTCGAAAGAATTTCTTCTACCCTCTCGGAGGAATGTCTTCTACCTTCTCGGAGGAATTTCTTCTACCTTTTTCGGAGGAATTTCTTCTACCGCCTCGGAGGAATGTCTTCTACCTTCTCGGAGGAATTTCTTCTACCTTCTCGAAGGAATTTCTTCTACCTTCTCGGAGGAATGTCTTCTAAATTCTTGGAGGAATTTCTGCTACCTTCTCGGAGGAATTTCTTCTACCTTCTCGGAGGAATTTCTTCTAACTTCTCGGAGGAATGTCTTCTACCCTCTCGGAGGAATTTCTTCTACCTTTTTGGAGGAATTTCTGCTACCTTCTCGGAGAAATTTATTCTACCTTCTCGAAGGAATTTCGTCTACCTTCTCGGAGGAATGTCTTCTAAATTCTTGGATGAATTTCTGCTACCTTCTCGGAGGAATTTCTTCTAACTTCTCGGAGGAATGTCTTCTACCTTGTCGGAGGAATTTCTTCTACCTTCTCGGAGGAATCTCTTCTACCCTCTCGGAGGAATTTCTTCTACCTTTTTGGAGGAATTTCTGCTACCTTCTCGGAGGAATTTCTTCTACCTTGTCGGAGGAATTTATTCTACCTTTTCGGAGGAATTTCTTCTACCTTCCCGGAGGAATTTCTTCTAACTTCTTGGGAGAATGTCTTCTACCTTCTCGGAGGAATTTCTTCTACCTTCTCGGAGGAATGTCTTCTACCTTCTCGGAGGAATTTCTTCTACCCTCTCGGAGGAATGTCTTCTACCTTTGCGGAGGAATTTATTCTACCTTTTCGGAGGAATTTCTTCTACCCTCTCGGAGGAATGTCTTCTACCTTGTCGGAGGAATTTATTCTACCTTTTCGGAGGAATTTCTTCTACCTTCCCGGAGGAATTTCTTCTACCTTTTCGGAGGAATGTCTTCTAAATTCTTGGAAGAATTTCTGCTACCTTCTCGGAGGAATTTCTTCTAACTTCTTGGGAGAATGTCTTCTACCTTCTCGGAGGAATTTCTTCTACCCTCTCGGAGGAATGTCTTCTACCTTTGCGGAGGAATTTATTCTACCTTTTCGGAGGAATTTCTTCTACCCTCTCGGAGGAATGTCTTCTACCTTGTCGGAGGAATTTATTCTACCTTTTCGGAGGAATTTCTTCTACCTTCCCGGAGGAATTTCTTCTACCTTTTCGGAGGAATGTCTTCTACCTTCTTGGAGGAATTTCTGCTACCTTCTCGGAGGAATTTCTTCTACCTTCTCGGAGGAATCTCTTCTACCCTCTCGGAGAAATTTCTTCTACCTTCTCGGAGGAATCTCTTCTACCCTCTCGGCGGAATTTCTTCTACCTTTTTGGAGGAATGTCTTCTACCTTCTTGGGAGAATGTCTTCTACCTTCTCGGAGTAATGGCTTCTACCTTTTCGGAGGAATTTCTTCTACCTTCTCGGAGGAATCTCTTCTACCTTCTCGGAGGAATGTCTTCTAAATTCTTGGAGGAATTTCTGCTACCTTCTCGGAGGAATTTCTTCTACCTTCTCGGAGGAATGCCTTCTAAATTCTTAGAGGAATTTCTGCTACCTTCTCGGAGGAATTTCTTCTACCTTCTCGGAGGAATGTCTTCTAAATTCTTAGGGGAATTTCTGCTACCTTCTCGGAGGAATTTCTTCTACCTTCTCGGAGGAATGTCTTCTAAATTCTTAGGGGAATTTCTGCTACCTTCTCGGAGGAATTTCTTCTAACTTCTCGGAGGAATCTCTTCTACCCTCTCGGAGGAATTTCTTCTACCTTCTCGGAGGAATGGCTTCTACCTTCTCGGAGGAATTTCTTCTACCTTCTTGGAGGAATGTCTTCTATCACCTTGGAGGAATTTCTTCTACCTTGTCGGAGGAATTTCTTCTACCTTTGCGGAGGAATTTATTCTACCTTTTCGGAGGAATTTCTTCTACCCTCTCGGAGGAATGTCTTCTACCTTGTCGGAGGAATTTATTCTACCTTTTCGGAGGAATTTCTTCTACCTTCCCGGAGGAATTTCTTCTACCTTTTCGGAGGAATGTCTTCTAAATTCTTGGAGGAATTTCTGCTACCTTCTTGGGAGAATGTCTTCTACCTTCTCGGAGGAATGGCTTCTACCTTCGCGGAGGAATGTATTCTATCTTCTTGGAGGAATTTCTTCTACCTTGTCGGAGCAATTTCTTCTACCTTCTCGGAGGAATTTCTTCTACCCTCTCGGAGGAATTTCTTCTACCTTCTTGGAGGAATGTCTTCTACCTTGTCGGAGTAATGGCTTCTACCTTCTCGGAGGAATTTCTTCTACCTTCTTGGGAGAATGTCTTCTACCTTCTCGGAGTAATGGCTTCTACCTTCTCGGAGGAATTTCTTCTAACTTCTCAGAGGAATGTCTTCTACCTTCTCGGAGGATTTTTTCTACCTTCTCGGAGGAATTTCTTCTACCTTCTCGGAGGAATGTCTTCTACCTTCTCGGAGGAATTTATTCTACGTTCTCGGAGGAATTTTTTCTACCTTCTCGGAGGAATGGCTTCTACCTTCTCGGAGGAATTTCTTCTACTTTCTCTGATGAATTTCTTCTACCTTCTCGGAGGAATGTCTTCTACCCTCTCGGGGGAATTCCAACTGGCCTCTCAGGGAACGCCAGTAGCATCCTCGCAAGAAAGAGGATGGTTCTCACTTACTGAGTTGCGCCATTGTCGTGACTGGACCGAGGTTTCCAGCCTCCAGCCGTCAACGAGCTTAGGTACCTCATATTTATACCTCTAGCTGTATCAAAATGTCTGAACCAATCAGATTCCATTTACATACGGTCTATCACGCTTCACGCTCACTCGATTCTACTCATTTCTATTCCACACTTTATTTATTTATTTATTTATTTCATCAACCGATGTAGACTAGTACAAATACATATACAAATTTGTTTTTCTTAAGAATATTAAAAAATATATTGTCAGCTATTATATTTTTACTTCCTACGAGTTATGATTCCGTATGGAGTTAAAATATTGTTTTAGTTTATGCCGAGACATTGAAAAGTCAATGGTTTCGCAGTATTGATTGTAAGACGCCATCATGCGATTTAATGGCCCAAATTTTGCATAATTTGTGCGATGATGGGTTACGGCAAATAAATTTCGATTTCTGAGTTGTCGAGTAGGTACATAAAAATTTAATTTTGATAAAAGTTCTGCTGAGTTAATGCGCTGCGAAACGATATCGTTTACAAACGAAACCATTGCATATTCACGACGCTCTTTTAATGTTTGTATGTTTATAGGCATGCAGCGTGCTTCATATGATGGAAGAGGAAATGATGTCCAACCTAATTTACGAAGGGCATATAATAGAAATTGCTTTTGTACTGATTCTAATCTTTCTTCGTGCGTGATTGAAAATGGAGACCATACAATGCTGCAATATTCCAGTATTGACCTCACATAGGCAATATATAGTGTTTTAATTGTGTAAGGGTCCTGAAAGTTATAGCAAAAGCGCTTGATAAAGCCTAGCATGTTATTTGCCCTGTGAATAATTGTATTGTAATGGTCTATGAAAGTTAGTTTGGAGTCTAAGATAATCCCTAAATCCCTGACTCTTTCACATTTTTCTACATTCTGATTTCCTAATGCAATTGAAATGTTTGATGGTGTTCTTTTTCTGCTAAATGATATTAAGTTGCATTTTTTTACATTCAGTTCTAATAGGCTTTTTTTACACCATGTGTAGAATATGTGTATTTCACTCTGGAATATATTGATGTCTTCATCATTTTTTATTTCCAAAAAGAGCTTCATGTCGTCGGCATAGATTAGCAATTTTATTTTTTTGAGAATGAAGGAAATGTCGTTTACGTACAGAATAAAAAGAAGAGGTCCCAGATGAGAGCCTTGCGGGACTCCTGAGGTGACTTGAATTGGGGTCGATTTCTTTCCGTTGAATTTAATTATTTGTTGGCGGTTAGTTAAATATGATTCAAGCCATTTCAGAAGTCCTGGCTCAATTCCAATTTTTTTCAATTTGAAAAGAAGCATTGGTATGTCAATTCGGTCAAATGCCTTGCTAAAGTCTGTATAGAGAGCTTCTACGTGGTTTCCATTATCCATTGCATTTAATGAATAGTCTATAAATTCAAGTAAATTTGTCGAGGTCGAACGTCCTTTAAAGAAGCCGTGTTGCATGTCAGTAATTCTATTTTTGGTTTGAAGAAATAATTTTTCATTTACAATTGCCTCGAAAAGCTTTGGAATGCAAGAGATAATGGCTATTCCACGATAATTACGTACGTCAGATTTTCGGCCAGATTTAAAAATAGGTACTAAAAATGAGCTTTTCCATATTTTTGGGAAGGTTCCGGATTCCAGTGACATATTAAAAAGCCAAAACAATGGAGCAGTGAGTTCCATTGCTAGACTTTTTAAAAATACTGGAGGAATTCCGTCAGGTCCAGGACCTTTTGAGGCGTCTAAATTCTTTAAAGCCTGCAAAATATCCTGCACTTGAAGTTGATTGACGCCAATGTCCCTTGAAAATTCTGGATGAAATGCAAAATAATCGCGGTCGCGATCTTCATCGGAAAATGTCGTATAGATTTCTTGAAAAAAAATTGCAAAAAGCTTACAATTTTTTTCCGAGCTATCCCCGACACGTTCGTCAAGATGCATTATTGATGGAAAATTGTCAGATTTTAATTTGGTTTTTACGTAATTAAAGAAGTTCTTTGGGCAGGACTTTATTTCAAGTTCAGTTTTTGAATTAAATTCTTCAAATGCATTACTGATGGCTAAATCTAGTTGATCGCATAAGTCCAAATAGATAGCCAAATTTTCACTATTATTGTGTTTTTTGTAATGTTTATGTGCTTTCTGTTTTCGATTTTTTTAAGTTTTTTATTTGTCTGTTATACCAGACTGGATTTTTTGTGCTTCTGTAGCGTCTTTTTTTCTTCAAAGGTATTTCTTCCAAAATTATTCCTGATAAAATTTGGTAGAAGATGTCTACAGCAGTTTCGACATTTCCTTCATTCCTTAGAATTATTTGCCAATTGACGCTGTTTAATTTATGTTTGATTTTTTCGTAGTCTGCTAATTTGTATTCAAAGACTTCCTCGTATTCGCAGTCGTTGGGTCTTTGGTATTCGTGTACAAATAAAGAATATTCAATTGCTGTGTGAAACGCTTCGTTTTTCCACAATGGGTTTAATGATTCGGTCACACAGAAATCTTCATAAATATTCGTTAGTAAAAAGTCCAAATAGCAATTTTGTTGATTTTTGATGTGGTTAATTTGGTTCAGTCCTAAATTAGCAGTTTTGTCAAAAATGAACTGCAATGTTTCATTATCCCCAACGACTGGGAGTAAGATACATTCATTTTCAGAGTCCAGAATGAAGTCAGCATGGCGTTGATTAAAGTCTCCATAGATGTGAACTTTAACCTCAGGAGGAAGCTCAGATAGAATTTGTTCAGCACTTTGGAAGAAGGCTTCATAAGTGCTTTTATGAGCATGGTCTGGTGGAAAATACACTGAGGCGAACACGTGCGTTTCACCGGCAATGTGTGATTTCACCCAAATAGCTGGGCTTTTCATGCGATTGAAATTTTGACAGTAAATCAAAATTTCAGTCGCATTCTGTTTATGTGAAGAGATTTTTGGAAGTACGTCGGTTGATAAAATATTTTCATTGGTATTATTATTTACCTCTTTCTCGTCGAAAGGAGTCATTGCTTCCGAAAATTCGGGTTGTGAAATTTGTCGGCGCTTTCCCTTATACGCTGCAGGTGTTGGATCCTCTGGTTGTTAAGATGACGCCGATAGGATTCCAAATCGTCAGATGCCGCCTGTTTTGGTACACCATGTTCTTCATGCACCTCGAAAAAGATTTTCCGAAGTTCCTCCGCTGAAGTCGGTAGTCCTTCGGATGCCAAATTAATTTTGATGCTAGTAGTGGTCATTCCTTCATGGCAAAACGATGGCTCCTTGTCATGCATATATGCCAAATAAAGGCGAACGATGTACATTATTTTTGTGTCCCGTAGTCGTGCTTTCAGGAAACGCCCGTCCCCATCAGCTGATTGCTGCGTCAAGCTTAGCGAACTCTATCTACTACACAAACAACAACAAACACATCACTAGCAACCGATCGTAAAACTAATGTTAAATCGATGAAAATGAAGTTAAGATTTAAAATACCTAAAAATATTGCTAATTTAGAAAAAAAATTATCATTTGTCGCAAGATTTTCAGCTTTAATAGCATGCCTAATATATTTTCCTGAAATTGCAATGCTTAAAAATATATATTTAAATAAAACAGCAAAAAAAAGGGTTATCTTCCATTTAATTCCACTTAATTAATTTTGGTATCCATGACAGATACGTATTTCGACTACAATGTGCAGTCTTCATCAGTGTCAGTGGGAATGACACTGATGAAGACTGCACATTGTAGTCGAAATACGTATCTGTCATGGATACCAAAATGAATTAAGTGGAATTAAATGGAAGATTACCCTTTTTTTGCTGTTTTATTTAAGCATTCCGCTAACAACCCAATTTAATTATTTCAATATATTTAAAAATATTAAATAAATATCGGAACCTGATCGGAACTATAGTTTGGAATGTGATGCCCCACCTAAAAATGGTTTGTGCACAGTCAGTTTTTAACTAAATGAGTTCAACTTTTGGGTGTATGATCAAGCGTTTGGAAGCGTTTGAGCACTGTAGAGCGAAAATTTCAAATGTACCAAGCTGTAATTTCAGGGTCAAAATATTAATTCCATCTTATTTTCATTACTGGTTCTCTGTGCAATGGTTTATTTAATAAAATCATCATTGCAGCACAGTAGGACTGGTTGCTGACAAAGTAGCACATCACGACGGTATCAAAACGAAACACCTTTCTAATACATACATATATTCCCCTATAAGTTCCACATTAACAACACTTACGTTCAACCCGAGAGGTCAAAATCTTGAATGAATTTTAATTTCTATAAAAAAAAAATACCGGTCGCACACCTGCCTCCTCCATTCACCAAACTGCTATGCTACGCTGACTTGCCGATATGTAGCTCCGCATGTGCTCATAAACCGACCTACGCTGGATGCGTAGTTTGTACGCTGTGGTGGTTGCTCACCTTCCTCTATGAAATAAAAATTAAAAACAACAAACATAAACATCAGCGAGCCACCGACCGACCGCTTATAAATTAACACAGAACGGGACTAGCTCGCACGCAGCACCGGTAAATGGTAAAAGTGAGACACCGTGTCTCGCTCACCCTGGGTCTAATCAAAAGCTGCCCACCCAGTCAGTGGTCGCTCGGTCATTCCCGAATCCAAAGCGATGCTCATTCGATTATTTCACCTGAATTGAACGTTTTCTCAGCCGAGCTTTGAATTACGTTCACGATCGGGACTCGATGTGCTTGCTACCATTGATAAACTCTACACACTCCACGGAGTGCGAAAAAGAAAATAACACCTAACCTGAAATGTCATTAGCCAACCACCAACTGGCAGCTGGATCAGAGGGGATTAATTTGAGCGTGGAAAAGCTCTCGTCCCGGTGCAGCAAAACGATCATAAGTCAACAGCCAGTGTGGCGACGATGACGACGGTGACGACGACGGTGCAAATGAACCGTAGGGACTACATTCCAACCACGCGGTCGTGTAGTAATTTTACATGGTAGTCGCATTTCTGCTTCTATTAATGTGGCCCTCTGTACAACAAATCCACCCCCATCCGAAGTAGGGCACACATTCTCATTTGTGAGACTACTACACGGCAACCACAGAGCATGTGCGCTGTGTGATTGTAACAACAACACTGAGTGTAGGTACCAATGGTGTAAAAGTTCATTCGTTTTGCTCTGTTTATGGAGTTTTTAGACTTTATGATGGTTTGTTTTCCTTTCCGCGTCCATTTCCCATGCCGGGTTTTTTGCTCCATCCTCTTCTTCTTGTCACTTGGCTCTGAATTACGATCCAGGAAAATTTATAATAAGTCGACTGTTATTAGACTGCTGCCCGTTGTTGTTGTTGTTGTTGTTGATGGTGTTTTCAGTTTCCTTTACTGCTGAGTTGTTGACTTAGCCCTAATGGCACAGCATGACTTTTTTGTTCGGCGCTCTATATGGTTGATGAATTATGAGCGATAGACCATTTTTTTGTTTCAATGTTGCAGTAACCGTGATTTCTGAGGGATTCTCTTTGTAAGAATTCAGCCATTCCTTAGCAAAACGATATAGTGGTTCTCCGAATTTCGTAAAAAATGGTAGTTTTGTTCCTTATCGCAAAATATTAGACCCGTATTTTTATTTGTTTTGTCATTAGGGTGACCATTTCCACGGGTGTTCCAATAATCATTTATTTTTTCAAAAATGACAGTGGTTCAAGGCCGATTTCAAAGATATCGTATATCAAATGAAAGGAAATTAAAAATATTTTTTAGGAAAAATATAACAAAAATTGGGATTTTGTATTGAAAAACATTGATTGTATTTGTTTTTTCTATGGCTTGCATGGTTTGTAGACAAAAGGCGCAATACCCGAGCAGGAATGAATATCTCGATACCTCAAATTGGCATGGATGAGCCAAAATAATACCTCCCAGATATTCTTTTGGTATCCAGATATCAATTTTTGAGCATGAGCATGATTGACCGCCCACGGTTGCTACTCCGTTATTGCCAGACCAGCTGTAATTACACAGAGAACCAATAGACGATGCTTGGGACTAGCAGTCATCCTCAATGTGTAAAAACTGGTGATCTCGAATTAGGCAATACCAGCGCCAACCGCGCCTGAACGCAGGTCAAGAAAGGAATGGGTAGGAATGTGTTGACGTGACACTCGCTTTGATGGAAGCCGAGGAGTCCTCTGCACTTCCACGAAGAATCACAGGGATGTTGGGTAAGAGGGTTGGGTTTGCAGCAGGGTTCGTTTTGGTAAGGAACTTGGAATTGAACCCACGGTCTTCTGCTCAGTAAGCAAAAACGTTTGCCACTAGGCAGACGAGCTCCTTTTTAATCATTGACGAATCAATATCACATTATACCGTTACTCAAGTTTTTATAACTTTTCAAACCCGGCACCGACGACAGCGAAAAGTTTTACAAAATACACGATAAACAAGCGATCTTACCATGCATTTTTAATATGAAAAGATCTGGGACCGAAATGAAATTACGTTCTCGAATTTCACTTGGAATGTAATGAACAACAGAAATACGCGATAATTCATATTTTCAGTGGTTGATGTTTAATTTTAAATATACTAACGGTACTGCCTACGACTACGACGGCGATTACGACAGCGACTACGACGGTGCCTACGACAACGACAACAGCGAATTCGTAACTCACCATTCGTCTAGGATAAACACCCTTGCCCGGCACCTCCACTGGTTCTTCATGTCCGCTCTCTGTCACTGTTTGCAAAATATCTAATAGCAATTACCTTTGTTGTAATACTTCCTGTATTGCCATGGTGATCTGGGAGGAGGTTCGCATCTAGTGCTTTCCCCAGGAACCGTTTACGGCCACCAGCTACCAGCGAGACATCCACTTCGATTAGTTCGACGAAACGTTCAGAGACTATACGCCTCCCAAAAAAGTATGAACACTGTTTAAACCACAATCGAACTTCGTTTGTGGTTTAAACTGGAGAAGATGGGGTCTAAAAATTCTCATAACCCGTCGATGTATTTATGTAGTTTAAATGAGCTCAACCAAATTTTCAGCATTCATTTCGCCATTTTCAAACTGTGTAAGAATTCTCATCCTCCTTAAAATCACGATTTCGGTGCACAAGCTGGCGGCATTTCCTCACACCACGAGGTTGATTGAAAGTTTGCGCGTAAACCCTGTACTTGTAAGCATGAGTTTGATTTACAAAACCTGTCAATTTCGCTTTCAGAGCGTCACAATCAGCGATCTTACGATTCGCGAACGTTCACTTAGAGTGAGCGCTCATGAATCGTCAAATCGCTGACTGTGACGCACTGAAATCAACATTGACAGGTCTCATGTGTCAAACACACACTTCACAACCTCTTCTTGTAGCTTACAAGAACTCATTATCATTATCACATCTAATGTTTTCAAAATTCGGAAACACAATTTTTTATAGCAAGTGAGCTTGAGCTTGAGCTTGAGCTTGATTGACCGCCCACGGTTGCTACTCTGTTATTGCCAGATCAGCTGTAATTACACAGAGAACCAATAGACAATGCTTGGGACTAGCAATCATCCTCAATGTGTAAAAACTGGTGATCTTGAATTAGGCAATACCAGCGCCGGCCGCGCCCGAACACAGGTCAAGAAAGGAATGGGAAGGATTGTGTTGACATGACACTCGCTTTGATGGAAGCCGAGAACACCTCTGCACTTCCACGAGGAATCACTGGGATGTTGGATAAGAGGGTTGGGTTTGCAGCAGGGTTCGTTTTGGTAAACGATAAGCTGAATTAATGTCCTAACGATCATATAACGCGAAGGAGCTTGGGACTAAACCCACGGTCTTCTGCTCAGTAAGCAAAAACGTTTGCCACTAGGCAGACGAGCACCTTTTTAATCACCGAGTTGCTGTTATTACCATGTAGTCATATTAACAAATAAAACGATTGACGAATCTTGATTGTGGATGGGCCTGAGATTAGACTCATGATGTTCTGCTCAGTAAGCAAAAACGGTTGCTCTAAGGCCACCGAGCCCCTCATATCACATAATACCGTTGCTCAAATTTTTGTATCCATTCAAACCCGGAACCAACGACAACAACGAGTTTCGCAAAATACACGATACACAAGCGATTTTACTATAAATCTCTTTGATATGTAAGGACCTGGGACCGCGTTTTTCTGCTCAGTAAGCAGGCCACTGTAACCGACGATCTTTCAAATCCGAAAACTAAAAACTACGAAAAAGTACTTAGGCCTTCATTAAGTTCCACATTCACGCGACGTACAATGTTTCAATTTGCTCTTTACGTATTGTTCAGGCTAGGCCCTTTTCAAAATTTACGCGAGAAATACGCACAATCGTCACCTACCTCGCAAAACTGGTTCCAAAACAATTTTTTATAGCAAGTGAGTGGAAGTAAAACTGATCCTAATGTACACTCAAAAAATAAATCACTTTAAGCATTAGAATTTTACATGTGATCTCATAACTGGGAATCGCACCACAAAAACACATGAACTGTATGTGTCCAATTAAATGTATATGATAGTCAAGTGATCATATGAACGTTATGTTTGATTTTCAGATAAAAATAATTAATCTTATTATAAGAAAAACATCATGTGCGTTCACAATGGAAACTGCATGATTTTTTTTCAGTGTGGGTTGTACATTCAAAACTAACATCATTACTTCTCCTTTTTCTTCTTCTTCTTCTTCGAATTTCAAGCTTATTTCTTATCGCATATTAGCTTATTGCGTTCTCTGAACTTAGTGTTCTAGGGGCACTTTCACAGTTATTAATTGAGAGCTTTCGATACCTGTACCATTTTTGCATTAGTATAGTTGTCTGGCATGTACAATCAGTCGAGAAGTCAAGAAATTTAGTATCCAAATATCAATTTTTGGTATTCACAAAGTATTTTGTATGTAATTTTTTGGTATTATTCTTTGGTATTTTACCTCTTATGTCATGCTGGTCAATACCAAATTTTGGTATCAGATCAGAATTAGGTATTCATTAGTTATTTTCTCCCGCTCGGGTATGTTTTATATGTATCCTTAAAAATTTAGTATTTTTTACACAACATATAAAAAATCAGTGAATTGTTTTTTTTTTTTTCGTTTTTGAGTTATATTTGTATGCAGTTATCAAGTTTTGGGTTTTCACTCAATACTCCTATTCGACTAGACCACCTTGCGTCGTGACCATGTTACAGTCACTATAAATCAACCCAAGCAACCAAAAGTTCGGCATTCCACGATAAAACCCACTTTCAAGTTCCATAAATTGCATATAAAATTCCAACAGAACTTTCTGGCTACTTTAGAAGCTATAGAACGCACACGAGGAACTTCAGGCTCCAAAAAGTTCCGATGCGCACTCTTAGCACCTTGTAGTTCTAAAAAAGTTCCAAAAAGCATCCCCAAGCACTTGTTATGAACTTCAGGCAAAGCTAAAATCATGGCCCCAACAAAGTTCCGATCGAGTTCCCATTGGAACTTTTTAGCAACTTTAAAGCTTCTTAAAAGTTTCCTGTGGAACTTTTTAGCAGCTTGAAAGTTTCTAAAAAGGTCCATCCAGAACCCATCATCCACATCAGAACATGTTTCTGGTGTCCTTGGGAAGAAGGGTCCGTATCTTTAATTCTTACCAAAATCTATCATGAGGTAAATCAAACTTTAGTGCTCAGGATAGGGTTACCAGGTGTTTTGATAAAAAGTTTTCAACGAGTTCGAATAAATGCCTTCACATATTTTTGCCACTGCTCTCCTGTGAGACAAGGCGATAAACATAAATACAGCAAAACGATGTAGTGGTTCTAATAAAAGTGGTAAATATTGGTAGTATTGCTCCAAAATATTAGATCCGTAGTTTTAAATTTTATCATTAGAGTGATCTGGGTGCTGCGGAGTCATTCGATTTTATTTTGCAAGCCAATGGAAAATTGCTTTAAAATTTTCTCAAATTTAAAACTGTTTTGCTAGTTTTCAGTTGATTCCCGGCAATAGCTCTGAGCCAGGAGGGCTCGAACCCCCATGACTCTATCAAAGTTTGTGTACATACATGTTTCGCCAAAGTATGTTTTACTGCAATTAAAAAATCAGCTGAGTTATAAAAACTGCACTGGTTTTTGTTTTTGAGTCAAAGTATGGATCATTTTATGAGATTACAATGCAAGCAACAAATGCAGCTACTGTTCTTATCCATCGTCAAAAGAACAGTAGCTGCATTTGTTGCTTCTGAATGTTTGGCTCCCGTTTGACAGTTCACTTCTTCTTCTTCTTCGCATTTCAAGCTTATTGCATATCGCATATTAGCTTATTGCGTGCTCTCAACTTAGTGTTCTAGATGCACTTCCACAGTTATTAATCGAGAGCTCGATGCCTGTACCATTTTTGCATTGATATGATTATGTGGCAAGTTCAATCATACTTCTATGCCCAGGGAAGTCGAGAAATTTTCCAACCCGAGAAATTCCTAGACCGAACCGGGAATCGAATCCAGCCACCTCCAGCATATTCTTGCTTTGTAGCTGCGCTCACACTGGCTCCCAAATGACAAGCACTTTGAGTGAGTCCACAGTACTCAGCATTCCCAAGTAACCAAAAGTTCAGTTAAACGACTATTTCAAGAGCAAATTTTCATTATGTCGTAAGTAACATTCGCACCAATCCGAGAAAAATAAAGTTTTGTTTTGATGACCGAAAAGTTATTCCTATTTCCAAGTAAACACATATAATCTCATAGTGATAGCAATGTTTAACATATTTAGCAGGGTTTTAATCATACAAATGCAAATCGCTAGCTTTCATGCTAAAAAATACTGGTTTTTGAGTCAAAAGTTATTATACGTCGTTTGGTGGCCCCTATTGTTACTTAAGTCAAAGTGTATTCACCAGGATATTCGGGAGAATTATCATTTACGTCTCCTTACGTGCAGCCCATTCATCATTTTAGGGCCACCGAAATCATCTTAGCAACAAACAGTTCGATTTATTCACTTTAATAATGAGAAAGCGAAACGACGAACGTACACTTTTCACGGGTTTCTCAGCACTGTTACTTAAGTCAAACGGCATCTCCATAGAAATTGGGTGACTTAAGTAACATCGAAAACTATTTTGATCGGAAGGTGATTACGTCAAAAAGCAATTTGACTGGTAAATAAATTTAAAAATGGGATTTGATCCTATATTCGGACAGTATATAGTGTAATAGCAGGAGAATCGATTGACACTGATAGCTCGACTTTGTTTACCTTTGTTACATTCGACGTAATGAAAATTTGCTCTTGATTTCAGGCTTAAGCAACTTGGTTGAAGGTGGTCTATAGAATTTTATGCAGCCTCATTTTTAAGTAGTTATAAGCAGTGCTGCAAAATACACGGTGATATTGACAATTCTGCTTTGGTCACGTCCAGGAAAACCATGTCAATTGTCAATGACAATGCTGTCAGTGACGAACATGTGCAGATTTTTTATAAACTACATTTGTAAAGTCCTTTCAAATGCCGTAAAAAACTTTTTTTTTGCCCCAACCAGAGATAATAACATTTGAAAAGGGCATATGTTTCGTAGAAAAACGTCAATAACTCTTGATCGGCGAAGGATATCGACAAGCTCAGTGCTGCAAAAAAATGCGTCTTCTAAAGATCTAAAAGTTATTTCAAGACACCTTTGCTGAGAAATTTTTAATAAGAAAACTAGTGCAAAATTCTGTTTTTTAGAGACACCCTAACTCAATTCAAGAAAAAGCTCTAAATAGGTGAATTTAAGAAATACAAAAAAGTTCTTTCTGCAAAGTTGCTTTAAATTAGATCAGCTATAACTTGTGTACCTTAATTTCTACAAACTAAAAAGCTACATTTTTTATTTTTATGATAATAAAAACCACCCTAGAATTCATTGTCATAAAAATGAGGGCCTATCTGTAAGGAATAACTTAGACTTTTAGTCTAAAGTTTAAATTTCAGGCTCAAAACATATCCTTGCACCTAAATCTGCATTCAGGACCACTGTGCAGTGGTACAATGTCGAAGATGTAGATAAAATTCCCTACAGGTCACTCAGGACACAACGAAATCTGGCCGTAAACCAGGACCGGTGGACCAGAAGATCACCAAGATTTCGTCAATGCCTCTGTTCGAGATTTGGCCTAAAACTGAGAACATCGAAGGGCAACGTCCAGCGTGCCAAGGCAAGAAACGGACTGAAAACGTTCAAGAAGCAGAAGAAGCAAAAATGGAGCCAGAAACAAGCCGCATCCGTCAAACCGAGGGCTCGGAAGCTATATGATAGCCTGCTGTGTGGAAAATTGGCGTGTATTATCATGGAAGATGAAACATACGACAAATTTGACTTCAAGACACTTCCGGGAGATCAATACTACACAATCTGTGATGGTCAGTAAGTTGACGATGCCGATGAATCAATTTTAACCGAAAAAAATGGTAAGAAGGCCATGGTTTGGCAAGCGATATGTGAGTCTGGCAAGTTGTCAAAGCCATTTGTGACAAATTTTCGCAATGGAGTGCTAAGTAACTGTGTGCAATAACCGTTTGTATCATCACTATGATAAATTGTGTCACTACTCCATGTTAACATCTTTGCTTGATAATTGTGCAATGCACACAATACAAATAAAGCCCTACAGTAAAAGTATGGACGTCTGTCAAAAGTTGTTCCAATCGAACCGTCAAAATACACCGCTTTGCTCGATTGGAACAGCTTTTTTCAGTTTTGTGGTGACAGTCGTCCATACTTTTACTGTAGGGCTTTAAATACAAACAGGTTGCTATGTCACCTTGACATTGAATATTGAGCAACTCGAGCTACTCAGAGTTACTCAAAATTTACTCTAATTTTACTAATTATAAAAAGCTGTCTTACCCCTAGCTATCAACATAGTTTACCCAAGCGGCGTTGGTGGTTTAGTGGTAAGCTTGATTGCCTCTCACCGCAAAAGGCGTGAGGCATAAAATCTCTGATCACGCCTTCCTTCGGAAGGTAAGGAAAGCCGTTGGTCCCCGGTTCATGAGTTTATGGGTCGATAGGTAGGGTCCAGGTGTGGGAGCTGCCTCCCTGGCGTCGGTAGCGTTGGTACTCGATACCTAAGAGGAAGAGGTGACAATTGGCTTCTTCCTCTTTTATTTCTATCTCTATCTCTATCTTACGCACATGAAATCGGCCAATCAGGAGCTGGTTCACGTTTGACAGAAAAGTGGTTCATTTTCACCCCCGTATTGTCACCTCTTCTCTTAGCTCGATACGGAAAACAAATCAAGAAAAAAAATAGTTTACCCATTTTTGGGTAGTTTCAGTTTTGACCGATCAGGGTGGATTATACCCAAATTTTGGAAGTTTTTAAATAGCGTGTACTGTTTTTAATATGTCCAGATTTTTTCGTGTTCAACCTTTAATCTACTTGTATAACGAGCATGGTTCTTGCTTTGTAAACAAATTAACAAAAACACCTAAATCGACTCATTCATAGTTTGTGGTTTATTCAAACATTCACACAACCTCTTCCTCAAGTATGAAACTTAGCTAATGATGTCGTTCAGAAAAAAATTCTGAGATCATTCTTCTTTCCGCTTGACATGACCGAAGTGTTAATGTTTGCCAAACAATTGAATGTTTGCAAAATTTCGATGTGATTTCCGTATTGTGCTATTCATCAGCATGGAATTACTCATATCGAGAAAAACAAACCACACGAACAACATCCGTTCGATAAACTCTCCTCGAAGATGGCATGGAACGGAATGGTCATGTCGAAAAAATGTCCAAACACCATCGATAAAAGGTGACTCCGATTCGTGGAATGAGCTCATCGCAAAGAGTGATACCTCTATTCACCGGAGGGTGCTTTCCCCGTCCAACTATCTTGCGTCACCCTGTAGAACCGTCCCGAGAAAAAAAACACAACCGCAAATTGATGCGTGAACAAAATGTTCTACTTGGTTACATCGCATGGTGACCCATCGTCGCGCGGTCGTTGTTCGATTAATAGGTTCGAATGGTCACCATGCTGCTCAGTGGGAAAAAGGGGGAAAAAGGGTGTGTCCCATTGAATAATTTCCCTCCTGAGTTACATATACACTGCAGGTTCTAGTCGTAGGCAGCAAACGCGGGGAAGAATTGTTTGAAAATTAAACAAAAACGAGCTGCACCAGTTACGCATGAATGAACTTCTCGCTGACGATGACGGCCGATGGTGACTATTGGAACCACGTGGATCGTCATGAGAATGTGAAGTTTTGTTCTGGATTGAAAAAAAAAAAGTTAATCCACCTATCAATGACATTTGCCTTTCCTGTGCGAGTAATATAGCCAGGAAAAATTGTTCTGTTTTTTGGCTCTGGAACCAAATCAGTGTCAACATTCAAAGGGGCGTAATTGAAGGAGATCAAATCAACTCTGTGCTTGAAGTATCAATCATAGTACACACTTAGAAAAAATCATGTAAATTTAGGTGTTCTGAGACTGACATATACGAGCGTCAATTTTGACATAAAATTGAGTCATAACAGACGCGAAATTCAACTCAATCAAATTTAGTTTTCGTCGAGAAACAAACTTTTCAGTCTCGGAGCACTTAATTTTACATGAAATATTTGTTTACGTCTTATCCTTTATGTCAAAGAAGGATTCCGTCACGTGTAAAATTAGTTAGTTTTTAATGAATAAATTAGTTTACCTTGCGCTTTCAATCAAACCAGCAGAGTTTTTTTTTCAATCTCTAAGAGGTTATGGGCTACGAAATGGTGAGTTGACAACCTGGAAGGAGCGGAATACCTAGCTCTGCTCCTCACAAGTTCCTACTTAACGCCTCCTCATATAATAACAAAAGACTACCATCTGAAACATGAACACAGCTGGGTGGCTTAGCCTGGGCAATGTTGCCAGTATGGCAATAGCAAAGTGAAGAGATGCGACGCGAGCACTGGCGCGGTAACCATAGTGTGGTGATAGAGGAAATACTTCACCAAACCCGAGCGTCTGTTCACCATGGAGGTGCGGCTCAAAACGGCGTCTGTTCTCCTTGTTAGGAGCGGCTGATTACCGTCCTAGTTCCAGCGTGGGACTCTAAACAGAGCTGTGCACATTGGTCCCCCGGCAAGACAGGGGGTTGGGGCAGGCTCAACAAGCCGTCCTGGAAAAAACATAAAGTTGTAAACACCGAAGAAAGAAATACGGATCGGAACTATCGGCACAGACCTACGCGACGAAATAAGAACTACGATCGTAAACTCGGAACATGGAACTGCAAATCGCTCGGCTTCCCGGGCTGCGATAGGTTAATCTATCTAACGAAGAAAGCAACCTGCGGACCCTTCGCAGACTACGAGGCTAGTGAAGTGTGGCCATGGATCGAGTAGAGTGAAAACGACTTTTTCGCACAGCAGAGGACAACAAGGCCTTAGCCTGATTGGTAAGGTAAGTAAGAGGTTATGGGTCAGTGTTAGAGAGGGTGTTACCATAGTAAGCCTAGTAAGCGAAGTGAAATTTGAAACTCGTGAAAAATCTTGCCAAAGAAAGCTGATTCTTATGTTATTTCAACCAACATAATAGAGAGTGAGGAAGAATTGGTTGAGTCCGATCCATACGGTTTCAAAACATGCTACAACGATGCCAATGAAAAAACATTCGTAGAAGGAGAAATCCTAGAGGAGCTTGATAAATCCAAAATCAGGATATGCGGGAAGTCACCGATGTTGATATGTCGGTAGTTCGACAATCAGAACGTATGACTAAGGCTGTGAACCATTTGCCGAGGTAAATTTAACTAGTGGTTAAAAGTGACATTTCGAAAGTTATGTTCTATGTTCGAAAATCCCTGTGCTGTCGATCGATCGGTTTTCGAGAAGAACTGAGTTGTCAAAATTTAACTTCTTGTCTGTCAGAAGTAATTACGCTCGGATAGCAGGGTTTATCGATAACTTTCCATCTGTCAAATTTTAACCAAAAGTTGACAAATCGTTCAGAGCCTTAGGAGATTCTGAGGGACGTCGTCTGTTTACCGCCAAACAGGAAGCCTATTGATTGCAAATTGATTTATATGAAGGAGATGGACGAAAGTGGAAACGTCAACGTAAAGCTAGACTTGTAGCACAAGGATTTAACCAAAAGTACGGAACCGATTACGATGAGGTGTTGCAGATCCATGTATCTTCGTGAAATCCTGCAATATAGAAGTAATCTTTTATTTTGCTGTATGTGGACGATATGTTGATAATCACCAACACGGACCGAGTACGGAAACACCTAGCTGAGCTGTTCACCATCACGTGCCTTGGAGATCTGGGAATCCAAGTGAACATTTTTTCTTTAACCAACAAGCATACATCAAGAAAGTTGCAGAACGGTTTGGGCAAGCGGATGCGAATCCTGTGTACCCGAATGAACAACAGAAGAAAGAGGAGTCCATGCCTGGAAGCGACGAGTTCCAAGCCTGGTGGGCGCTCTACTGTACAGTGCGGTACGCACGAGGTCGGATATCGCCATCAGTGCCTCAAAACTAGGTCGCTACGGTTCTTAGGATCTGTTTTTTTTTTTTTACTAAAAAGACTGCTTAGCCGAATATTACAAAAATCATCACTACTCAAAAATCAACAGCAAATTTGAACTTGCAACTAGGTTCACCAGGGTCGCTGGAAGCGTGCGTTGATTAAGACTGGACTGGTGATAAAGCAGATCGGAAATCCGTCTTGAAGGATCGGTTAGGTGGGCAGCTCGGAAACAACCATGCGTCACCCTTTCGTCTACCGATGCGGAATATGTGTATCACTTTCTGAAGTCGCGAGCTGATGTGGTTGCTGAAGCTACTTAAGGACGTCGGAGAACAAAGGCATGCTCCGGTAATAATCAATGAAGATAAAACTAAAGCTGTATAGCGATGCTGAAATCTACTGGTAGTAGCAAGAGGACGAAGCATATTGACACACGTTACAGTTATGTCAAGGAGCTGGACAACGACGGTGTGATGGACGTTCACTACTTCCCCAGTTGGCACGCATTTAGATGGAAAATATGCGTCTCGGGATCGGCCTACAACCAACAGAGTTTGAGGAGGAGTGAAGGAGATCATAGAAACTCTGTGGTTGAAGTTTCAATCATAGGAAAGGGTGTCCCACATCAAATTGCATCACGGAAAAAACGCTGTAGAAAATTACCTAGTTGACCGATCCTTTTCAAACTTTCAGACAATACAATATAACCCATTAGTATGCTTTTGGAAAATATTTATTTCATTCAACTTCAATACCATAACCGTACGCTCGCACTTTACGCTTAACTTCACTCATTAGGTTCTGTACAACATCTGGCTGCAGCTTCTTCTGTACGGAAACCCACTTTTTCTTCATTCCTTTCTCAGATTTGACCTCCTTGGGATGCTTGCGTAGTGCCTGCTTCATAATAGCCCAGGATTTTCGATGGGCCTTAGTTTCGGTGCGTTGGGGGGGGGGGAGGGGGGGGGGGTTCATGTCATTGGGTACGAAAGTTACCCCGTTGGCTTCGTACCACTCCAGAACAACATATGTATAGTGACACGAAGCTAGATCCGGTCAGAAGATCGTAGGGCCCTCGTGTTGCTTCAACAGAGGAAGCAGACGCTTCTGTAGACACTCCTTGAGGTAGATATCCCCGTTTACAGTCCCGGTAGTGACGAACAGCGCACTCCATTTACCACATGAGCAGATCGTTTGCCAAATCATGTATTTCTTGGCAAACTTTGTTGACATCGCTGGAACGTACGAACTGGACGAGAAGAATCGGAACGAAGTGGTTTCGTTGCTTACAGCAGCGGATGTGAAAACGATGACACTGGAGAATGCGACAAAAGTTTTCCGCGATGTCACCAAACAGCAGGCAGATGCATTTGGAAAGTTGCTTCTCACCACCACCTAGTGCCACCGGAACGATCGAAAGTCGCAATTCCTCAGCCATAGTAAAATAAATGACAGCTAAAACAGCCGCAGTCAGTTTATGAGCAAAAAGAGGGACGCACATTTTTGCCTGTGGACTTGGAGACATACTTCAAGTCCCCACGTACATCGTACGGGTTAGGCAAAAATGTGCGTCTATCTCTTTAAAAAACTGTCGCATTAATGGCCCTTCGCTCATTTTCAACTTCTATTGAATTTTCATACTGCCGTACTCTAACGGAACTATCCACCTACCCTCTTCTAAAGATCATTCTCTAGCTAATAAATCATCACACTAAAGCTTCATGTTAGCATTTCCAACCAACTATGAAAATCGTTAACTTCGCGTATGAAGTAACATAAAAACACTTTGAATGCTAAAACTAGTCAAGTCAGCTGGCTGATATGTAGGGTTACCATATCAAAAACATGAAAAGGAGGACATTTCATTTGAGGTTTGGAGATTATGGAGTACAATGGTTCTTTTTTTTTAGCATTAAAAAAGGACAATGAGTTTATATCCAACGTTTTAATAAAATGTGCTCTATCACAAAATTCATGATTTGCAAAGGTTCAATTGAGATTGTTCATAACTTGTAGTCGTTATAAAGTCAATTCATCTTCTCGTTATACTTCTGAAAAATGCATCAAACTAGCATTTATAACACCGACAAACCGACATGAAACTTAAGCTCAAGTCTTGATCGATAATCCATAACGGCGGATTCAAATGTACAGCGATCCCATCTGTCAAAACCATAGAAATTTGTTATCCAACTCATACATTTTCTATGCGTGTTAGTGGCTTGGATACACATTGTTCGCGAACACGGCGGCAGATGTCACTTTTGTGCTTTCTAATCTAACACCAACACAGCCAGTTCTTGAAAGCATCCTGGAAAATGATATATATACCTACATCATTTTTCTTGTCTATTTGATATATGTTTCACATCGAACATGCGTCACACATATCAAAACGGCCAGGCCTACTGTGAAGCATTTAAGGGGCAAGATGATTCAGAAAACATCGGGCCTGTTTAAATCAAATATTTAAACACGATGCGTCAGAATCCAATAAATGGATGAAACGTGGACATCTCGTACCGTACGTTCCGATTTTGATAATTATATGATTGGTTGGACGTTGGAAGCATCAAAGCTAGAATGGTTAAGTGATACTCCATTTTCTTCTGACGGTTGGGGCATGAGCACTAACTCTTGTCCTAGCTTTTTATGACTTATGGCTATAGCGCCATTACTCGCTTTCTGAAAAGAGAAGAGGGAAAGGAAAAGGAGAAAGACAAAGGGAAAAGGATTATGTGAAATCTATGAACATAAACAATATTTTTTATTTAAAAAATACAATATAAAAATGCAGAACTCGAGTCTTGTCACTATTATCAAATCATAAAAAGTAACAAGGAATAAAATGTGATCCTTTGATTACTGGAAAATCCTGATTCCCTAGTTTGAAGTTGTCACGACTAGGGTTCGGTGGTAGATCTTATACCAGTAACGCACCACAAAAAGGTGATCTCCCAACGTTACTGGTTTGAAAAGATAAAAATTAACAAAATGGAATGAACTCACCAAGTTTAGCCAATTGAACCTGAAGGCTGCCTGACATGTGTTGATGTAGAAGTCCAAATAGTAGACGAAGCTTGACGAAGATCAACATAAACTAGTCCAGTTTATGGTAGTTGTGCGAAATGTCTTCCTTCGATTTGAGATAAACAAATGTTCGGATGTAAATAATCGATTTTTGATGTGCATTGGCAAGCCTTTTCGTGGCCAATACTCAGGTTCAACGCAGCGACTCAACGAATGATGGAAATAATGATGGGACGAATGATGGAACGCCTCGTGGAGGTTCTACTTAGCTTCGGAACAGCTTCTCAGCGGCAAATAATAGGGACCCAAAAATTGTCTCCTGGGCCTGGTTATGGCCAGATCAGCAACCGATTATAGATAAAATAAACACCACGGAAAAAACACTTTTGTGCTTTGATCAGAAATTTGATGGTACTTTGTATGGTCATTCATGTCGGTTTGTCGGTGTTTATAATCCATTTTGATACTTGGAAATGATCTAGTCTAACTGCTTTGCACGAAAACTACGGTTTTACAGCCTTAAAACCATTCCAACTTTTATCATGTACCAAAATCAGGATACATGTCATCGCTGATTGAAACCAACATGGAACATCTAAGCAACCTGTTAATTTTACAATTGATTCAGCATGGGACTCTAAGGTCGCTGCCATAGTGGGAGTGAAGAGGCGCGCCTAGCGTTCTATATAAAAGAATTCCTTTTATTGATATTACGTAACTATTCAAATCGACGTATCTGCTTTTGTAAACAATCTCTTCAATCGACGATTTGTCGTAACTTCAAACTCACTCACGCAAACAAACACTATCATCAGGTAGGGGAATCTTTCCCCTACTAGCTGGTGTTGATAGTTTCTGTGAGTGAGGTAGCAGTTGCCACAAATCGTCGATTGAAGTGATTGTTTACAAAATCAGATTCGTCGATTTGAATCCTACTACCTAAAATCCCATAGCACCAGAACGTCAAAATCGAACCCATGTTGGGTACAATCTGTGTTCCATTTGATGAAATTTAACTTAAATTTGCCCGATGGAAAATTTTCAAATAAACCTGCTATTGTACTAGACTTATTTCTGGCAGACCAGGAATCAATTTTGACATACACCTTCTTGAAAATCACACGATCAATAACAGAGAGATTTTCGAACATTATAATTTATTTTCGAAAAGTCAAATTTAAGTAAAAATTCAGAAAAATTGTGTTCCATTCACCTCGAAAATAAATTATAATGTTCGAAAATCCCTCTGTCGTTGACCGTCCGATTGTCGAGAAATTGTTTGTCAAAATTGATTCTTGGTCTGTCTGAAATAAGTCTGGTAGAATATCAGGCCTATTTGCAAATTTTCATCTGTCAAATTTAAGTGAAAATTCACCAAATGGACCGAAGCCTAAATGTAGGGGGTTGACAGCTGTAGTATACTCCCAGTCCCACGATCGAATGGCGTTTGCTAGATTAGATGAGGTTGCGACATAATTAAATAAATAAGCTCTGCAAACAACGCTCTTTGAAAACAATTTTATACATATTCATAAATCTAGATAAAAAAAAATGCAAGGATTAAAAAGGAGGACATTTTCGGGCAAAAGGAGGATGTAGAAAAATTACTGAAAAAGGAGGACATGTCCTCCTTTAGGATACCATATGGTAACGCTACTGATATGCCGCCATGTTATTGAAACCAACATCTGAAACGTCACAATTCAAGAGTGAACTGCAAAAATGGCGTGACTGGATTGTCTTATTTATATCAAATGAAATTATTTTCCCTTTTATGCCATATAAATGGTTGACTTCGTGGTAGAAACTCATAAAATAATGCTCTATGAGTTCTAAGTTTATGTTTCACAAAATGTAAGCAAAAATATTAAGAATATCGGAAATTGTTTATAAATTATGAGCTGTCAGTGTGGCCCACAATTCGCGGGCTCACAGCGCAGAGTCAATGTTATAATAAGAGTTCCGCCAAGAGTGAAGCCAGAAGTACCAATCGAACTAAATATCAAGTGGGGTACCAAACAAGCAAACTAAATAAACAATATTGTTCCCACATCCAGCGAACTAAAAGTATTGCATTCATTACGGGCAAAATTTTAGTAATTTTAGATGAAAAACATTTCTTCGCTTTATTTAGTACATTGTGGTATTTATAAGTTATACCGTTTACTCTGACGAAAAATAATTCTCAAACCGTGTTGCTTGTTCGCAACATTTTCTCTTGGCGGGACTCTTATTATAACACCGACTCTACCACAGCGATGTTAGCTATTATCAAGGCAAGGCAAACAAGATAGGCTTGCCACCTAGCTGAGTCAAGTCGATTTAAAACTGTTCAAACCGAAACACAATATAAAGTACCTATTGGTAAAGGGCCAATTCTCTTCCTTTCTTACGATATCTCCCACACAGCGCATCTCGCTGATCTTTGTTAAGATATGGCCGATGCTTGAAACCTCGGTCATGTCATAACAGAAGCTACAGGCAATTTTGGCATTTTTTCATATCACAACCGGTACTTTGCGGAATGTGGATGCAGCGATGTTGATCATTAGCGGTTGCCCTGATTTTAGTCTGCCTTGCGCGGAATGAATTACTTTTCTGACAGGTATCAGGATGTGCGCTGCTGGGAAATCCAAACTCAGCTATGGGGAATCTATGGCAGGTCTTGGCCGAAAATTTACCTTTGCGATTATTTGACATTTGAGACATATTGCGCAGAGATAGTACAGTGTTGCCAATAACTTCAAAGACCATGGAAATTTCTAATCATGGGTGCAATGATTGTGCCCAACTGTGTTTTTGGCACACCGTGTGAAGTGACCAACTCCTTGCAAAAATGAGAATCATTGCTTCTACCAAACAGTAAAGTTGCATGCAAATCGAAGAAGGTCGAGATTTTCAGATTGGTCATTTGGCGTGGACTGCTCAATAGAACAGTCAATTCTTGAAATTTAATTTATTGGTTCATGATAGATTTTGGCCATTTGCACCAGTGTCCCCCAAAAAAATGCTGGATGTGTATGCAGTTAAAAATAATCACAAATGATTGAATCATTCAATGTCATGAGATTTGATCTAAGGCACAACTAATGTTGCTTCTAGACTGTTTTTTTTAAGTAAGAAAATACAAACCATAAAGTTGTGATGAAAATATGTGTTGTCGAAATCAACAGTTAACCCAGCTACGGTTTATGTTAGTTTTCATGGTAGGAACTCAAAGCCAATTGATTTTTTTTATGAGCCAAAAAAAGATGCACTTGGACCAAATTTTGGGGCGCTCTATAGTTTAAAATTATTTTTCATAATTGTCGGTGGTCATGTTGAGCGTGTAGGACCGAATTGGACACATTTGAACATGTTCCGTGTATCCTAGGAGAAATGGCCAGTTTCTGATTTGGACAAACATCCATCATTCGTCACCTCAAATCACATGAGAATCCAAAAACAAGTGCAATGGTGGTTATATCAAGTGCCCAGCATCACAGTAGATACATCTGTACATGTTCCGGGTTCACATGACATCAATACGTAAGAAGGGTTAGATATCACCATAGGTGGATTAATTCAGTTTTTTTTATGACGAATCACCGATGATGAATATTTAATGACTTCGTCCCGCCACTTTTGGTGTAACCACAAAAACCAAAACATAAACCATATCATGAAAATAACAACCAACCAGCAACACCACCATGAAGAAATGAATCATTCCTCTCGGGTTTGCCTTGCTTCATTGTAGGGCGTGCAGACTGGAATCCTGCCAGTAAACAATGAAATCGAAAAAAAAATTCAAACGGCGACATGGAACCTCCACTGGTGGCTGTGCCAATTGCCAATGTCTCAAAGTCAAGCCCTTGCCTTGCCCGCCAGCATTAAGTCGGAAAGAAGGAAATTTGACCGAAAGTGCATTCAACCAAGAGGGAAAAGAAAGAGATGCTAATTTTCAAAGAGGCTCTACACTGCATTTGAATATGCGCCAATTGATGGTTGTGGTTGTTGGGTGGGTTCGCGTTGTCCCGGCCCTGCGGCTACAGATGACTAAAACTCGAAGGAATGTCAAAATTTGACATGCAAATCACGCTCGTGTTGCAATTTTCATTCTCCTTCGTGGCTCGCAAAATGTTTCAATACTCCATTCCGATCGAACATTAATGAATGAATTTCTGACCCCCTCCCCCGCCCCCTCTAACTTTTGTTTTATGCCGCTAAATACCAATCATTAACGGTGATTTTAAAGGTTTTTGGAACGAGCCATTGATTGAATATTAATGTGTGGAGTCAGGTGCTCCGGGGAAAAATGGCACGCGTAAATCCATTTGAATGCTTTCGAAACAGAAGCCGCTGACCTACCCGAGTATCCGTTTGACATAAAATTCACCAATCAATGGCGTTGCCGAAAATGACTGTGAGTTGATTTTTGACACGCTCGCTCGTATAAAAGTCGTAAAACCCTTGGATGCTAGCGAATGCGGTCGCAAATTTAGCAAACGAACGGTTACTTTTCACATTCAGCCAATGTTTCAAATGTGGAGGGGTGCCTATAGGGAACCAGTCTCCCTCCAGAATTGTGCAGGGCCGCCATTAAGAGCGCCATAAGTATAGTTTGAATTATGCCCGGGATTTAAAACTTGACGAATTTTATTAGCCGGAGATTTAGTGCCTCCGGGAAAGTGACCAGTTTCTGAGTTGAGCCGAAATCCATAATGCTCTCAGCTCTCACCTCAAATCACATGAGAATACTAAGCCAAGTTCAGTGGTAGTCATATCGGGTGCCCAGGAGCACATTGGCCACACTCTGACATGTTCACTGACCACTGGTTAGTTTCTAATTGGGTTCTTTAATTTTGAAAAATGTATCGTTTTTTATACATCATCTGAAAGAGCTTCGTTTTCGGAGCACAGCGATATTTTTTTCGAACCCACACACTTTCATCTTGATTTTTAAATCAAGATTTAAAGCAAAATAATAACTTCACTGTTTGACACTAAACTGACAAACTGACAGCTCGCTCCCATACAAAGTGACACCGAGGGGCGCTAATAAGGTGATTTTTGCAAATGCAATCGTACTTATTTAAAATAGTTCCAGTGTACCAAAATTGATGAAATTTTGGGTTTGGGTTCCATTTTTAATGCAGAGTACGAATATGCATTTACCTCAATACCCTTAAAGAACCCAATTCGGGCTAAAACCCATAATGTGAAACATTAAATCACATGAGAATTTAAAAAAAAAAACAAGATGAATGGAGGTCATATTGAAAGACCAAACAGGAGGTAAGTCACTCTGCCACCTTGTGTTAAACGCATTAAAAACGCACTCAAACACCCTTCAACCACCATGAGCACTAATTTTTCAATCTTTTCTGGCAGCCCTGCCTAGAGCCAAGAATGTTTACATTCGTTTGATGCCCTTTTTTGTTTTTGCTACTTTTTTTTTTCTGTAGGAGAGATCTCCCTCCAGCAATTGGTAGGATTCCACAGAAAACTGATCGGGACACGGAAGCAACATTCACTCCCGCAATTGGGAAAGAAGATTCAACATCAAGCTCAACATTTGAAAAACACAGACAATTTCCGATCAGAAGTTCGTTTTCTTTGCGAAATTTAGATCCAGAGATTGCTTAGAAAGGAGAGTGCTCGGCTGGGTTATCTGGGCTTGATTGAGACTGGAATTCACACACTTTAGGTGATGCGGATGACGGTCAAGGATGAAAATTGTAATTCCTGTACGTTGTTTAAGTAGGTAGGGTTAACTACCCCATTTCCGGCCTATTAAGCACAACCCACACTTAGTCTTTCTTAATCTAGCACAGTTTAGCACCAAACGAAATGTTATTATTACAGATGGCTTCTAAATTTATGTACCTTTCCGTATATACCGTAAGATTTGATAAAGAGAAACCAATCGTTGAGATATTGCCAAAAGTCTAACACTGCTTCTTGACGCCAAACTCGGCCTACGGATTCTAAACTCGGCCTAACGCATTGAAACGCAATTGAAACGCCAATGAATTCACTTCGGCCTATCGGATGACGATAAAAATTGATTCGGTCGGAGCGCTTCTTTTGTTTTTTGGGAATAATGGGTGCAAACCTTCATATCACGCGTTCTCATTGACTTCGTTCCGTAGCTATTAACTCAAGTATGTATCGTACCAAACGCATAATTGACTTGTTAACTCTGAGATCATGGATTTATTTGAAGTTTTCTGCTCGATAGGCCCAAAATAGGCTATTAGGCTGAAGTAGTTCTCTACCCTAGATGTGTGCTTTTTTGCTAGTAAATTGCTAAATTTTTGAGCAACAAAAAAAAATCTGTTTGTAAACAAATGTGGATGTAATGGTTGCCAGTAAGCATTAACTATCTCTCAACGATTTGACAGCTAGGTCCACATGCAGAAATAGCCAGAAACACCTTCCGACACCCAAAAACACACAAGAAACACAATCAACACAGGTAAAAGGTGGCAGAGTGACTTACCCCCTGCTAGGACCGCATTGGCCATATCGAGATACGTTTTTTTAAGTCTCTAAGAAAGTGGTCAGATTCTGACTTGTGCTAAAACCCAAAATACGAAATATGCCTTAAATCTCATGAGAATTCAACATCAATATCAATAGTGGCCAGAAATGTCCGTTCAAAAAAGGTCACAGTCGGATCGACAAGAGCCAACCAAAAGTATCAATTTCATCAAAACTTCCGCTCCAGAAGCGCCACCTCTCAATTGGTGATATCCGCTGCTATAAGCCGACAAAACCGCAAGATCCGCCCTAGTGATAGAGCCAAAGCGGCAAAACACACTCCCGAAAACGCAACTTGATCCACGGTGGCCGCATCAGGCCGGTGAAAGAAAGGTCACAGCAGTACGATGGTGCTCCAGTGTTTCCAAACAAACACCTCCATTCATGCGGACAACGACTAAAACGTTCTCCAAACATCTCTTTTTTTTCTACATCTCAAATAAAGCTGCGTTTCTTTAAAGCCGGGACTTTGTGTTGCATTTCGGTATCCGTCTTTGCAGTTCTGGTTTTCAAGAGCGAGATAAACTCAACGCTTCCGGAGATTTGTAACAAATCTCCCTTGGTGCAAACATGGAGCCGGTGCATTCAAATATTTATACGATTGTTTGCTCATTCCTGTATCCAAGCAGGAGATCACAATTTAGATTCGTGGAAATTCACATACACCGGAAAACATGCAGCCAACCTTCAAAACAGATGAAGCTGTATCGTTTCGTTTGAATGGCAGTCAGCTTTGAATGTCATTGATAGAATTTGTTTGAAGTGTAATTTGCTTTCTCGTCGTCGTCATACCTACCTACCTACCTACATCATCGTATGAGACCTGCCAAGCTAAACATTGAAGCGAGTTCAATAAATAAATTGATATTCAATTAGTTTTGTGTAGTTCTATTTGTGTTAGGCAGATTCCATTCAGTTCTGTGTTTGGACGACTGCCGATGGCTATTCGAATGAGTGAAGAATGAACATAAGAGAAGGGGGAATCACTAATAATAAATTGATGTGGGGAACATCAACAACGACGACAACAATGGATGGGAAAGTTCATTCACGTTGTCGACGGTGCTGTTGCTAAATTTTCAGTTGAGTGACATCGCATGTTACAAAAATATCTATTATTATGAAAAACGATGCGCTAATTGAGAGCATTGATTAATCAATCAAGAATTTGTCATGACATATTTTAGTTCTCTTTCTTTTGCTTGAGTATGTCTTATTTATTTTATAAAAAAAAACGTTTTTAACGTCGGTCTCTGTTCTGCAATCGAGTGCCAGTCACCGACGAGCAGTGATTGCCCATTTGTTATTAATGACCAACAGCAACTGAGTGCCAGGTAAGCGACTTACACACCTATCCAACCCATCAAAACATAGGTCGGAACTGTCTAGCGGCTTTACTTTCTTTCCGAAGGAGAGATTTTGGCACAGAAAAATCCCAAAAACCTCGGCTGGGATTGAACCCAGACACACTGGGGTGCAGTGTTCGGAAAAACTCAAAAACTCAAATCTCATGCATGAGTTTATGCGCCTATGAGTTTTGCCTTGCAAAATTCAACGCCGCAAAATTCGCCGATGAGTTTTCAGGTTCAAAAATTCATTGCTTTATATGTTGGCGCTATTCATTGTTATCACTATTGTGTGTGCATCAGGGGTTGGAAAACTAACACAACATGCATAGGTATGATATCAATTGACATTTGAGTGGTTTTTATGAGTTTAAAGCTGGAATGATTTTTCGGCGTTGTGAGTGAGAGTGCGTGAATATGCATGAGAATCTCAAGCGTGAATTTTGTTTGCCGCATTCGCACGCGAGTTTATTCTCGCAGGGAGGCTCAATGAATGAAATTTGAGAATGATTTCCCGAGCACTGCTGGGGTGAGACAGCAGTCACGCTTACCACTCAACCACCGGCGTCGTCAAATATATGCTTATTTTACATATTATTTCAGTATTATCTGTTTGTTCAGCTTGTTCTGTTCAGTTTGTCTGAATTGTCTAATTTTTCAAATTCTCACTAAATAATTGCTCAGATTTATCAAATTTCATAGCTGATTTCTTGCATTTGTCTATTTCTTGGATTGGGCTGATTTTGTTTTTATTCCTTCTGTGATTTTTCCCGTTTCTTTTTTTTTTCAGGATTCTGATGAAGAATCATCTGGTTTTTGTGAATATGTGATTGTGTTTACATTCTCAATTCAAGAGCAAATTTTCATTACGTCGAAAGTAACAAATGTAAACAAAATCGAGCTGACAGTGTCAATCGATGCTCCTGCTATTACACTATATACTGTCCGAATATAGGATCATTTTTTTTAATTTATTTACCAGTCAAATTGCTTGTTGACGTAATCACCTTCCGATCAAAATATTTTTCGATGTTACTTAAGTCACCCGATTTCTATAGAGATGCCGTTTGTTTTAAGTAACAGCGCTGAGAAACCCGTGAAAAGTGTGACGAACGTACGTTTCGCTTTCTCATTATTAAAGTGAATAATCGAACTGTTTGTTGCTAAGATGATTTCGGTGGTCCTAAAATGATGAATGGGCTGCACGTAGGGAGACGTGATTGATAATTCTCCCGAATATCCTGGTAAATACACTTTGACTGAAGTAACATTAGAGGGCCACCAAACGAAGTATAATAACTTTTGACTCAAAAACCAATATTTTTTAGCAAAGTAAAGCTAGCGATCTGCTTTGTATGATTAAAACCCTGCTTAATATGTTAAACATTGCTATCGCTATGAGCTTACATGTGTTTGTTTGGAAATAGGAATAACTTTTTGGTCATCGGAACAAAACTTTATTTTTCTCGGATCGCTGCGAATGCTCGTGCGAATGTTACTTTCGACATAATGAAAATTTGCTCTTGAATATCTCTGATGGCAGGTGAATGCTCATGTTCATTTTCATTAGAACGTTATACCTTGTACAGACATACAAAGTTCACTGTTGTACTGCTTTAAGCTAGTACCACAAATTGTACGTTTTGAGGTACTAGATTAAAGAAGTTCAACCAACAATCAATACGAAACTAACGATTTTAAATTGGCTTACCACTTTAGTAGCCTATTGGTCCCAAGCAAACGATTAACGTACCCTATTCTAGTTGAAATTCTATTACTACACTATGTTTGTTTTGATTCGCTATGAATGTTTGACAGATAACATCAGGGGTGTGTGTATTCATGCAGAACATGCAGGGGTGAGTGAAATAGCTTGGGACTGCTTGGGACCGTTGTTCTGGTACTGAGTAAGCCAAAAATAATAATGATTTTCTTCGGGACCCAGTGGTCTTAGAGTTACCTCTATGGTACAACCATAGAGTCTGTGGTCGAACAAAATGATTAATTTGTTTAAAATGCGTTATGTCCCGTTTTCGATCATTTTTTTGATAAATATATGGATGGAAGATAAATTAAAAATATTACGTGTAATCTTCAAGTGTTTTCACGTGAGAAATGCTTTAAATTTGTTATTTCATTTTCCGTGATGTGTTTCATGAAAGAGAAAACTATCAAAGTCGAGCGCTCTTTCGCTCATCCGTTTCACCGAAGCTTGAAAGGAAGACCAATTGAGCGACGGGAGAAAGAGAGACAAGCGATTGAACATTTGTTTGTGCACGCCGACTGAGGTTCTAGAATGCTGCGAAGCTGTTCGACTTTAACAGAAAAAGAAAGCCAGCAGTCTCTTCGTCGCATCGATTTGGTCGATTGAATCTGATATTGTGACGCCCTGGTTACAGGAATGATATATAGCGTTTCTCAAATGAGAATGATCCATGCCTTCGTCAAATTACTAAGCAACTTCGCAATTCTGCCGGCGCCGGTGGTGTAGTGGTAAGCGTGACTGCTTTCTCACACCCCAATGGGTCTGGGTTCAATCCCAGCCGAGGTCGGTGGGATTTTTCTGAGGCATAAAAATCTCTGGTCACGTCTTCCTTCGGAAGGGAAGTAAAGCCGTTGGTCCCGACCCATGTGTGTTGAATGGGTGCGATATCCTACGCAGGTGTGGAAGCTGCCTTCCTGCACATTCGATTGCCGTCAATGGATGGCAATCGATGTCCGTCGGTGATTGGCACTAGATTGCGGAACAGAGACCGACGTTAAATAAAGGAATGAAACTTTTCTCATTTTCATCAAAAATGTTCATATGATTTCGATAATAAACGACACTGATCGATGATGAATGAATGAATTTCTGCCTATTAACTCCTTCTTAAATCCTACAGTCTGAAAAATTATCGAGAAAATCTACCCAAGATATAATCGACTAAGACAACGTACCACCGTACCACTGAACTGTCATCCGATTGAAATTATGCCCGGCGGTGCAAAAGTTTATAACGTTTTTTCAAAACATTAATCAGGCTGTGTCCACATTGTGTGTGTGTGTCATCCTCTATCCCTCACCCAGCCGGGGGCGTTGGACAAGTAGAACTGATCAAATCTCATGCTCCGTAATGGTTGTGTTGTGAAGACTAGTACTTCAAAAAGGGTAACTTTTGAGGCAAGACAGGGTGTCCTCAACAAGTTAAAGGAACAGGATGCACTAGATGTCCACAACAGGTACAGCAAAACATCACATAGACGAAGTTGGTTGGAAATGCTAACATGAAGCTTTAGTGTGATAATTTATTAGCTAGAGAATGATCTTTAGAAGAGGGTAGGTGGATAGTTCCGTTAGAGTACGGCAGTATGAAAATTGAATAGAAGTTGAAAATGAGCAAAGGTCCATTAATGCGACAGTACAAAGTCGAACGCACACCTTTTGCCTAACCCGTACGATGTACGCGGAGATTTGAAGTATGTCTTCAAATCACATACCCGCTCTTATTCACATGCGTCATCATAACCATATTTTGCATCACCATAAATACACTTTTCAACAATCTTCAACTTGAACGTACTCACCAAATCATTTACACCCGGGAACGCATTCCCGATGCTTCCACGCATATTTTTCTCTAGTCATTTTTAAACCATTCCTCCTCCAGCGATTCCAAACACACAATAACTAAATATTACTTTTCTTCGTTTTTCTTTTTTAAGTCACTCTGTGCACAAAAGCAATGCACATCGCAAAACCCTAACAATAGATCAGCGCCGTCCAAATCAAATTATTGCGCCCGGGACACAAAACTTATCAAAACTGAAATTAAAAACTATCCCTCGCGATGCCTTAAATTTCTGTTCCGGTAGCACAAGCGAAGAAAAAAAAAACAAACCACGTAGATGACGACATCTCTTCTGATGCTTGCAAACACGTTTTCTTTCTCGATTCTAAAACTTCCACGTATAACCGTCCGGGAGGCAGAGTGCCAGCGCTAATTAGACAAAAGCACCCGAAAACTATGAAAGCAAACGCACGCACAAAACAGAGAGCAAATTTACAACACAACCGTATCCGAAGGGGTTCGAAACAGGACTCCTAATCAGGCTGTGTTAAATTTAACCTAAAAGGAAAAGGAGACAACTGGCTTCTTACTCTTTTATCTCTATATCTATCTCTATCTACACTCAAAAATTCCACACGTTTGATCGAAGTGTTTAAACACTTGTTTTTTTAAATACACAATCACATTTACTTTAAGTGCTTTGCATTTCAATGCAATGTGAATTGCTTGCTCAGAAAGGTAAACTTCGAAAACAAGACTTGTGACTTTATCTTATCAACCCACCTCATATATGAGAACAACCGTGGCACAGTGAGATCAAACGAAGACTCCGGCAGCAGCACACCCCAACAGTCCATGATCGAATCCCAAATCAGACCCATTAAAAAGTATGTGAAAGCTCTGGCCTCAGGCAGTTTTGTTTATATATTTTTGGATTCATTCTTAGAGTCGGAAAAGTAGAAGTCGATAAAGTAGAATATTGAACTATGATGTGCAAAGATATTGATATCATCATATGAGGCACATAGAATCCAAGTGTGTCACAATTCAAATCCATAGTGTTCAAGCATGATTCATAGCATAAGATTCACACATGAAATGGATGTGTTTCACAATCAGCGCAAAATTAAGTGTGAGACACATGATGATGACGTGTGGAATTTTTTGAGTGTATATCTATCTCTATCTCTATCTATCTCTATCTTACGCACTTCAAATCGGCTAATCACGAGCTGGTTCACGTTTGACAGAAAAGTGGTTCGTTTTCGCCCCCGTATTGTCTTCTCTTCCTCATAGAATTGAACTCGTGGTTTAAATTTGACAGATGGAAAGTTATGGATTGACCCTGCTATCCGAGTGTGGTTATTTCTGACAGACTAGAAGTCACATTTTGACAACTGGACTATTTGAAATCCGATCGATCAATAACACCGGGATTTTCGAACATTGGAAATTACTTTCGAAATGTCACTTTTAACCATGAGCTAAATTTAACTTGTCAATTAATCACTTCATTCGAGCAATTAAAATGACATTTACTACCACTCAAACTTCGAAATAAAACAATATTTTGAGATTTTTTCTTCCACGTCCACGAGAAAAGAAGCCAGGATTTGAGCGTTTCATTAAAAAATAGTAATTTGTTGGTCCAGTTTTGAGAAATCGCTGGTAGAAAGTTACGCCAAAACTGCTTGACAAAATGAAACGATCCAGATAGGGGAAATGACGGCTTCGGCATGACAGACTATTTTCGGCAACCCAAATTGAAACACTATTTTCACTGGATTTTCTTACGAAAACACTTCGCTGAATGCATGCAAACGATTCTTTATGCTTTCAGCTTCAATTTGCTAGCAAGCAAGGTTTTCTTGAAATGCAACACACGCACTACAAATTGTAGCTGATTTCGAGTTGCCGATAATAGAACAGCAGATTTACATGCAGTTCAAATGGAACGGTTGCCGAAGAAAAACTGGTTGCCGATAATACTCGCTCTCACTAGAGAAGTTTGGAGCTTTGCAAAAGCGTTTCAAAACAGTTTTTGACAATTCTTTCGACTGAAATTGTTAGAGCAGCTGGCAGCAAAAGATTGTAAACAAACCAATACTGCACATGTGTGCGTTCCTTAGAGAAAAAGGCTATAGAAAGAAGGTCGCTGCTTAGGTTGCCGAGAATACGTAAATTCCCCTAGTTAAGATTACAAATACTCAGAGGGAGATATGGGCGGAGAAAATGTTTTGATCCAAATGAACTGTCAAAATCTGAACCAATCGAACATTCCCATTAGAATTTTTCCGAGGATTTATTATTCTTACTACATTAAATTTGAGAGTATTGGAATTGAACAGAAATTGACCACTTTATCAAGCAGTTTTGGCGTGACTTTCTACCAGTGATTACACAAAACTGGACCATCTAATTTCTATTTTTTTATGAAACACACAAATTTTGGCTACTTTTCTCGTGGTTCTAGAAGAAAAAGTATCAAAATAATGATTTATTTCAAAGTTCGAGTGGTAGTAAACGTCATTTTAACTGCTCGAATGAAGTGGTTAATTCAATCACCTTTATGTTTCGTGGGCTTCTCAAATTCAACTAGTTTTTGGAATCAAAAACAATATTCTAACTCTATTGTTACCGCGAGGCAATTAAGCCAACCGCATAGTTGCATAAGTCTTATTTAGCTGATGTCGATACCAAGTCCAAGGAAAAGAAATGAAAAGTAAGGCAAAGCAATGACAGCTCGCTTACATAATCCGACTACACTATTTACTTAGGATGCATATGCGCTTGAGTAGGATAAACACGCCCACACGTGACATATCTGCGCATGTAGATTAAGATTAGTTTTCCCTCTTTGTTCATCATTCACGAAGGATAAAAATCTAATGTTTAAACGTTTCAAATGGTCGAATTCTTATTTGTAGAGCCATATCGGATCTGAGGTACAAAAAGCAATAAATTCATGAGCATATTGAGAAATCCCGGTTCCGAAAAGGACATAGTATATAAGGACTCGAAAACATACACACTTAGATTTTTTCGCCGAGATGGGCACCACCGAGCAGGTCGGCATTTTATTTTGCTGGATCTCAGTGATAAACTTGCCGAGATTCAGCTAACAAACGGGAATTTTGCCGAGATCTCAGCTAACAAACATATTTTCTGCTGAATTTCCAGCAAAATAAAATGCCGAACTGCTCGGTGGTGCCCATCTCGGCAAAAAAATCTAAGTGTGTACACTCAAAAAATATTGAAATCTAAATAGTATAAAAGTTACGCTAAATCGCAACTCTCCGTACCGAGGCAAAGGTCGGTATAAAGGGAGAGAATGCTAACTTAGTATAAAAATGGTTTATGCGTGCCATAGTATAAAATCTAAATATACTTACAATGCATAGATACGGTTTATTTGAGAGAATGTATTTTTCGCTTCTTTATTTGATTTATGGTAAATATTATTGTTTTCAAATAAAAATAAAAACTGTCTCAGGAAGCATTTTTAATTAGTTTATTTTTTATGAATATTATTTAAAACAAATACTTACAATTCCGATGCTGCCCAGCAGATCACAGGCGCAGTAGAAATCCCCCGGGACAAAGCTCTTTACCAGCACGAAGCTCCGAAGGGAATCCATATGTTCTTTTTGCTGTCATGTTAGTAAACACTGATCGAATTCCACTCCGTTATTCGGACTTAGTATAATTTTGACGAAATTTTTAATCGAACCAATGTATAAATTTAAAAAAGAAACATAAAATGCATAAAATTTAATCTATATTCGTTTTGTAATATTTTTGAGTGTAGATTAGCCCTTTTTAAGCCCGCGGATAAATTCGATTATAACTAGCAGAAATTAGCTTAAAGTTCGGTATTGATAGGGGCATGGAAAATTCTATAGTGACAGGAAATGATTTTACATAATTATCGATCGCTAATGTAAGATATACATTTAAGATCACCTTGTACAGAATGGAAAATAACACTAAGTTCATAGGTTACTCCCGATTCTTCTTCTTTTTGATTCCGAAAGAACTTTCGACCTAGAAGTGAGATCTTCTCTCCTTATCCGGAGAAAAAAGTAGCTCCTAGATGAACTCTAGACCTAAAAGTGAAAACTTCTCCCTAGAATCAAAAAACAGTGTCTTACCTAGTAAGCGAAAAACTCTTCCTAACCGGAGAAGAAAGTAGCTTTTGGCCGCGACATCTATTGTAGTAGTTGGTTAATTAAGGACACCAAGAAATGTGCAATAAAATTTATTTACCTTTCCGTACGTACCGTAGGATTTGCTAAAGAGAAAAAAATTGTTAAGATATTGTTAAAAATCTAACACTGCTTCTTGACCCCAAACTCGACCTACGGATTTTAAATTAGGCCAACAACACAAAATGAAACGCGGCGTTTGCTTCAGGCAAGTGCGCGCCGCGCTTTCAGTGTCAGGTTTATTCAATCCTTATAGGAGATAACATTGCGGCGTTTCACTCGACCCGGCCGTTCCTTTCACAAACCAAAGGCCCCGGGGAATTTTGTGCAAATGCGCGTTTGAGAAAAATCGAAATGCCGCGCGGTGTATCAAATTGACGGAATCCTACAATACATACATTGAAACGCCATTCTAACATAGAGGTAAATCTAAGACCAGAAGGTCCCGAAGAAACTATAGATACTATAGAATCCATAGATAAATGGAGGCACAACAAGTGGTTTTGGCAGCCATGAAAAATAAATGATCTGACTGGCATCCGTAAAAAAGCTCATGCCATCATAGAGCTCTTCGATGCGCAGTTTTGTTTTGTAACGTGCGCAAAAGTTCAAAATGAAGTGCAATGCAAATCTTTGCAACAATGAATCGAGGAATGGTTTGCTTTATCTTTCCTTCTTCCGTTGTCCGCGAAATAAATCGGAATGTGGAGTGCACAGAAAAAAAAAGTTGATGAATATTACAACCAAACTGCTGCAACCAGGTCAATCCATCGGTTGTGTACTATAACGTTGTACGATGTACATCGATTTTGCGAACAAAATTACATCCATTGATGTAATATTATATCTGCTTTTTGCTATTACATCATTATTTCATACATCAGCTTGAATTACATTGATCGATATTACATTTTTTTTTTGCTGTGTGTGGAAAGCGTTTTGTGCTCATAATATTACAATACTTCTCCCTCAAACAACACCATGATGACGTCATGTTCGTTTGGCTACACTAACTGACAGTTAGTTTGGCTACATTATACTTTGCCTCCGCTTATCTATGGAATCTATAATATCTATAGTATCAGCACGGAAATCAAATCAAGGAAAAAAAAAACCCCAACAGTCCTGAGAATTCTTTTAAAATTATAGTCATCTATAATTTTAACCATGCCAATTGAGATTAAAAACCGCGGGGAAAAATTTGAAAATTTACATCCTACAAGATCTTTGGCAAGATACCCACGACAGTACAAATTGTTTAGTTCAAAAACAAGTAACGTATTCTGGAATAAAACCTCCAGTATGTGGTCTTTGGGTAAAGCATGTGGACGGGAATGTGAGCAGGGTTGCAAAAGTTCACGAGTCATAGTGTCATAGTCATGGTGAACTTTTCCAATACTGAATGCGAGAATTCATCGACCTATAGATGCTCGATGATCACGGTTCCAAATCTTCTCAGGATGCGTGATATTCTTCTTTACGTACGAATAACAGCATAGTGTAGGTATTCCGCCTTCCCCGTCGTATAGTTGTGATCCATTTGCTTGATATTAATGAAATTGTTTGTGTGCCCTTCCAAATTTATCATGAAAAGAAAACTGTCTGACATTTTTTCAATCGAAAACGAATCAGTAACCCGTGTCAGCCGTCTTGACTACCGTATCAACAAGACTCCCTTGGCTGGACATGGTGTTTTTGAGTAAACGAAGTATTCAACCGAGTAGTAAACTTTGGCAAGGATTGGCAAAACGTCAACACTCAACAGTGATGCCGTTTTATATTATCTTATTTGTGTCTTACTTGTCACTTACCATTTGTGTCTTAAGCCTAGTATACAGATCGAAGCGAAACGAAATTTGAAGCACGCGAAAAATCATGAAATTTCGCTACCGAAAAAGGTTGTGAAAAAATGTTTGTGGAACATTTTCCAGTTTCCTTTTTTCGCAGTTTACAGTTCATGTGAAACGAAATCGATCAGTTTACACCTCAGGTGAAGTGAAAATCTGACAGATACGCTCTCCCGAAACGTCAACTTTTCGCTTAGCTGCTGCTCTTTTCGCGAGCGCTGCATGCGCGAAAAAAAATTAACGTAAAGGCCTGTATAGAGATCGAAGCGAAGCGAAAATCTCATACAAATTACTGCATTTTTCACCTGCGTGAAAAACGCAATTGGCAAATATTTCGCTTCGCTTTGAACTGTAAACAGATACGATCCAGCGAAATCTAATGTTGTGGATCGCATCTTTTTCGCTTACGTTTATTTTTTTTTCGCGCATGCAGCGCTCGCGAAAAGAACAGCAGCTAAGCGAAAAGTTGACGTTTCGGGAGAGCGTATCTGTCAGATTTTCACTTCACTGGAGGTGTAAACTGATCGATTTCGTTTCACATGAACTGTAAACTGCGAAAAAAGGAAACTGGAAAATGTTCCACAAACATTTTTTCACAACCTTTTTCGCTAGCGAAATTTCATGATTTTTCGCGTGCTTCAAATTTCGTTTCGCTTCGATCTGTATACTAGGCTTAAGCGAAAAAGATGCGATCCACAACATTAGATTTCGCTGGATCGTATCTGTTTACAGTTCAAAGCGAAGCGAAATATTTGCCAATTGCGTTTTTCGCGCAGGTGAAAAATGTAGTATTTTGTATGAGATTTTCGCTTCGCTTCGATCTCTATACAGGCCTTTACCATGCTGTGTTTCGACACAGTTTTCAGAGTTGATTACCCCTTGAATGCAACCCATAATGATCAATTTCAACCCCGGTGATCAATTTGTGCCTGGACTACGGTACTAATAAAATATTATACAAATCATAAGCAAGCGAACAAACGAACAATCTTTGTAAACACTCAAAGTTTTTCAACAAACAGCAGCATAATTTTTATTTTATTTTCTCCCTTATGATTCTCAGAAATTTTGGAGAAAAGTATAATTTATCATTTGTTCCTGCCTAATTGAAAAGCTGTCAACTATTATCTGGATTGTTCAATTTGCCGAGAGCTTCAACTAGCCAATGCATTGCATTTTCTTCCAATCACTATGGATTTTCGTATAATCATGCGTAATATTCGGTACAGTTATTTCTGTTGCCAAAATCCAGCAATGTCATAAAACAGCATCGAAAACATAATGACCCATTGAAAGGGATAATTTGGAAACCAACCCAAGCGGAAAACAATGCCAATGCTTTGTGGCCTCCCCGATTAGTCGATGGAGTATGTTTTGGATGTGGAAACAACACCGCCTTTCTATGTAACAAGATGTCATTAGCACGTTCCGTGGATTGGGACATTGCCGCTGGGACTAGTCCAATCAAATGACAACGGTTGTCACTGAATCACGTGCTTCTTCCGTTTCTCTTTCGAACGATTGAATACATCTTTTTTTCTTTTATCAAAACCCTGGATTAACAATTTTGGATCGATTCCAACTACGCATAACCGCACAGCTTTCAAGGGTTTTGTTTTCCAAACACCACAGCAGTGCCAGGATGACCTTCGATCCGGTTTCCCTTCCCATCATCGAACGCACTTGTTTCGTTGGCAGTCGACAGTCGGCCGTCTTCGATTTCTCAATATTTACACATTTTGAGAACTTTGTCATTGTTTTCCCCACCCCGGGTAAGGTAAATATTTAAATTGAGTTGCAGAAATTTACACAGCTTCCGTCATCATCGTGGATCGCGCGCTTCGGGTACATGTTAGAATAGATGGCGATTCGTCATCACCCAATAATCATGGTTCGCTAGTTTATACTGATAGAGGCTCGTTAAAGCCGTTTTGTTTAAGATATCTGGGGGTTTGATTTACAACCGACGCTACCGGGCGGGGTCGATCAAGAACTGGTAAACTAATAAGGGAAACCGTTGGTATTCACGGATATCAACGCTCATCGAATGATGATTGATGTCATTGATGCGGCTCATAAAAATAATTGATTTATTACAGATTTGGGATTTTGACATTGAGAAATGTTTGCGAACAGGTTTGTGTGGAATATGACATTCGAACGTAAACGTATATGTAGATGGATATTTCCTTTAGTGAGTCCTTGTTGCTGAGGTCCCCCTTAATGCGAAGCAAAACCAGACCTTTCAATTTTAATGTTTAATGTTTAAATTTTCTCAAGAATCACAGGAAAAACGGATTTTCTAGGGTTTTTTTTTTAAATATAATTTACCAACAATTTTTGGAAAGATCAAAACGTGCAAAAAAAAAAATATTTTTTTCGTGGTGGTAAGCTTTATGTTAAGGTGGTGTGACTACAAACACATTAAGTTAAAGACGGGTGTAAAGTTCCATTTGAAACGCAATAAAAAAAAAATAAAAAAATATTAAAACATTATCTTTTCCATCTCTTTACAGGTTATGGTGAGTTAGAATAAATGCCAACCATGAGTGTCAACCATAAATACGATCCATTAATATAACTATGACTGTAAGTATGCATAAATATCGGAGACTTTTAATTACCCATATGATTTATCCAGCTTTCCATGCTCGGTAATGACGGCCTGTTTGTATGAATAAATGTATCCTTCACTGTGCTTTTTGACACTATCTCGAGATTCAGATTTTGACCCCTCCTTTTCCCGCTCCCAGGAACAGAAGAAAATGGTTCAATCACAGACATACAGACGTAACACTTCATTGTGTATCTTCGTTCACGCATTTAACGGTTGATTGGAATATTATCAGTTCCGCGAACTACTCGCCGCAGCGCTGACATCGGATCACTTTGACGTTTATATACATTCTATAGAACTTTAATGCAATATTGTGTGCGAGTTAGCGAGCAAGCTTGTTTTCCGTGAGAAGCCCGAGAGATGTCGTTACTGGGGTCCTATGTTTTGAGATACTATGTTTTCAAAAAAACTTTTTCAAACAGCTACGTCTGTTTGTCTGTGCTAATATCTTCGTCTATATGGAGAACTTATGAATATTCTTTGACTATATGTTTAGTATTACTTCTGCGTGAAGTCAACGATTTACATAGTTGAAGATGCTAATTTCAAATAACAGACTAAAGTGGTAATTTTTATACGATAGATGAGGAGGAGATGAAAGTATAGAATTGATAGTTCCGTTTAGACTATGACAGTGTGAAAATTGCATATAGAGAGTAGACAGCGAGCTAGGACAACTTTTTAGGAAAGTACAAATCGGTTTTATCATCTCTCTTTACCAAACTCCCCCTTTGGAGAAGGATGGTAGGGGTAACAATAGCTGCAATTTCCAAAACCTACTACTGGATGCCTTCCTTCAAATAACAACTGGATTGCGGTAAAAATCGGTAGAACTGTTTCAAACACATCGTTGGTACTTGAGCGGGTTGGTTTTCATCTCTTTTTGCCAGTGGTGGCGGCCCCTCACCATCCCTCTCCTAAGGGGGAGTTTGGTAAAGAGAGATGATAAGATTTGTACCTTCCTAAAAAGTTGTCCTAGCTCGCTGTCTACTATCTATATGCAATTTTCACACTGTCGTACTCTAAACGGAAATATCAATTCTATACGTTCGTTCTCCTCATCTATCGTATAAAAATTACCACTTTAGTCTGTTATTTGAAATAAGCATCTTCAACTATTATGAATATTGCCTGCTGTCTAGGAATCTCTGAAATAATATACTGTAACTTGTGCAACGTTTCCTGATCATATATAAAACTTCGTTAAGTTTTACAAAATTCCCTCAACATCTACAGTTCCATTAATTTATTCCAAATTCCATTATTTTCCCATTTTTCTTAATTCTACGAAGATCTCTTAACATCTTTGCACTTTTAGAGAGACACCTAAGACATCTATATACATTCTTGAACATCTAGAAAGTTCCTTAAAATTCAACGAAGTTCCTAAAACCTCCAAGAAGCTCATGGAGCTTTTTCAAAGTAAGATCTCTGAAAAACTGCAACGAAGTTCCCTAAACTGTAGCGAGGATCCCTAAAGTTCTTAGAAGTTTATTGAACTATTTTAGATCTTTTACAAAATTCCCTGAACTTATTCAAAAATTCGTTGCACTTATATGAGGTTTTACGCAGCCCCTCAAAATGCTACGAAGGTCGCAAAACTTCCACAAACTTTGCTGCACTTCTACGTTTCTCGTTTATTTTCCGCAAAGTTATACGAACGAAATTTCTTAAATTGGTACGTAATTTCCACCACTATTGCAAATCCATGGGGTTTCAAAAAGTGCCCTGAAATCAAGGGGTAGGTCACTCCGCACACCAATTTTGGGTCATCTTTTTTGTCAGTGTGCCGCAGGTATGCCGAATGTGCCGGTCAAAGAGCAAGCTGCGATTGTTTGTAAAATATCCATCCCGGCAAGCCAGTATTTCGGACACCTTGAATGTTTTGGTTTGAGATCGCAAGGATAAATCGGATTGAGGATGGCGCGGGGAGTGGCGGGTGTGCAAAATTGGGATGTTTTGTGTTCATAGGATAGTAAAAGTCCTATGTTTTAGGGTTTTTTAATGACCTCCAAGGCAGACTAGAAACCTAGCCTTTCGTGATGCGAAAGCAACAGACTATCAGCGACCGGAAAGAATTGGAACCGGTGGGGAACATTGTTGGAGACCGACTATAGAGGATGATGAATAGACTTCTGTAGTTTGTTTTGTCAGCATTATTTGAATTAAATGTACTAATGGGCACGTAATGTTGTGAACAATTTCAATGACAACTGTCCAGCAGTGCTCCCATTATATTTACAACAATCCAATGCCTAGGAGGTTGTCCCGAAGGTGTGCCGATGGATGTGCCTAAGCTGTACCGAATTTAATTTCGGCACAATGTGCTGAGTGACTTACTCCTTGCCTGAAATTATTATGAGCTTCCCTGAAATAAAATAATTTCCCTTAACTTAAATAAATTATCCACTTCTAAGCAGTTTCCAGAACTTTTCCAAAATTTTTCTGAAGATCTCCCAGGATTTCTACTAAGTTTCCTCACACGAAACGAAAATCAATTATTTAATTCATGTGTTTCACTTATACATTTTTGCCAAAGCATCAGCCTTATACATTCCATAAGACAAACCACATAGGTCCTATTAGAATGCATAAAAGGTATGTGTGACCGCTTATACATTTCATTCGACACATGATCTTTATTAACTTTTTGCAAGGCGTCTGCTTATTAGTTGACTTATACATTTTATGAATAATCAGCAATGGAAATTTGCCAAAAGGTATAAGGATATTTCTATCCGTGCACTTTCTACGATGTTCCCTGAACTTCTTAGAAGTCCTTGGAGTTTTGCAAAGTTTCCAGAAGTAGGAATGGGCGATGTCGATGCGATTTTGACAGAATCGATTTTTCATAGTTGATATCGATTTTTATAAGACGTTTAATAAAAACAATACGCAGAAATTACCAAAGGAGAAAATAAAATCACCCAATATTTTTTATGTTGACGTTGACAGATTGCACAGTTGAATCGATCGCATCAATGGAACCGGATACTCCCCCGGTGGAAGTTCTGGAGAATTAAGGAATTTCCTCCACAGAACGTCGAACCCATTGGAAGTGTGGGAAGTTATTAAGAGTGAATACCCTCATGTTTACTCGATTGCGCGGGACTTCTTATCACCGACCAACCAACAGGAATGACCATTCAAATTACCATGGCATTTCTGATCAAAGCACAAAACTGACATCTGCCACCGTGTTCGCGGAAAATGTTCATCCTGACCACGAACACGCGTACATTATTTATGAGTTGGTTCGTGTCTAATCTATTGGGGACAAATAATGTTTATCTAGATAAAAAGAATTCTATGGTTTTGACAGATGGGATCGCTGCACATTTGAATCGGCCGTTATGGATTCTCGATCAAGAGTTAAGTTTAAAACCCCGTTCACATTACAGCCTATATCATGTAATATAGGCTGTCTTGCAATGAGCACTCATAGATAGGATTTCCAGTGACTATGGCATGACCAGACACTCCCGGGTAACTAGCTCAGTAGCATGAGACCCCTGAACTGTGTCGCAGGGACGGCATGTTACTGGGTATTCGGAGGGGCTACGCGGACAAAGTATGAAACACAGGAATATTCACATTTTCTAACATTTATTTCCCTATTCTGTGGCGTGTGGGTGTGGGTTTTCACATATATGCGAGGGTTTAAAATTTAGTACTCACTGCTGCAGCGGGATCTCTTACGGCGTCGCGACGCTGGCGTTGGCCCACACGGCTGCTCCTGCAGACAGTGTTGTTGCAGCTTTGGAAGAATGGCGGATCTGGTGGCGTTCATCAGCCACATACGGCTCAGCAGGCGTTGCTGGCTCGTTTGGCTGGCAGGCGTCTTCCGTCGTTGATGGCATCGGCTGACCGTGGCATGGCCACCTTGGTCGAGCCGAGACGGGACTCTCCTTGATAATTAAGGCCACCGGCCTGAGGGAATCGTCCCTGACGGACGATCGAGGATCATTTACTATTAGGCTCGGAGGGTTGGAGGCGAACCAGCCCCAGGCTGAAAGCCTCCCTAATAAAGATAAATCAATCAATTATTAGGCTCGGAACGAGGGGCACGCAATAACCTTTAATTCCTACGCAAGCCTTTTTTAAGTACAATAATTACAGTTAACTACATGATTAATTACTTTAATTACGAGCGTGGGAAATTTTTTGATTTAATTACTTTTAAGTACAAATTTCAGCTTTAATTACAAGTCGCATAAATTAAGTACATTAACTCCATTAATGTACAACGAGAAATGTACTTAAATGTCCCCCAGCGTACCGTTAGACCCTTTCGTAATTGGCCCGTGAAACAAAAATTTCACAGGCCCTTTTGCTACGTTAAGGATAATGTCAGCTCTGATAGATTGTATCGCTACCGCTGTTATGACTTCAGAATAGACCCTATAAACATACATCTCCCGGGACCTACGAGGAAATCTACATTGGTGATTGGTGCCAATTCACATGCAACGATCGGTTCGTGATTGGAAATGTAGTCGGATTTCAATACTGCCGAGATGTTGGCAGGGCTATGAACTATATCCTGGATCACGCCCCGGTCAAAGCACCGGAGAATGCGACAGTGAAAGGAATGTTTGTTTGTGCTACCTGGTTCAAACTAAGAAATTATGAATTTAATTTGGTGCATGTGAACGAAAACAGAATTACAATAGAAAATTATGTTAACCTTTGCATGCCTAACGTCTAAATTAGCATAGATTTCAAAATTCAATTAGTTCTAAGAACATAATTTCTCAATATTTTTCTTTACAACAAATTGCATTTAGTCGGGAATCTATTGAAGTTTTTGAATACATCTGAAAATATTTTGATCAATTCATGATTCCGGAGTTATTTCGGTTCCCGTTGGGGTCACTTTTGGTCGGTATTCGGCTTTATTGTTCTGTAATAAGTATACACACGATGAACATCATGTTTTTTTTCTCAAACGATGTAATTGGACCAGTGGCAGCTATTCCGACGGTTCACAATCACATTGGGCATCCCGGAAATGTTCCGGTGCCCCGGGGAAGTGGCCAATTCTCAACAAGAACCAAAACCCATCATGCGACATATCAAACTTCATGATTTTACAAATCTTGGCCAGTAATGGCATTATTGAGAGTTCATGGTCACACTAGCCCTCCCAGACATGTTCCGGTGCCCCCGGGGAAGTGGCCAATTCTCAACAAGAACCAAAACCCATCATGCGACATATCAAACAACATGATTTTACAAATCTTGGCCAGTAATGGCCTTATTGAAAGTCCATGGTCACACTAGCCCTTCCGGGAATGTTCTGGTGCCCCCGGGGAAATGGCCAATTCTCAACAAGAACAAAAGCCATCGTGCGACATATCACTCTTCATGATTTTACAAATCTTGGCCAGTAATGGCCTTATTGAGAGTCCATGGTCACACTAGCCCTCCCAGACATGTTCCGGTGCCCCCGGAGAAGTGGCCAATTCTCAACAAGAACCAAAAACCCATCGTGCGACATATCAAAATTCATGATTTTCCAAATTTTGCCTGGTAATGGCCTTAATGAGACTCAACGGTCATACACACTTAGATTTTTTTGCCGAGATGGGCACCACCGAGCAGCTTGGCATTTTATTTTGCTGGATCTCAGTCGGTCTTGTTTTCCGAGCTGAGCACCAATGCTACCGACGTCAGGTACCTGATCAAGCGGGAACGGTAACAAAGGCGCAGAAGGCGGTAGTTCTTTTGCTGACCATTTCGCAGGATCAGAAGTTTTTTTATAGGCCGATAAGAAGATGTTCATAAACTACGTAGACATTTTTTTTTTTTGATTACTGCCCCCCTCCCCCTGCGTAGACAATTGTCCATACATTTTTTTTTAATTTGTATGGTCCGTGCATAATTGTCAAACCACCCCCCCCCCCCCCCCCTAAGAAAAAGAGCTGAACGGACACTGGAGCTGGTGAATAATTTGGACATTCACACGCTGCGCTACTTCCGGGAAAAAATCGCAGCTAGTAAGCAATTGTCTTCCCAGCACGGATAACTTGAGTGTGTCAAGTTGATCGGTAACGATCATTTCGTGTCCTGTGCACATGGGACTCATGGTTTCCTATCGGTTTGGAGTTCTGTTCATAGTATTGTTTAGTTGACCCATGGAAAGACGAACAATGGGGAGGCGAATTTCATAAGTGCTATCGCGTCAATTCTGAATACGGATGTGATCATATGATGGCGATAATACAAATAAAAGCACACAATTGGTTTGAATCATCTTAGTGTCTGCAACCAAAACCTGATTATATTTTTTTTGTTAATGAACTCTGCCTTAAATCTGTTATTTATTATTACTATAATAATATTAAGTTTGAAAGAAATATTGAAATAATCGAAGAATTCACGCGTAACATCAGAAAATTAATGCAAATGCAAATACATCTTCCATTGAAACTATTAATTCAGGCACAAGCTAATATCATCATCTGTCGAACTGTGCTGCGAGCATGGCTTAAAATTCGAACATTTTTTGATCGGGAGGAAATTTGCTCGAGGAATTGCTTGAATTTGAGGAAATGTAAAATTTGAAGACTTGTCGTCACAACTAAGAGATTCCCATTTCATTTGTATGGCAATCACGGCCCTCATTATGAGTATCACTTCCTTTTCACTATATATTGTCGCTAGAGTTGTAAACCGATATAACCCACTCGTGACAATCGATTTTATTCTAGTTCTGAATTAAAGCGCATTATTCAACGAATACAGTGCTCAAGATACGACATTATGTTGAACGTACAAAACGAAAGTGAAATCGATTGTCGCGAGTGGATTATTTCAGTTTCCAACTCTAGCATGGTGCTCCAAGAAATTTAGTATAAGTATTCGCAGAATTGGTCATATTTGTAGTCTAGTAAAACATTAATATGCGTATTTCAGGGTGTAAGAAGAGTTAAGAGATAAATTCATTCGAGTATGTGTTAAGGGTTTTCTTAATTTTTTTTAAAAATACTTCAAGAATAAGGATTTGGGTACGTTTTTAATTACATTTGTGTAACTTTAATTACATTAATTACAGAAAATTAATTTTTAATTACATTAATTACGTAATAAAATTGAAATACGTGTTTTAATTACAGTAATTATACTGTCACTGCTTTGATTACGCGAAATTAAATTTAATTACATGAAATACTTAATTTTCATTTTTAATTACTTAATTACATAGTTGAACACCTTGTACTTTAAATCCAACGCAGTCAAAAAGGCTATTGCGTGCCCCTCGGCTCGGAAGCCATCTTAACTTCCGAGCCGAGCCGTGTAAGACCGTTTTATTTACGGTACGAGGTGTACAAAATGTAAAAAAGCACAAGGGGTCCTGAAAATTATCCCAATTCAGTCAGGGAAATTTCCGTCAGGATAATAAAAATCAATTACCTGAACGGAGGTAGGGCTTTCCAGCCCAAACCCCACAAGGGGGAGGGGGGTTGTATTATATAAACACTACACTTCACACTCAACTGGTCTACACTTCACACTCAACTGGTCATACCGAAATAATAACAATTAGTTTTCATACACGTTTTCTTACACGATTCAAGCAAAAGTTTCCACGGGAAATTATTAGTTTTTCTTTATGGACCGATTTGCCCCAAAAATCGTCTGTTTTACTTGGAAAATTTGGAAACTATCCTCCTTCTAGTAGTTCTCACTTCGAAATGTAGGTGGCGAATGCTTGGAAAAATTTCACTGCAAGACGCCAATACAGATTAAAAAGATTTTTTTAGGATGAAAATACACATTGAACTTCGAAAAAATGTGGCATCACTGGCCACGAGGGGTAACTTTTAATCGCGATTAAATATCGATTGTTTGATACCGGCTACATCGATAAATCGATTCTAGTGGCGTGAATAAAATAGGATTGGGCGATCATTGGAAGATCGATCTTTTTCATCCCGATTTCTGATTTTTCGGATCGATTCTTTGTCGACGAAAATATCGAAAAAATCGTTTTTTTCTTTCGATCTTTTCGATCTTAAAAAAAGGTTTAAAATTTCTAAGTGTGTTTACACAAATACAGCAACATTTGACAGATTTGCGCTAAAGAGCCGGAATGGGGTTGTTTAGGGGTATTTATGTTTTTGTAATCTACATTAAACAAGGAACCTTAATTCCAAAATTTCATAAATTTTGGTGCGCAGGAACTATGTTAAATCAGTGCGATTACATTTGCAAGCATCACCATGTTAGCGCCCCTCGTCATAGAGCGAACTGTCATTTAATGGATATTAATGCCATCGAATGCAATTTATTGACAATTTAAAACTTGGTTTACAAATCAAGGTGAAGGTCTATGGGATCGATAAAAATATATTTGTGCTCAGAAAACGAAGCTCTTTTAGATGATGTATAAAAACCGGCATGTTTTTCAAAATTCAACAGCCCAATTTATAAAGAGACAACTAGTCAAAATTGGAACAACCGATTATCTGTCATAGGGAAAGTTATTCCAATCGAGCAGAAGACCTGTCAAGTGGATAAGGTGTCGCCTCTATACAGCGTTGCCAGAATGTTTTAAAGCTTATCGGTATCAAAGGTTTTAAAAAATCGGTATTTATCGGTATTTACTATTTTAATAAATTTTATATTTTTGCCGTTTTTGAAAGCGAAAATATTAACTTTTGGACTATGATCGTAAAATTCCGGAAGAAAATACAGGGGAATGTTTGAATTAGCTTCTGCAGGAAGCTGAAAACAACATCCAGAGAAAGAAAAAAGAAGCTCTTCTGTAGGAAATTTGTGGAAAGTTCTGAGAGAAGTCGGAAAAACATCCGCGGAACTTCCAGAAAAAAAATCGGATTTCACATTCAAAGGAAGATAGAAAAGTTTTCGAAATTGAAGTAAATTCCAGAAGTAGCCATTTCCAAGGGAAGCCAGAAGAAGCTCAGAAAAACCTTCCAATAGAAGTCAAAAAAAAAACTGGACAAATTTCCAGAACTAGACAAAAGAAATTTCTGGGAGTAGTTTAATTTAACTTTATGGAGAAGATGGATAATTCATTTTTTGCATCGTAGATAGAGTCGTCCCTCTCGTTCTAACCATTGAACAAACCCCTACTGAACTATGAATTTGCTATTGAGACCATAATACAGAAATTATACAGATTTTTGTCAGCCAGATACAGATTAAAAAGATTTTTTTAGGATGAAAATACACACATTGAACTTCGAAAAAATGTGGCATCACTGGCCACGAGGGGTAACTTTTAATCGCGATTGAATATCGATTGTTTGATACCGGCTACATCGATAAATCGATTCTAGTGCCGTGAATAAAATAGGATTGGGCCAGCTTGGATCGATCATTGGAAGATCGATCTTTTTCATCCCGATTTCTGATTTTTCGGATCGATTCTTTGTCGATGAAAATATCGAAAAAATCGTTTTTTTCTTTCGATCTTTTCGATCTTAAAAAAAGGTTTAAAATTTCTAAGTGTGTTTACACAAATACAGCAACATTTGACAGATTTGCGCTAAAGAGCCGAAATGGGGTTGTTTAGGGGTATTTATGTTTTTGTAATCTACATTAAACAAGGAACCTTAATTCCAAAATTTCATAAATTTTGGTGCACAGGAACTATGTTAAATCAGTGCGATTACATTTGCAAGCATCACCATTTTAGCGCCCCTCGTCATAGAGCGAACTGTCATTTAATAGATATTAATGCCATCGAATGCAATTTATTGACAATTTAAAACTTGGTTTACAAATCAAGGTGAAGGTCTATGGGATCGATAAAAATATATTTGTGCTCAGAAAACGAAGCTCTTTTAGGTGATGTGTATAAAAACCGGCATGTTTTTCAAAATTCAACAACCCAATTTATAAAGGGACAACAAGTCAAAATTGGATCAACCGATTATCTGTCAAAGTCATAGGGAAAGTTATTCCAATCGAGCAGAAGACCTGTCAAGTGGATAAGGTGTCGCCTCTATACAGCGTTGCCAGAATGTTTTAAAGCTTATCGGTATCAAAGGTTTTAAAAAATCGGTATTTATCGGTTTTTACTATTTTAATAAATTTTATATTTTTGCCGTTTTTCAAAGCGAAAATATTAACTTTTGGACTATGATCGTAAAATTCCGGAAGAAAGCACAGGGGAATGTTTGAATTAGCTTCTGCAAGAAGCTGAAAACAACATCCAGAGACAGAAGAAAGAAGCTCTTCTGGAGGAAAGTTCTGAGAGAAGACGGAAAAACATCCGCGGAACTTCAAAAAAAAAAATTGGATTTCACATTCAAAGGAAGACAGAAAAGTTTCAGAAATTGAAGTAAATTCCAGAAGTAGCCATTTCCAAGGGAAGCCAGAAGGAGCTCGAAAAAACCTTCCAATAGAAGTAAAAAAAAAAACTAGACAAAATTCCAGAACTAGACGAAAGAAATTTCTGGGAGTAGTTTAATTGAACTTTATGGAGAAGATGGAAGAAACTTCCTGGAGACGCTGGCAGAAACTTTCTAAGGTAGATTGGAATACAATCTGGAAGAAGTCGTAAGCTACCCGTAAAAAAAAGAACCGTAGAGGTACAATGAAATGTATTGTAACCATACAATAGAGTTTATGGTATTTACAATAAATCGTATTCTCCACAACGATAAAATAACAATAGAATGTATTGTTTCTACAATAGAATCTATGGTAAATTGGGGAATATACAATAGATTAAGGGGGTCGTTATGTATCTTAACCATACGAAAAATCACTTTTTCCCGAACAAACTTGAACCATTTACCATTAATTGTATTGTTGTTCTATTGTTGAAAACTCTTACTATATGGGACGTATTGTACATATATTGTAATAACAATATGCTAAAACTTCGTGTACTATATACACACAATAAGATCGATTGTTGGCAATAGATTTACTTGTAACTGTATTTTATTTTATGGTAATTGTATGGTTATTTTTTTCCGGGTAGAGCGCTAATGGAACAGTCGAAAGAAACAAGGACATAATTCCAGAAGAAAAAGCTCTTGGGGGTTGTTCTAATGATCCAGGAAATTTTCCAAATGGTCATAAAACATCCCTAAAGACCCCGGAACGCCCCTGATGTGTTTGGAACATTGGAAGGAATATTCCATAATTCCTCGGAATTCCTTAAAAGTTCATGAAATTTTTCTTAAGTCAACAGGGCTGTTTTGGAGTACTCTGATCTCCTTTGAAATACTTTGAACTTTCCTGAATATAATGAGACTACCGAAATATCTCTTATCAACTTTGAAGGTCTCTAGACTTTCTTGAAGATTACGAAATTTCTTAGGCACACATTCATTTCATGCATTCATTTACATTCATTTGCCTCTAACTTTTTTTATCAACAGCATTCCGCAAAATGTTGTTTAGAGCTATAGTAGGTTTTGTTATTAGCTACAACTTTTTCCCATAACTCAAATCTGTATCTCTTATGCATCACGAATTAGAGCGGGCAGAACTTGTTACTGTTTTTCAGTGAATGTAAAAAAAATTCACTTAAAAACAGTAGTGGCTTCTGTTCGCTCTGGTGCGTCATTCTTGAGAGATACGGATTTGCGTTGCAAACAAAAGTTGTAGGTAATAGCAAAACCTACAAAAGTTTTCTACATCATTTTGAGGAATTCTGTAGATAAAAAAAGTTAGGGGCAAATGAATGTAAATGAATGCACAAAATGAATGCAAATGATTTTCCATGCCTGGGCGCACTCACAATTTTCTTGAATTTATTGTAACATCAGCATTGAAGTTTTCTGATCTTCTTGATTTTTCTTATTTTAAAAAATTATCGACACTGCCATTAATAAGCACGGAACTTCCCATAAAATGTTCTCAAAATGTGCTAATGTTCATGTAACTTCCCTTACGTTTCTTAAATTTGCATGAGCCCCTCGGAACATTGCTGAAGTTTTCGGAAATTGCTTGAGTTTCTCGGAACTCCTTTAAAATTTCAGCGATTTCCTTGAAATTTATTCATCTGTCCTGATGTTCTCGGAGCTTCCTAAAATTCTCTCAATTCTCCTGAAACTAAACTGTCCTGAAAACCATTAAATTTTCCAGAAGTTCTTTGGACTTGTGAAGTATTAAAAATATTTATGATGTTTCCTTAAGTTCACTGAAGTTCACTGGACTTTCCTTATTGTTATTGAAACATTCTTTAATTAATCGAAACTTACTCAAAAGTCTGGACTTTTATGATGTTTCAGAACTTCTTAAAACTTCCTGCAGGTAGTATGGATCCGCAATCAAAATCTGGAAGCATCCCTGAAGTTCCGGGCAAGTTGAAAAAAAAAACTGACGGGAGAAGATGGTAGAATCATTCGAACGAAGGTTGAAGAAGCTTCCAAGGGAAGTCGAAATAAGTTTCTGAGAGGAATCGTAAAATAATTAACGATGTAAGTTGGAAGAAAATCCAGGAACTTAAATAATGTTTAAAAAGTATTTCCCGATTCTCCCGCAATAACCAGAAAGAGCCATCGACTGTTTATCGATTCATGGGTAGCCAAAAATGGTGAGGAAATTGGAACATTAATCGACAGAGTATCCATAAGACATTTATTTTTTAGAATTTTAAAGGCTCAAAAAAATTGAGATATTCAAAAATATACAAGTCTCTCACAATAATTTTCTCCGAAAGTCTAAGCGCGGGCAGGCAAAATTCATTTTGATTATTGAAAAAAAAATTCGGTGTAAATCAGTATAAAACCTCAAACATCGGTATTCTGAGGAACCTTATCTGTATTTCGGTATCTAGTTCGGAAATCGGTATCTCTGGCAACGCTGCCTCTATACCCAATCCAGCCTCTTTAGTTTGCGCTTCCTCCCTCCTATGATCATTGCTCCTTGCCGACACATTTTGTCTACTCGGAGAAACAGAATAATACATTTGGATTGATTAATCATTAATGATACAAAACTACGCAAAAATGATAAAAAAAATATTACCGAACAGAATTAACGCACACACATTGACAGTGAGAAAGTGTAACGTTCATTTCCTCTTTGTTTTCGTTTGCTCGTTGCTTTGCGCGCATTTTATTCAAAGAAATATTTCTAACCGGTGATTTAATTGAATATTATTAAGGAAATAATTTCCAACGTACCAACGGGTACCAACGTAAACAAGCGTATTAAAAATAAATCAAAATATCGATCTAACTAAGATCGATTCTTTGGTACCAATTTAATCAGTGGATCGATTCTAGAGCCAAATATAAGATCGATCTTTCTCTGAAGATCGCCCAATCCTATAGTACAATCGATCTCTTGCGAAAGGTTTCCCAACCATCCCAACACTAACTGTTTCTCCTTGACCGAAATGCCCCACTGGCATCTTTGAATTGGATTTGGAAATGTAGCTCAGCCCCTGCTGAGCTCGTCAAAAATTCTCTATTTTTATAAAAAATGAAATAGAATTTGAAAGAAAAACGGAGATGGCAGGTGAAAGTTACCACGAGATTGATGGGAGCCTAGGTACAATAGCGATCGCTAAACAAGCATGTCTCATAGTGCATGGAAGAGTCCATGAATTCCGTTACGAAATAAAAATAATAATCAGTCTGGAACACATATTTTAATAGCAATACAATTAAAATAACGTGCATGTTCCACCTCTGAATGGAAACTAGAGGTCTTCTACAAGCATTGATTGATTTGATTAACCGACACAACTTAATCGATTAATCGGAATAATAATAAATCTCGTGTAAGGGGAAATGGTGTGAAATGCACCGGCAAGGTAAATAGGCTAAAAACCTTGGCCATTCACGGTCATCTTGAAAATCATCGTAATGATTTGGATCATCGAAAAGGTCTTTAAGCACAGGATAGAGGATATTTTCAAATCGAAGTGAGCATTTTTGTAAACCGATGACTTCAGACGTAAACATATCGAAAATGCTAGCTATCTCACACGGCCAACCAGAACAACTCAGCGACTGAATTCAATTGACTCAGAGCATTTTCTTTCCATAGGAAATTCACTCATATTTGGAAAAACCTGCATTTCAGGCATAGCATTTGATAACGGCACAAAAGCATTTGTAAACAAACTTTCTAAGGCCCTTTACACGCGAACCAAATTAAGCCCACGCAAACCAATACCACTTCCCGAAAGATGATAGTTGCCCCCCGTTGCCCCTATACGATAATGTTGTTGGTTTGCGTGGGCGTACTTTGGTTCACGTGTAAAGGGTCTTAGAAAGTTTGTTTACAAATGCTTTTGTGCTGTTATCAAATGTTATGCCTGATTTATTCATTAGCTATGAGTAACTACAGGTGTTTCCATATATGAGTAAATTTTGTACGGAGAGAAAACGCTCTGAGTCGGTTGAATTTAGTCGCTGAGTCGTTCTGGTTGGCCGTGTAGGCGCTCGCCTCCTTAAACTCAGGGGTTGAAACTGTTGACGTTTTTTACGACACTCGCTTCGCTGTCATGCGCGACAGTCTGTTTTTACTTGTACTCTCATGCTCTACCGTCGTCTCTCTTACATAACACAAATGATAGAACAACATTCGAGTAAAAATATAATTTTCAAATAACTATCATATGACATGTGTGATTTCCTTCTAATTCCTCAATTTGGTGTAAATTAAACCGTTTCTGATCAGAAATGTTATTACTAGGACATCGTTGCCTGCTATTTTCAGAATTCACACAAGCACAACATCAGTAGCTCTTATTATGAGAATAACTAAAATACATACATTCGTGACGGTCTTCGGAAACAGTGTCGTATGACAGAGCCTGTCATATGACATTTTTGTTTGGTACTGTAATTTGATAGCTTGTATTGCAAGTGTCGGAAGCAAAGGTAGTCGATTATCACAGAAAATATGTCGACTACGCTGACCACTTACAAGACTGCCTTAAACTGCCTTCGCAGATTACAAACAGATCATTAATGGTGGTAAGCTCCAACTCGGATTAATTTTTAATACCGTCCCTGTTTGGATTACCTGCAAAATGTTTGCTTAAAGTCGCGTTGATTAACTCTGATGTCGACATCAAAGCAGTCGAATATTCTTGATCGGGATTTAATCCGAGGATAATACCGGTTGGAGCTTACCACCATAAGAGATTATCTGGGATCTCCGTCAGGATTAAAGTACATAATTATCAATTTTTAATTAAGGAACGCCAAAGCCAAAACATAAATCAATGCACGGCCAATGAGATCGGCCCAAGTTAGAGTTCAGTTTACTAATAAATCGCAAAAAGTGCAGGAACTCAGCGATGAGTTAATGTGCCTGTGGAAAACCTCAAAAATCCGCCGAAAATTTGTCTAGAAGTCGTTTCAATAGACTGAGTGAATCCAATCTTGACTTTTATCACGTTCGGAATTTTTTTTTCCTGCATGGCGAATGAGAACGACCCAAATTTGAGTTTGGTTAACTTATAAATCACAAATTGTTAGGAACTCAGCGATGAGTAAATGTTCCTCAAGTTTTTCCAGTTAGAAATTTCCCAATATAAGAAAAGTAAAGATGGGATTCACTCAGTCTATTGGTCCTACTCCTAGACTGAGAAAAATTTTCATCAATTTGCCTCATTTTACGGCAGATTTTTTAGGTTTTCCACAGAAAACCATGAGGCAAACTTACTCATTGCTGAGTTCCTGCACTTTTGGCAATTATGAGTGAACTAAACTCAAATTTGGGTCGTTCTGATTGGCCGTGCTCACGTATGGTGAATTCCACGAGAAAAGTTGTTTAATGATTGTGTTTCAACGACGATTCAATGGAGCCATACAGTCCGGAAGCATTTGCCTTCACATTTTAAATACTTGGATGTCATACTCGCTCTTATCCATCTGAAACTACGTTAAGCTCAAGCAGTGCACCTACTATGAATAGGTACAACACCGATAAATGTTTACATTTTACGGTCGATTGAAAATGAGATCGCTCGCTAGGATCCAGCACACGTTACGGTCGACTCCATTATCTTTGACACTAATGCGACTCAACTGATGAAGGGTCATGGGTGGTGAGGTGTTGGGAAGATGCAAGGTGCAAGAAAGAGGCGCAGCCTTGTATAGTTGTTATAATCGTTATAATCCGACCTACAGCTACACTTTTCCTTTTCAGCAGCTGGCGGGTTTGTGTTCGTTCGGTCAGTAACAACTATCAGAAGATAACGAAGGAAATGAGGAAAATGTAGCATGGAAAATATATGTACAACATTGCTTGATGGGAGACTCCAAGGAAAAGGAAGCGATTAAGGAGTGGTATTGACGATGGATTCAAGCAGCGTTTACGAAGTTACGACGAGGGTGGACACGTCCTTTTTCTTCCGTTCCGAAACCGTTAACGAACAATCATATCGCGTACGTCATCGAACCATGGTATAAATGTATAGGAGGGCATTCGCGCAAAAAACAACTTGACTGATGGTGTCAAGTGTGCAGGAAAATATTACTCTCGAGCACGAGCAAACAAACTGGACATCCTAAATCCATCGGATTTCCTTTATCAGATCGCTGGAGCTGGAGCTAAGTTATTGGGTTAGATGTTGGCTTTATTGATTCGGTATATGAATTCGAATGGCTTTAGTTGAAATACGTTCATAAAAAGGAAAAGCACCCCTATGTATTCCGGCAGAATGGGATATGCTGATTTTCCCCCTTTCAGTGTGACTCCCTCGGTGGTGGTGCCCTTATTTATTCATACGCGAAAGTGCATAACTATTCATGTGTCGTGTGTCCCATATTTGTCAAAGTCACTGCTGTGTCAGGAGGAGGAAGCACAAACCAGCTTCTTCCCCTCGTTTTACTATTTTCCTTTATATACATTTTTTATAATGGCAATCCGTATTCAGCGATTTTTCGCACGATTAGAAGTAACTCTGGATGACTTTCTTTCTAGAAAGGAATAATTCTGCATTCCTAAGGTTAAATTTATTACCTGAATACAATCTAGCAGAGCAAAATTATAGCTCCGAAACGAAGGATTTCTGCGACTTGGTGTATTCGGCAAAGTTTCTCATCATAATAAGCACCATCATCTATTGAACTCTTTGTCAAGCAGTTTTGGCATGGCTTTCTACCAGCGATTTTACAAAACTGGACCAACTAAACGCACAAATGTGGGCTACTTTTCTCGTGGTTGTAGAAGAAAAAATCTCAAAATAATGTTTTATTTCAAAGTTCGAGTGGTAGTAAACGTCATTTTCACTGCTCGAATGAAGTGGTTAATTGACATAAACAAATATTTCAAAACTCTTCGTCAAAGATGGAGCCACAATCTAACTTCTTTATCTGACGTTTTGGAGTCTTGATGTCTTCGGCAAAGTTGTTTATCTTGACAAAATAAACAACTCTTTTCAAGACGTAAAATTTTCACAGCCTACTGGTTCCAAGTTATATGGAGTTAAAAAATGACGATAATATGTTTTTTTTGCTTACAACCATGTAATGTTATATTTTTCTCTTATGCAAATGCATTAAATAAATAATTATCGTGCAGAAACATACTGGTTTAAGCTTCAAATTTTAAAGATATTGTTGAAAACAACATAAAAAAACAACAAGAGTAAAATACAACATTATATGGTTATAAGCTGAAAACCCGAAACAGATAGTAAAAACCATATTTTCGACATCTTTTAACTCCATATCAAACTGAACATTGCATTAGGTCCATTGATCGATGGTCTTCTTCGACTTTTTCCTTCGTTAATAACTTGAGCACATAACCGTTTTTTGTAGTGTTTGTCGTATTAGATGCTAGATAAAAGCTTCTTTTATTTATCTGTTTACTGAAAATACCTGGGAATGTCTTTACATGGCCGTGAGGTTACAAAGAGAAAGTCGACGAAGATAATCTGTCAATGTTACTTAGGACCTAATGCAATGTTCAGCTCGATATAACTAGGAACGAGTAGGCTTTGGAAATTTTACGTCCTCAAAAGAGTTGTTTATTTTATCAAGATAAACAACCATTACCCTAGACATCAAGTCTCCAAAACGTCAGATAAAGAAGTTAGATTGTGGCGCCATCTTTGCGAAAGAGCTTTGAACTATTTGTTTATGTCAATAGATAGTGCTTATTATGATGAGAAACTTTGCCGATGACACCAAGTCGCGGAATGCTTTGTTTCGGAGTTATTAATCTTGCTCCGCTAGATTGCATTCCTGGCCTAGTATGCTATGCAATCAAGATAGGCGCTCTGGCTTTGACAGTTCGTTTGGCTCAAAACCAACCAGTCCGTTCCTCTCTTATACTAGACCCTTCGCTAGACCCTCTCTACTTCGTACGATTGCTGCTTATGTAATGGGACATCCCGTTTGGCTATTTTTCCAAACTTTTCCAGAACAAAATTGTTGAGTTCTGCCAGTAGTATGAAAACATTGAACAGCTTGGATTTGACAGATACGCAAATGAAACTGACTTCCCGCATAAACGCGAACCGTAACTTGACCTAACCGAAAATGGTTAAACATTGTTTATAATCCCTGCTAAACTTTAACTGAAATGGTTATGGGACTTTACATGAACGTTTGTGTGATAAAGTTTTAACCTTATGACTTATGGTTCTTTTGAAGTGAACCTTACAAATAATGGGTTGTTAAGAACCATTACCATTCAAAATAGTTGTTTTCTCCATACACTTTCGGAGAGAGGACTATATTAGAACCTTTTTACTTATCGTTTGAGAACTTTAACTGTAATGGTTATTGTAGCCTGTAAGGTTCATTAATGGTTTTGTATTATCGGTCAACTTTACGTGGAATGTATCGCAAATTGGTAATCAGTAATTTACGGGCAACCAATTCGCGATATATTCCACGTAAAGTTGATGGATGTTACAAAACCATGTATGAACCTTACCGACTACCATAACCATTACCATTAAAGTTCTCAAATCATAAATAAAATGGTTCCAATATAATTCCTTTCTCAAAAATGTATGGAGAAAACAAGAATTTGGAATGGATCTTAACAATCCATTATTTGTTACTTGCCACATCCAAAGAACCATAATATATAAGGTTAAAACATTGTCACACAAACGTTCATGTAAAGTTCCATAACCATTTCAGTTAAAGTCAAGCAGGGATTATAAACAATTTTTAACCATTTTCGGTAAGGTCAAGTTATGGTTCGCGTTTATGCGGGTTGCGATAAGCGGCAGATTAGGTACTGCAAGAGCGACGTGACAAATGAAAACAGTGTTTATCGGATGAAGTTTTTGACAGTTTAGTGAGTCGCTTGTACACTTAAAAAAAAATCTGTATTTTTTTTTTTAACATTGTTGAGGAAATGCGCGGTGAAACGAGGTGCTCGTGGACATTGCAGAAGTGTGGTTTACATCTCACTGCAGTCTGAAAAATTATCGAGAAAATCTACTTAATTTAAAATCAACTAAGTCCACGTAAACAGTACCACTGAACTGTCATCCGATTGAGATTAACCCCATATCTTATTCTTCGCTATTGGCTGGCAGCAAGAGCTGGCAAACACTGGGTACTGCGGAGTCGATCGATTTTATTTTGCAATCCAATTGAAGAATTAAAGTGACGATTGATTCACAGATGGTGAGTGGGTGAAAATGGTAATGACGTTTTGATATCTGTCAAATTGTATGATATTTTTTTTTTTTTTTTAGAACATCATCATTTTTGTTATTGCGGATCTTAAAACTAGGTGTCGTATGACCAGTTTTGGCTTCGCTTTGATTCGCCAATAGGCTCTTTCCCTGCACCATCAATGTAGAGTTCGCTAGCCGATTTTGAGAGGAAATGTCATCCAATCCATTTATTTACATTATAATGACGATTTCAAAACTCAAAATAATGTACATTTTATTGCATAACTTGCAAATTTCCCGAGGGGCACGACTCTATCTACGATGCAGAAAAGATTGTGTTTTGCTGTGGCTAGCTGCGCGCACGCTGAGTAGATATAAAGAAGATAGATGAAGATTCTGAAGATTACCTGAAAAAGAGTATGTGCGATGCAAGTAGATGTGAGAAATGAAAGAAGATTTTTTGATAATTGATTCGCTACACACTCAGAAATAACTAATTTTACATGTGACGGAATCCGTCTTTGACATAAACGATGAGACGTAAACAAACATGTCATGTAATATTAAGTTCTCCGAGACTGAAAAGTTCGTTGCACAACGAAAAGTACGTTTGATTGAGCTATATTTCACGTCTGTTATAACTCAAATTTATGCCAAAATTGACGCTCGTATATGTCACTCTCAGAGCACCTAAATTTACATGATTTTTTCTAAGTGTGTAGTGTGAGATTTTTTGAGCCTCTAGAATCGAAAATTATATGTGTCGTTCCCCTCGAAATTTCCATCAGGAGTGGCCTTATTTTTCGATTATCTACAGATATGAACTGATTTACAGCTGAAGTAACCACACATTAAAAATCCGGAAGATCATAACCGCTGGGACAATTTTATAAATCTCAATTTTTCTCATCAAAAATATATGGAAGCACCAGCCGGATCACTACGAACCCGATACAGCAAACAAAATATTCCACGTGGATGATGATTTCAAGCACCTGCGGTGGATAAAATAATCAGGAAAGGAGAATATATTCTCCTCTTCCTATGCTTCACAGTGAAAATTTCCACCCTCATCACTCTTTTGAGAGTTCCCCTATTCACCGCCAGAGGCTGCAACAATCGCTTGGTTTCTATTGGATTCGCCTATGGACGAATGCTTGAAAATTTGTTCAAGTTTAAAATTCTTTGTTCTCTCTCAGTTGATTCCCGCCGAGATTCCCGCCAAAAGCTCTGAGCCAGGAGTACTCGAGCCCCCATTACTCTATCAAAGTTTGTTTACATACATGTTTCGCCAAAGTATGTTTTACTGCAATTGAAAACTCAGCTGGGTCATAAAAACTATGCTCGTCTTTATTATTTCATCACTGAGCCTGTTGGTTTTTGTCTTTGAGCTTACAATTAAGAATGTGTTTTGAAAAAGTACGAATCATTTTAATGCGATTGCAATACTTGACGATGTATAAGAACAGTAACTGCATTTGTTGCTTCTGAATGTTTGGCTCCCGTTTGACAGTTCTCACTGGCTCCCAAGTAACAAGCACATTGAGTGAGTCCTCAGTACCCAGGCCAAACATTATTAGGCGAAAAGCTCAATTGTGACTCTTCGATTGTTTGCTTATAGTACAAGAGCAAATTTTCATTACGTCGAAAGTAACAAAGGTAAACAAAGTCGAGCTATCAGTGTCAATCGATTCTCCCGCTATATACTGACTGAATATAGGATCACATCCAATTTTTAAATTTATTTATCAGTCAAATTGCTTTTTGAAGTAATCACCTTCCGATCAAAATAGTTTTCGATGTTACTTAAGTCACCCGATTTCTATGGAGATGCCGTTTGTCTTAAGTAACAGCGCTGAGAAACCCGTGAAAAGTGTACGTTCGTCGTTTCGCTTTCTCATTATTAAAGTGAATAAATCGAACTGTTTGTTGCTAAGATAATGTTGGTGGCCCTAAAAGGAGACGTGATTGATAATTCTCCCGTAAATACATTTTGACTTAAGTAACATTATGGGGCCATCAAACGACGTATAATAACTTTTGACTAAAAAAAACAGTATTTTTTAGCAAAGCAAAGCTAGCGATCTGCTTTGTATGATTAAAACCCTGCTTAATATGTTAAACATTGCTATCACTATGAGATTATATGTGTTTAATTGAAAATAGGAATAACTTTTCGGTCATCAGAACAAAACTTTATTTTTCTCGGATTGGTGCTAATGTTACTTGCGACATAATGAAAATTTGTTCTTGAGTACATTCGTTACTTCGTGAATGATTAGAGAGAAGTGAAATTTTGAATTAATTTAAAAAATTGTACATTCCACTATTAATAAAATGATTTGAGATAAGCTTGCACATTTTTAATATTCATGGATTGCATAACTTACATTCTTTTCGTCACATCAGGAGAGTAAAAAATCGGATCGATTTGATAGCTCAAAATTGATTTTTGGTTAACAAGCGCACCTTTAAGTCAGAAAAGGCAACTAATGTATTCCTTAGACATTACTAGGGATGCTGCAAAGCTACAACAGAGATTTAAGTTAAAACTTGTTTAAACCATTTTTTCGTTTTTCTATAGGCATGTCTAAACAATGTGCACAACTTTTTTCCCTGATTGTAATTAGAGTAATTAATTTATATGTTTTATGCGTAATAGTTGCAACTCGGTATCTACACCACAACAGCTGTGCAACAGCTTCAACAGTATCCATTTGAGATCAAACATTTGACAATTTAGATGGAGCTGCAGTTGATCAATTGACTGCCACCACCATACACACGCACACACTCAACCATCACCTCACGTGCTACTTGTTCCAATTTGGAACCTTCTGCCTGATCGGCACTTTAGTCAAGCTATTATTTGTAGAAATAATTCCTACCTCCACCGAGCGGTATTTGTGCGGACCTGGCGCTATTTATTTAAACATTCCTCCCAAATGGAAAACTACTTTCGGCTATCAAAGCGCCCCAGCCCCAAGCCCAGCCCCACCCCATTCGATTAGGTATTGACACTGCGTGATTATTATTGATCCTAAAGCATCGATCGACTCGATCGCCTGTACTTAGATACCTACTACTGTTTTGGCTTCTTGAAGAAACGGTTGGCGGAGCTTCCTCCCTTCCTCGCAACGATTTAACGCCCTTCGTCGTTCCAAACGATATGCTGCGCGTGGTTCAAATTTAGAAACCGATCAACCACGGTCACCAATAGGTACCTACTGTCATCATGCTACATGAATGCATGCATACTAGCCAGCACATATTTGCTTGCACCAAATAGTGCACGAGAATTCATAAACATACAAACAGTCGTCCTATTGCTCGATCGATCGGTGGAACCGGCCGTAGAAAATTCACCGCTTCGATCATAAATCCAAGCGGAGAATTCGACCAACCAGTCTAGGGCTACCAGCTATACGTGCGGACCATGTCCGACATGGATGTTTGTTCTCCCCTCTGCTGACGTCCACTTGAAGTAGTGGTATGCAAAGGCCATATCACCAACGCGATCGGTTCCACCGATCGCGCAGAATCAAAGATATGGATGTGCATACAAATCCGAACAAGCGCCCGAAACAAGGCACCGACTTTCGCAGTCCAATCTGCTGCAGACTGCCCGGTAGAAATAATGTCTAAACAAAATTCTAATATGTTTTGGCTATCCTTACGCTAGGCATTAGGGTGGGCCATTTTGCTCCACCAAGCTCCAGTGATTCCAAACCGGGTCCTGATCATTCTTCAAAATCAATCAATAACAAATTTTCTTTTGCAGTATGAGATCGCAACCAAATCAAGCTGAACAATGCATTAGGTGCTAAGTAACATCTGCAGATTCTCTTCGTCGACTTTTTTGTTGCATTCTCATGACCATTTTAAGACATTCCCAGCTAATTTCTGTTCAGAGATCGATCAAACAAGCTATTAAAGCGTGTCCGGAAATAAATTTTGTATTATCACACGAACGTTATAGGTTTAACAGAAATTCAAACAAATCGTTTTCTCAACATTTATTGTCCTCAAGTATGTTCCTTTACATCAAACAAAACAGCCACACTTAATCACGGGTTCCATGTTCGGTAATTTTTTTTAAAGTTTTCGAACTGTAAATCACAAAAAAATACCGATCATTCAGCTATTCTCAACAAAACTGCTGATGGTCAGTAGCTATTGCGACAAACTACTGTATACGGTAAAAGCATGTACTGCATTTACCGTAAAATAACAGCTTTACGGTGAATGATTGAAACTCAGTAAAATGGAGTACCGAGTTTTCAGTATTCATAGTTTTTTACTGAAATTTACTGAAAATTGCTGATCACACCAGTAAATCAAATTACATACGCCATCTTCCTCCGTTCTACCTCGCTGACTTGACAACGGAAATATCCGCGTGAAGAAGCAAACCATTGTGAAAATCAATGAAACATCTGGAACTCTATGCAGAAGTGCAGAAACTGCCACAAAATTGGGTAGTTTCTGCACTTCTGCATCGACTTCCAGATGTTTGATTTTGAAGCAGAACCATTCAATACAATTGCCCTATAGAGCTCCAGACTTCGGCACGCAATCCAGCACACCGAGAGAGCCACAATCCGGTTGAATCATCAGGAAGCGCTGACCGCTCAATCAGAACTAGTTCAGAATCACGGCTACTCCACCACTAAACATGTTAACCTCAGTTCCGGAATAAAAATCGTTCAAAATGTATCCAAAATAATCATTTAGCAGTTAATAATTGTATTTATAAATTTACTGAATTATTCATAAAAATACCTACTGAAAAAATACTGATAAACTCAGCAAAAATATGTAAACAAATAAATTACTGGGTGTTTTGAGAATGATGCTTTAAAGGTGGCAATAGGCGTTTTTGAAGGCACTCTTTGATGTAGATTTCACTGTTAATAATTTAAATTAATTTTCAAATGACCGTTACACGTGAGAAATCAAGAAAATTTATAACTTTTATTTTTCATCAATAAATGGGGTAAACTGAACAACTTCTGTACAAGTTCGGAATAATTTTTTAATAATTGGATTTTTCACTGATTTTTAAACTTTTACCGAACAGTTCTGTAGTTCAAAATTTACCGAACGACGGAGGCCTGGATTGGTGTGTAGTTTGCGATCTTTCTTAACTCTACACAGAAGGCAGACACGAAATTTTTTCTCCATGTTGGGTATTTTGATCACTGTGACCAGTGCTTAGATCTATTGTGATATATTCCTCGTTTTAATATTGCTTTATCAGCATGTCGTAACACCATTTTATGAAGCGACCGAAATACACTGACCGAAAGCATTTTCCCAGTCAGGTATTACATTTCGAATGAATTGCACTACTTGGCTGGGAACTGAATTCCAAATATCAAAGGGTTCTGTCAGCCCCTTATCCAGAAAAATACGCCTCTTATTGAAGATTGCTGTACAAGAGCATAGCAGGTGTTCAGAGTCTTCTTTTTCTATGCCACATAATCGACACATGTCATCTTGAAGTTTTCCTATTAGCTTCAAGTGATATTTACATGGACAGTGCCCTGTTATTAAACCAGTGTACATACTGAGATCTTTCTTTGATAGTAAAAGAATTTAGCTAGTCATTGAAATGCTCGGATTAATAAACCGTTTCGACTGCCTAGCAATGAGAGTGTTGTTCCATTTGGTCTCCAATTTCATTTTTTCCCATTTCTTGAACTCCATTCTAAGAGAGCAAGCAGAAACTCCACAGAATGGTTCTGGTCCTATAAATTCTAGATAGAGCTGGAATTAGGGCGTAACAGTTTTTGTAAACAATGACTTCTTTCGATGATTTCTAGAAAATCAAGGCTCACCAACGCAAATCAACATCACCATCGGTTAGGGGACGACTTCCTCTACCAGAAGGTTACGTTAGTTTGCGTGGGTGTGCCTTGAATTCCTAGAAATCATCGAGAGAAGTCATTGTTTACAAAAGCTGTTACGCCCTAATTCCAGCTCTATCTAGAATTGTTGAGATCATCCAAACCTAGCTAGTGTGTCGGCTTTCTCATTTCCTTGAATTCCACAGTGACCAGGAATCCAAAATAGGTTCACTTGGTTTTGGCAGGCCAATTTTTGGAGTGACATTGCACATTCCCATACAAGTTTAGAATTATATGTTGCTGATTTCAAAGCATTTAGTGCTGCTTGGCTATCAGACATAATGCAGATATTCGAATGTCTATTATTTCTACGCAAGCAAATTTTAGAACATTCAAGAATTGCTTGGACTTCTGCTTGGAACACGGACACGAAGTTACTGCTGCTAGCAGTGATGGAAGTTTCGGTTCGTATTGATGAATCTACGCGAAACTGCACCAGTGCATGCGACACCTAGGTTTGAAATCCAAAACCACAAAAGTGATGATGTACTAAAAAATATTCCATACGATTTGACAGCTAGCAAAACGTCATTATCATTTTCACATCATTTCCATCTGCTGGCCGACCGTAACGTAGATTCATCAATTCGGGTGTACAAATCTTGAGGCTCAAACTCACCACAGTTTGGTGAGAATTGCGGCTGGTGAGTTTTGTTAAGGCTGGCGCAGAATGCATAAGTTTCCGGGTTTTTTTTTTTGACAGATAATGCATGCGCTAACTGTAAAAAAAAAACCGAAAACTTATCCATTGTGCGCCGGCCTTTAGCATGATATCAGAGCTACCGTATCACAGCTTGTAATATCCGCTGTTATTAGCTTGTTGATTTTGCTCATTGGTGAGGTTTGATCATTTCCCAACACTGATCAATGCTACTTAGGACCTAATGTATTGTTCAGCTTGAAATGACCTCAAATTGTGTGGTAGAATCCAAATCATCCTGATTTGGAACCGCTAGAGCTGGGTGAAGAAAAATCAATATTTTGAACCACCCTAGTAGGCATGGCTTGCCAAACCCGGGGCCGAGGGGAAAGCAAAATCTCCACCGACAAAATGACAACAGCTCATACGCACCATGGACGACGACGATGGATACGTCAATTAGTATTCATGTGACGATGACGGGTTTGGCGTTCTTTCGGTGTTTGGAATGTGCGTTTGTACATATGATGCTTATGCTTTACCGCATGGTAATGCTTCTCTCCGACTCGTGGTCCACGGAATTCCTCCTCCGGGCGTGCTTACTAGGAAATCAATTTCTCGAAAATTTACTTTACGATGTCGATCGAGCGTTACGAATGGGCCGTGGTCGATTTCGTGTGACGAATCCGGAAGGGGACGTAGCTCTGGCGTGGCTTTACACTCAGCGTATACATTTCTACACACCAAATTTAAATCGCTGTAAATCAGAATTTTTTTGCTGATTTTAGACTTAATGAAAGATCAGCAATAGAATTCAGCAAAATAATGCTGCTGGATCTTCCAACTTCTGTTAAAATGACAACAGTTTACTGAAAATCAGCAATATTTCTTTACTGAATTGTTCAGCAATCCAAAATTCTGACATTTGACAGCATTTTGCTGAATAAACCTTGCATGGTTGGAAAAAAGTACCAAAAATTAAGTTCTTTTCACTCATCTCGGCACTATCCAGCTTTCCATGCTCGGTAATGGCGGCCTGTTTGTATGAATAAATGTATCCTTCACTGTGCTTTTTGACACTAACTGGAGGGCGTATGTTGTTCCATTTTCTTCTGTTCCTGGGAGAGGGAAAGGGAAGGGGTTGAAATTCGAACATCCAGATAGTGTCAAAAAGCACAGTGAAGGATACATTTATTCATACAAACAGGCCGCCATTACCGAGCATGGAAAGCTGGATAGTGCAGGAAGCCAAAAGTAGGTAAAGCGTGTCAAAGTAAATTTCATTTACTTGTGTGCAATTCGTATGGAATTTTCCACTGGCTTTTTAACCAAAAGTATGTTAGATGTACCCAACAATAGGTAAATATGATTATACTCAACGTTGGGTTCCTACACTTTACTACCCCTGTTGGGTGGTTTTGCTCCTCCGTTTTTGACAACATTAGAAGGAGAAAAGGAGACAAACTAGTCAAAAGTAGGTAAAAGTGAACTTTCCGTTGGGTACTTTTTTCTTACCGTGTGGGGCAAGACAGCTTTCGATCGTGAGTAATGTCGGAGTTAATTTTGATTATTTTAGAATTGCTTTACATCATCCACACATAGCTCTTCATCTTTGTTTAATTTGTTATTCTAATTTAATATTTGCGTTTTTCAACTAGATTATAGAATACCCCTTTGGGGATGTGTTTCATTTGAATTGAAAAAAGTGATAACCTACCTAACTACGAGAGCTTAACCGAGGAGATATTTCGGCAATGGAAAGGCAATTTCACTTTCGTAAAGCACGCGTACGAAAGGAACTACAAGCAGTCATCTCAAAATCAATGGAAAATTTCATGGTGACTATACAGAACAGCCAGAGATGATTTGCTTCACTGGCATGCCGATGACGATTGATTACTGCCAACATTAGCAACCACATAATACGGATTCTAATGGAAAACCACAAGGAGGATTCATGACAGTCCCAGGGGGAGATGGATCTCACCTAGAAGGCTTCGGAAAATCTCTGGAAGGATTCCAGTCAATCGAAAAGGGCATTTATGACAGTCTCAGCAGGGACTCTCAACTAGCCTAGGAGTGATTCCAGACAATTCTCAGGAAAGATTCCATACACTCCCAGTTCGGCTTCCGGACTATTTCAGAGGGGTCTTCGGGCAGTCCCGAGAGCGATTTTGGACAGTCACAAGGACGATTTCAGTCAATATTGAGGGGGATTCATGACAGTCCTGAGCGGATCCCAAACAATCGCAGAAAGGATTCCGGACAATCCCAGGGAGATTCCACACAATCTCAGGGAGGACTACACTCATTTCAAATGAAAGATTGTGGACAATCATAAGTAGCATGAAGAAAAAACGAGATGAAGGGATTGCTGCATCCCTTCGACGATCGATCATTGACTCGCTTATGTAAGTGTCGGGATATAATCAACTATGATGATGATGATGATGATAGTGGTCTACCGCTCATTGTACCACAGAAACTAGTCCGATCGCTGCGGGATCTTCTCACTGTTGAACTTGATGAACCTTAATAACCTCTGATTGTCATCAGCAATTCGCTGTATGAAGGACCAAAAACGAATGGATGGATTGACAGGCAATTCGCCTATTCATTTCCTTGGGACAGTTAAGGCTGTGAACCATTTTCCGAGTTAAATTTAACTCGTGGTTAAAAATAACATTTCGAAAGTTATTTCTTATGTTCGAAAATCCCCGATCGATCGGTTATCGAGCAGAACTCAGCCACGGTTTACAAAATGTAATTTCTTGTCTGTCAGAAATAACCACGCTCGGATAGCAGGGTTGATCGATAACTTTCCATCTGACAAATTTTAACCAAAAGTTAAAAAATCCGCCAAATGGTTCAGAGCCTAAGAATCACGTTCGAATGACTTGATCAGCCAATTTGTCAAAAAACGAGCCATCCAACAGGAAGATGCCCCAATGAATGGGAAGAAGTGCCCGCCCTTTATCCACGAAATGTTAGCAACAGGGAGTGGACATCTTCACGCTCCCCATCCAAATCGCTTCAATTGGGTGCCATGATGGTCCCTCCTCATCCAGAATTTTCGATATATAGTAATATGTAATATAATAATCATATAATCAGAAGCACAACGTCTTCAAAAATATGCGAGTCGATTGAAATCTGTCGAATATAAATGAGGGCTAAGTTGATTCTTAACATAGAAGCGTAGATGCATAGGTGCAGAATAAGAAAAAGGAGGGTCAAAGGTGTTGAAATGCAGAATGAATCATGTCGTCTGACCATTTTTCCACGTGCGTTAAACGTCACTAATCTCTATAGAAATTAAGAGAAGTGGGAATAATTCACTTTCGATGCATATTCAGACCAAAAAAGTGAACGACAACCTAAAGAAATCATTCATGGACTTTGTCGTTCACTTATTTCCCAAAAATTATTGTTAAACAAGCTGCAATTAAATAAAAATTATTTTTCCCCATACAGTTTTACCCACTTTACAATCAGTCCCCAGAGAGCCAAAAAAAAATCAAAATTCAGAGATAAAATTCGCTCTCGCGAGGTCAATCTCTCAAAATAGAATCAACTATGAAGTTGGCCAAAACTAATTTATTGTTACCTGAGATGAACAGTTACATTTGAGCTAAATGTTGATCATCACACACACTAATCCAGGCCTCCGTCGTTCGGTAAATTTTGAACTACAGAACTGTTCGGTAAAAGTTTAAAATTCAGTGAAAAATCCAATTATTAAAAAAAAATATCCCGAACTTGTACAAAATTTGTTCAGTTTACCCCATTGATTGATGAAAAATAAAATTTATAAATTTTCTTGATTTCTCACGTGTAACGGTCATTTGAAAATTTTACCGAGTTATGCTGCTGTTCAAAAACCCGGTACCGACTTCGGTGATCTGAATTAAGTGTGCAACAATGACCAACCCGTTTCTACTCGCTCTTTTCAACTGTCTTTTTCCATGAATATCAAGGGAAACAGTGGAACTTTCTGGTGACAGTTGAACATTACTTTGACTTTTACTACACACTTCCAAAAAGTAGTGTAAATTTCTGTTCAATATGATGCACATAAATGGAGCGTCACATATCATATAAGTTTACATTATAAATCATGTAAAGCTCTGAGACATTTCATGCAATGTAGCAAATATTGTATACAAAAGCCCATCTTTGTAAACAACATTGTTTACAAGTTGCTCGGTTGCATGAAATGAAATACAAATTTACGTGAATGAATGTTTACATCACTGTTCACCTCAATTATAAATAATTATTATTAATGTCGAGTTTCCTCTTGCCTAAAAGTAATTCAACGGGACGAAAAAGACTCTTTCATTGATTGTGATAGATTGAGTATTAATTTTTATGAGGTAAAAGAATCTTCTCATAATATTAGGTTAAATTCCAACATCCTTGGGCTGTGTTCCATTTGGTGAATTTTCACTTAAATTTGACAGATGGAGAATTTTCAAATAAACCTGTTTTTCCAGTGACTTATTTCTTACAGACAAGCAATCAATTTTGACAGACAGTTTCTCGAAACTTGGTTGATCAACAGCAGAGGGATTTTCGAACATCTTAATTTATTTTCGAAGCGTCAAATTTAAGTGAAAATTTTCCAAATGGAACACAGCCTTGGTCTTGAAATCACACCACCACATCACCATAAACTTCGAAGATCATCAATTCCTAGAAAGCAAAAGAGGCCTAGGTATCTCCTGGCCTGAAGAAAAGCAATTAAACTTGGATGCATGAAAACTTAATATTGCTGTTTAATGGAAAACAATTCGACGCAACTGACTGCCACAGCATGCTATTAAAGCTCATAATCTGACACCAAATGCTAATTTTATTTGAATTGGCAATATTTAACAAAGCAATCCCCGAAACAATCTGTCATACGGCGGATGTTTCTAGAACTTCTTATGATGAAAAATAGGAGACTGCTTTGTTCATTTGCGGGTAAATATAAGCAACTTTAATTTACTCGCTGCAAATATATTTACTCTGAGTAGAGCTGTCTTTTGCCCCTTAGAATAAACTCAGCACCGTGGACCTCCGCTAATCTGAACGACACTCAGAACATATTAACGGGGCTCATTTTTAATTTGCACTTCTAGTAACCCTATCAGCATCAGAAATGCATGGTTCTGGTAGCCTCATTCACTGTTTTGTTTTGATTTTGCGATCCGTTTGGCAATGTTTCATTTCACTTTCCTCCATTCCATATGATGAATGACGTTTGAGCAATTTTTAGTTTGCACAGTAAGCAGTTTTATTTTTTCCTAGATTTTGTTTTCCTTCGATCTTGTTTTCCGTGCTGAGCACCAATGCTACCGATGCCAGGGAGGCAGCTCCCACATCTGGACCCTACCTATTGACCCATCAACTCATGAACCGGGGACCAACTGCTTTACTTCACCATCCGAAGGAAGGCGTGATCAGAGATGATATGCCTCAGAACATCCCGGCGGCGCCAACTGGGATTGAACCCAGGCCTGCTGGGGTGAAAGGTAATCACGCTTACCACTACACCAGCGGCACCGCTAGCAGTGTGCAGATTAGCGGGGTTCAAATTAAAAAAGTGTTAGACCGTGGGGGTCTACGGTATCTACAGACCAAAGCAATGTGCACCAACTACAACTCACTCACCCTTCGACTGTAGTCAAATGCATATTGGTTGCTTTTTGCCAGTTTATGGTTGACACTAATCACATACAAAAAATCAGCGTAATTGGTCGAAGGACAGCATCGAACCAGCGATGGGTGGACGGTACCACCTACCGCATATATGGAGGGGTTCCTGTATAGTGTAAATCACGTTCATTGTATCGTCGCATGCTGTGGTCTGTCATTAAACTATTAGCATTAATATTATTATATCTTCTTCCATTTCCAGGTGAGTTCCCTCCCAAATGCTCCAATAGCAATCACAAAAACCTTCAAAGATGATATCGTAAACGAACAACTTACACACTGGATGCACGTTAAGTAATTATGTTATGTTAAGTGAATGAAAAAAAAAAACATGTTTATTAAGTGTTCGACATCTGCATACGCAGCAGACCTCATTTCCCACGACAATTAATCGCTCGTACTTACCCCGTTCGCCGTTGCGTTGCAATCGTTCGTCACCTTCACGGAACGGTTCGACACTTCTCCCCATATTGAATCGATTAATTGTATAATTGCATTCCACGCTCTGCAACATAGGAGTTGTTGTTGCATGCCTCGGAGGGATGCATAGAATGCCGCTTCAACTGCTCGACTGCTTTGGATGCACTCTAGTGAATGTTACAGTCTATCAATTGACTCAATTGAACAAACTCGATCGAGAGTCAAGCAATCAAAATCTACAAAAAGCCAACTAGGCATTCGTAGAATTCCACTCTAGCCGTAGGCGATCATCTCATACTAAGTGGAATGAATATTTATACGAATTAAATTAATTCTCCAAGCGCATAAATTACTTCTTGCGAGTTTTTCCTTCTTCTATGAATATTAGACTGATGCAAATTTTGACATTTTCGCTCCACAGTGCTCATACGGTTCCAAATCGGGTCCTGATTAGTCTCCCAAAATTTGAACTCATTTGCAAAGAAACTGACTTGGCACAAACCATTTGAAGTTTATATGGAAATAACTATGGGAAATCAAAACTTTTTGTTCATTGTCTTCTTACCTTTTTCCATATTGCACTGTTCAAAAATTCAAAAGCTATACTTATGGAAAATTTTCTCAGCTTCAACTTAGCAGAATATAGTTGTTGAGCCAAACGTCAAATAAAATAGTTATTAATTGTTTAAGAGATTGATAATCTTATGGCATGATCAAGCAGCTGTTTTGTGAGCAACACTGTATCTTGCAGTGTGACATAGTAGCCATGATTTTTGTGCTCTATTCCAAGCGCCAGAAACACCAATGTTGCCTGCTGAACAGTTGATTGAGCATAATCGTAAGACATTAGTGGCTTGAATTATTGATAACTTTTGATGCTTACATCATATTGAAAAGTGGTTAAAGACAAAGTTGTAGCTGAGAAAATTTTCTACGAGCTCAGTTATCATTTTTTAAAGCAGAGCGATATGGTAAATTGTTAGATGGATATGAACAAAACATTTGGTTTTCCTATAGTAATTTCCATATAAACTTCAAATGGTTTGTGCCAAGTCAGTTTCTTATCGAATGAGTTCAAATTTTGGGAGACTAATCAAGACCCGATTTGGAACCGTTTGAGCACTGTGGAGCGAAAATGTCAAAATTTGCATCAGTCTAATGAATATCTGTCACGCGTTGTTAAATCTCAACCATCTCGGATGATTGTTGAGCTGTCAGTCAGTTTGCTAGTTTGAACCGCCATAGCATCTCATTATAGCAACCAAGTAGAAGCAAACACCTCTAGATTAATCGTTTCATTAAACAAAATAAAACAGAGCTCATTGAGAGTAACTGCCTCTCAATTAGAAACTTGAAATTTATAGCACTTCCGTAAACCAGCACGATAAATCAATCTGATATGACCTGCAGTAGCTCCAGTGACACTCCCCTTTTCGATGAACTAGAGCACATGCACTTCACAGACAACAAGACCGAAACGTTGTTGATTGGTAAATTGTTTCGATTTCTCGATTGATCGAATTATATAGTTCACCAGCATTGAACCGGTCCGAGCGAGCGGTGTGGCATCACAAATTGACAGCATCGCAAATGCAATGCAAACCCGACCCCGACGGACGGGTCTGCTGGGGTAACAAGAAAGTGATTTATCAAAATGTGTCACCCCGAAGGTTTCCTTTGGCAGTGCGCGCTTCTAAAGCAGAACCGCGTCTTGGGTGCAGTGCCGTCATGGATGCATATTTGCGCGATCGCGTTATGAAGCTGCATCCGTTGCAGATTCATGAAAAAATAAAATCCGCGCACTAAGTGATCGTGACTGTTGGCTGACACTACTACTACTGGTTACAGCAGGCTATGAAATATGATCGCCGGGAGTCAGTTCCCGGCGGTGCCTACTACGTACGAGATGGCATAGCGGGTTTCCCGCTAACTTGACCAGCAACCATTGCACTTGATGGGAGTGACATTCTGTTGTTGCTTTGTGTGCACAAATTATGATATTTAGGAGCAGGACTGCATATATCCGAACCATGTCGCTTATTATCGTTCTGCTCAGACTATTATGAGAAAAAAATGCTCACCAGCACTTCTTACCTACTTTTTAGCTGCAGCTGCAGCTGCATATGTCGCTTGCTTGCTTGAAGTGATGCAGATTTTTCAAATAATATTCAATTAAACAAAAGATGATTGGGACTGTGCTCCCATAAATTAGATTGCCGATATGGCGAAGCAGTAGCGTTCCTCGATGGCGCGGCTTGTCAACACTAATAATGCAAGGCCGAGGAATAAACCTGTCGTACTTCGTACATTCACAGAAACTAGGTCATAGTTTCAGAGTGTCTATATACCAAAGAACGAACGGATTCAAACCCTAACTGTCTCAAGGGAGCTGTACGAGTACGAAAGAATAATCATTTGCTTGATGTTTCTGGCGTGCCGAACTGTTGTGAAAACTGTCTCACGCATCAACTTGGCCAAAATAAATGAGAATTAGTGCTAGGTAATTTATCAATCCCAATCAAAACACCATTTGTACATTTCAAGGAAGACACTCGAACGTTAGATAATAGTTTACAGTTTGAGTAACTACACGTTTAACATACTTATCGTAAATCTTCCATTATCAACAATTGATTGATTGATCAAAAAATATCACGATCAACAATTCGACTTGATGAATTGACAGCCCTAATCATCATCTAACCTCTATCAATAATTTATCTCGATCAACAGCTTGTCTTGAGCTTGAGTTTAGATGACCTTACATTGTTATTGACTTCCGATATTGACAAGTACCAGTGGGATTGAACAACCATTCTCGATGTACCAATTAATCATTTTGTCAAGCTTCTGCATTGATGTTCCATTAGATGTCACTGCTGTTGTTTGCGGTGACATCTATCGAAAACTACTGATAATCTGTTTTACGTTAAATGTTCACAGAGGACAGTGCAGTGCAAATATGTCTGGTACCTCTATTTATGCATTTAGATTAATATTCGAAGTCCCTCCTTCTTTACACATTCTGCACACAAAATAGCTCACCCCTCACAGAATTTCCCGCCGATTTTTATATATGGGCTGCCCCAGAAAGTATCTTTTAAGCAGAATTTGTAAAAAAGGACTTCAAATGTTAAACTAAATGAATTGAATATATAGGCCTTTTTAATAGAAACTAAACGATCGATTCAACCTCTGGTGGTGAATAGGAGAACGTCAAAAAGAGTGCTGTGAGCCAGCGTTGCCAGATATACCGATTTATCGGTATTTATACCGATTTCCGAACTACATACCGATATACAGATAAGGTTCCTCAGAATACCGATTTTTGATGTTTTATACCGATTTATACAGATTATTTTTTACATAATCAAAATTATTTTTGCCTGCCCACGCTCGAAGTTCGGAGAAAAATTTTGTGAGAGACTTGTATCTTTTTGAATACCTCATATTTTTTGAGGCTTCAAAATTCTAAACAATCATCTCTAAAGATGCCTTATGCTTGATACTCTTTCGACTAATGATTGCATTTCCTCACCGTTTTTGGCTACCCATTAATCGAGAAATAGTCGATGGCTCTTTCCGGTAATTTCTAGGGAATCGAGAAATATTTTTTTAAACATTATTTAACATCCCGAAGTTTTTATTCATTTTTAAACTTCCTGAAGTTTCATCCAACTTTCCCTGGAATTTTCTTCCACCTTACCTTGGAAGCTTCGTTAGCCTTCGCTCGAATGATTCTTTCATCATCTCCTGCCAGTTTTTCCAACTTTCCCGGAACTTCAAGGATGCTATCAGATTTTTATTGCGGATCCACACTAGCTGCAGGAACATTTTAGAAGTTCTGAAACTTCAGAAAAGTCCAGAGTTTTGTGAAAGTTTCGATAAATCAAAGACAGTTTCATAAACTTCTGTTAAAATTCCAAAACCCGGAAATTTCAGAAAAGTCCAGCAAACTCCAGTGAACTTAAGGAGACATCATACATATTTTGGAAACTTCACAAGTCCAAAGAACTTCAGGGAAATTTAATGGTTTTCAGGAACTTTAGTGAAGCTTAGAGAACATCAGGACAGATCAATTAATTTCAATGAGGCAATTTCCGAAAACCTTAGCAATGTACTGAGGGGCTCATGCAAATTAAAGAAACGTAAGGAAAGTTACTTGAAAATTAGAACATTGTGAGGACATTTTATTGGAAGTTCTATGCTTTTTTAATGACAGTGTCGATAACTTTAAAAATATAAAAAAAAATCGAGAAAATCAGAGAACTTTAATGCTGATGTTACAATAGATTCAAGAAAATTGTGAGAGCACTTAAGAGATTTCGTAATCTTCAAGAAAGTCCTGAGACCTTCAAAGATGATTAGAGATATTCCGGTATTCTCATTATGATCAGGGAAATTCCTAGCGCTTCGAGGATGACCAGAGAACTCCAAAACAACCCCTTATTTCAGAAAAATTACAAGAACTTTTAATGAATTTGGAGGAATTGTGGAATATTCCTAAGTGCATTTCAGGAATGTTCCGAAAACTTCAGCTGAATTACGGAGTCTTCAGGGATGTTTTATGAATTATGTCCTTGTTTCTTTTGACTGTTCGGTAAGCGCTCTGGTTTCCCAATTCCGTCAGATGTTTCTTTCAATCTACCTTAGGAAGTTTCTGCTAGCGTCTCCAGGATGTTTCTTTCATCTTCTCCAGGAAGTTCAATTGGTTCTCCCAGAAATTTCTTTCGTCTTCTTCTGGAAGTTTGACCATAAGCCAAAGGTTTTTTCCGAGCTTCTTCTATCTTTCCCTGGAAATGGCTACTTCTGGAAATTTACTTCCAGAACTTTTCTGGCTTTCTTTGGATGTGACATCCGATTTTTTTTTTTCGATAGTTTATTATATTTTCGCCACAAGTTTCTCAGTTCGTGCCTTGGAAGTTTCCCGGATGTTTTTCCAACTTATCTTAGATCTTTCCTCTAACTTCATCCAGGAGAGCTTCTTTCGTCTTTCTCTGGATGTTTTTTCAAACATTTTCCGGAGTTTTCTTTGATTTACGGGTTTCTCAGTCTTAAAACACTGCAACGACTACGATGTAATCTGCCCGACATTTCGGCCATCGGTTGTGGCCTTTTTCAAGAAAAAATATATTGTTTGTCGTTATTGTTAAAAGTTTAGTCGTTGTTGTGGCTAATTTTCCATATTTTGGTTTCATTTAATGATATTTAATTGAAAAAAAACTACTTGGTCATAATTTTGATCATCACTTGAGAACAACGATAATTTAATAAAAACTAAATTAAAAAAAAATTAGAGATTGTTTTAAGACTGAGAAAATCGTTAAACAAAGCAATTCCCCTCAAGTCCTGCCTCAACTCGTTAAAATTTTCGCTTTCAAAAACGGCAAAAATATAAAAATTAATTTAATAGTAAATACAGATAAATACCGATTTTTTAAAACCTTTGATACCGATAAGCTTTAAAACATTCTGGCAACGCTGCTGTGAGCATAAATTTTTGCCTTGAGACATAGGAAGCAGAACATTTTTTACTTTTCCTGATAAATTGATTCATCTGAGATGCTGCAAAACTTAATCTACAGTTGAAAAATTTAATTCTGTAACGTTTTGGAAAAGATCCTGCTGGTGTTCAGGAATATTTTCGTTGAGAAAAATTAAAAATTAGAAAAGTGCCTTAGTGGTTATGATCTTCCAGATTTCTTGTGTGTGAATAGTTCAAGAGCAAATTTTCATTATGTCGTAAGTAACATTCGCACCAATCCGAGAAAAATAAAGTTTTGTTTTGATGACCGAAAAGTTATTCCTATAGGCCTTTTTAATAGAAACTAAACGATCGATTCAACCTCTGGTGGTGAATAGGAGAACGTCAAAAAGAGTGTTGTGAGCATAAATTTTTGCCTTGAGACATAGGAAGCGGAACACTTTTTTACTTTTCCTGATAAATTGATTCATCTGAGATGCTGCAAAACTTAATCTACAGTTGAAAAATTTAATTCTGTAACTTTTTGAAAAGATCCTGCTGGTGTTCAGGAATATTTTTGTTGAGAAAAATGGAAAATTAGAAAAGTGCCTTAGTGGTTATGATCTTCCGGATTTCTTGTGTGTGAATAGTTAAGGTGCAAATCAGTTCAGATTTTTGGAAAATCGTACAATAAGACAATTACCGATGGAAATTGGCAAGATTTTGAATGAACAATGCTGTTATTTGTGAGGGGAAAATACTTATTCTGATGTAAACAAACGGTTTGGTTGACGTTTCTTCTCGAACTCGCGTGGCGCACTCTACGTTGGTGGTGCATTAAAAAGGCGTATTTCCAAGTAAACACATATAATCTCATAGAGCATTTCTAGCTCAAATCGTTAAAAAAAATGTCAATTTTGTCTCGACCCCTTCTGATTTGAATGAAACATTGCTCACGTGTTCGCTGCTACTAATGGTTGCATTTTTCATTTAAATATGATTTTTTCCTCCAGAGTAACTTTTGAAAAGGGCGTATAAAAAAATGGATTATTTTTTTTCCAAAAAATCATAACTTGAAAACTTTTGATCTGATCGAAACGGCATATGATAAGAAGTTTTAGGTAATTAAATTATCTTAGCGGAAAAAATACACTGAAAGAAAAAACTTCGTAAATTAGTATTTAAAAAACGTAAAACGATGATTATCTCAAAACACCCCCCCTTCGATCTTTATAATTTTTCTTTTCAAGAAAATTTATGGAATACCCTTAAATTTCGTGAAAAGTGTATGCTGGTAACTTTCTTAAAAATAAAGCTATAATTTTTTAAATTTTTGTTGATTTTTACAAGTTGATGAAAATTCATATTTTTTATAAAATAATAATTTATTTGGATTCTACGCATAATTTTCGATAACTTTGCATATCGAAACTTTTTTCCTAAGGCCAGCCGTTCTCAAGTTAATGCGAATTAAAAAAATATAATTATAACAATTTTAAACATATTAGGCCATTTTCAAATGTTCGTCGAGATGTCCAGCAACGAGATTTTATTTCATGATTGTATATTAAAAACCAAACAATTCATTCTCAGATATGGTAGCTGTCAGACTTACCCGTTTCTATCTAGAGGCAGCGGAAGAGAAGCACGTTGATGTGGTCAAATGAAAGATTTATTGAGATAAGAAACAGTATATATTTATTATTTTATTTTACTACTCATATTATTTGAATACATTGAATAATTTGGGTGTATCGTTTGAATTAGAGAATATTTTTACTGCAATTTGGTTGTTTGAAACTGGAATATAGCAATGATATTTTCGAGTTCCAGAAATTGGTTTCACTTTCTTAAAAATTGGATCAAATTCCGTGTCAGCCTTTTTGTATTCTTCCGTAGAAACATAACAAAATGACATTTTTGTTTGAAGATCTTCTTTACGACTATTTGCCCAGTCGTACAGTTGTTTAGGGTTCGTTATAGGGTGCTCGTGTTGCTTAGCTAAACTTGCTCTGGTTGCCATTCTCTTAAGGGTACCTCCAATCGCATCACAAGGACCTTTGCCGTGTGAAGTTGCAAAAAAAAAAATGCCATTCCATTTCTACATTATGCTTATCTTTAAATCCACAAAGGCTAGCAAAATTTTTTATGTTTTTGTATTGTGATGCTGCTCTATCTAACATAAAAATACACCTTTGGACTGTTATTTGTGACTTTAAAAATTCTAATAATTTTGAGATAAACAACTGAACTGCTACTGTGTCATGCTTTGAAATTGATTTAGGTAGAGGTTGTAACGTTCTCCGTTAGTTCGTAATATATTTTTATATTATTTTGTAAATAAAGCATTTCTTTTGTTTAGAACTTTTCCCAATTTAAGATAAACATTCAAAAATCCCTTTTCGATTCTAAAAATCCAATCCATCGCATGCTATAATGTTATAGCATTTTTTAAATTTGAATATAATTACCGTTTCCAATGCAATAGGTTTTTTTTTAGATCATGGTTGAATCAATAGATGGCCAATAGGTCAACTTGTCCAAAATGATTCAATGAATCGTGGTATGTGTCAAACATGATGATTCCGAGTATTTGAGGGGTCGAGAGGTCTTTAAAATTAATTTATCGTTCACTTTCAATCATTGTCGAGTGATTTTTCCAAGTTTTTTTTTCTAATTAAAGGTGCGTTTAAAATTAATCGGATGTTTAAATTAAATTCCTTTGCACTAAATTATATAGTGATTTAGTTAATTTAATTCAAATGTGGTGAAGTGAACTAAATTTAATTGTTTCCTTTTTTATAACAATAGTTTTGGCGTGTTACAATCACAAAGGCGAAAACTCTGCCCTTGTGCATTGTACGTTTATTACAAAAGGTAAAATTTATTGAATTCCATTTTATTATATTCTTTTTCTAAAACTTAATTCCCGTTGGACAGCGAGCGTCCATCGGTCGCTTTTTATACGGGCTAGAAACCCGTAGGCAATCCCTTGGCCATTTACCTGGCTTCTGTACACGTGGTGTACTTCCGGTGTGACTGCTCTGTGGCCCGCCAGTTTCTGGCAGTCAAACGGGGCGAAAGGTTTCTCCGTTGGCCTGCCTTGCGATTCCTGACGGGGTAGTTTCATTCCGTTCCATAGTGGTTGCGTAACGGAATCAGAGTACGTGAAGGCCACTAGGAGCACGTTGGCTACCTTGAACGGATGATCTGGTAGAGTACCGACATCCACCGACAACCTCCCCCGCACCTTTAGTTCGGCCCTCGTTTTCGTGAGCATCCACCGTCGACGCTACATCCCTGCTGCATGGCATCCCTTTCGTTACGAACTAAACCATCGCTACACCGTTAAATCATCGCACAGTATCCGTGCGCCCCCCGCTTGCCGCACTGTCAGCTGCAAGCCCTTCAGTAAAACCCTGCGCAGGTATGTTCCATTCATGGCCATGAACACTCAATACAACACACACACTCACACACAATGATTAAGAAAAGAAGGACAATATACATAAAATGAGTTCAACATAGCTTACCTTTTACATTCATTTACGTTCAAGATCCCTGTGGTAAATCAGTCCACCGGGTGACTTCTGCGTTACGTTCCGCTTTGCATTCGTTTTCGGTTGCAATCATTTTTAGTTCACTTTGCGTTTGAATTCACCTCGAAACCGTTCGGAAAACCCTAGAGATTTGCTCTCCTGCAACAATAGCTAAGTCGGGCAACCTTAAATAAACACGACCAGTGGTCTCTCAAACTCGAGAGTGGCGCATAAGCCACTGCGTTTGAAGCATTCTCAAAGAACAGTGGAAGAACGGTTACAAGGTTTACAACACTTGAAATTGTTATCCATCGTAAAAAACTACTTGCTTTTTAACTTGAAACGCTAAGAGAGATGAACTGAATGGAACAGGTGAAGAACTTGAATTAAATGATCTTTATTTCTTGTATTGTGTGGTTTACATGTATACCTTATCAAGTGACACAGATGCGTCTTTTCAGCTTTAGTTCCTTTTCAATTAAAATTATTATTAATTACAGTTCCTAGTCCTATCAGGCCTGTTTTAAGAATGACCACCTTGGTGGGATTGGTTTGTTTAAAATTTGAAAAAAGGAGACTACTTATAACTACTATTTACAACTACAACTAACCTACAACTACTATATACATGTTCTGATAAAATACATTTTTGTGCAAATTTAGTCTTAATTTCGTTAATTCGGGAATCTATTTTGGCAATGCCTGCCTCTTCATGTAAATTTGTTATTCTAGTGTCGAAAGGACGATCAAGAACCATCCTCAGCACTCTATTCTGAGTGATTTGGATTTTGTTCCTGTGGGTCTGTGCACATGATTCCCACAGGGGAGCTGCATAGAGGATCGCAGGTGCTATGATTTGTTTGTAGACAGCCAGTTTGTTCACCCTTGAGAGGCGGGCTCTGCGGCAAATCAGCGGATACAGAACAGGTGAAGAACGTCCCAATATATATATATATATGTAGCAGAATAATTACAATGTTGACATTATACCTATCTTCATTAGGTACAATTGATTATAGCAAACTTTTTTAAGTGTGAGTGTAAGAAGCCTCCACGGTGCCTTTTTATGTAGTTGTGATATCGCGGGATGAGCTCTTAAGGCACAATATGGTATACGTCAGAGAAGTACCTAGAGAATTTATCTCAATTACAGGTTTAATAACATATTTGTTTACCTGTTTATGTTTTGAGCCTCTGTTATGACATACACAATTCTATCCAGGTATACAACTAATAGAGGACAGAAAAAAGGCACATGAGTGGGTTTGTTGATTATTTGGGTATATTTGAGAGTATTCACTTATAAACTTGTTTCTTTTCCGCTGCGTCTAAATAGAAACGGGTAAGTCTGACAGCTACCATATTTGAGAATGAATTGTTTGTTTTTTAATATATATTCATGGAAAAACATCTCGTTGCTGGACATCACGACTAACATTTGAAAATGGCCCAAAATGTAGAAAATTATTATAATTATTTTTTTAAATTGCATTAACTTGAGAACGGCTGGACTTAGGAAAAAAGTTTCTGTATGCAAAGTTTTTGAAAATTATGCGTAGAATCTAAATAAATTACTATTTTACTAAAAAATATGCAATTTCACCAACTTGTAAAAAAAAACAAAAATTTAAAAAATTATAGATTTTTTTTTAAGAAAGTTACCAGCATACACTCTTCACCAAATATTAGGGCATTTTTTCAGTTTTCTTGCAAAAAAAATTATAAAGATCGAAGGGGGGGTGTTTTGAGATAATCATCGTTTTACGTTTTTTAAATACTAATTTACTAAGTTTTTCTTTAAGTGTTTTTTTTTCCGCAAAGATAATTTAACTACCTAAAACTTCTTCTGATATGTCATTTTGATCAGATCAATAATTTTCAAGTTATGATTTTTTGAAAAAAAAATAATCCATTTTTTTATACGCCCTTTTCAAAAGTTACTCTGGAGGAAAAAATCATATTTAAATGAAAAATGCAACCATTAGTAGCAGCAAACACGTGAGAAATGTTTCATTCAAATCGGAAACACTCATGACCAACCGGTTTGCGTTTTGGGCTGGAAATGCTCCATAGTGATAGCAATGTTTAACATATTTAGCAGGGTTTTAATCATACAAATGCAAATCGCTAGCTTTCATGCTGGTTTTTGAGTCAAAAGTTATTAAACGTCGTTTGGTGACCCCTATTGTTACTTAAGTCAAAGAGTATTTACCAGGATATTCGGGAGAATTATCAATTACGTCTCCTTACGTGCAGCCCATTCATCATCATCATTCATTTTAGGACCACCGAAATCATCTTAGCAACAAACAATTCGATTTATTCACTTTAATAATGAGAAAGCGAAACGACGAACGTACACTTTTCACGGGTTTCTCAGCGCTGTTACTTAAGTCAAACGGCATATCCATAGAAATTGGGTGACTTAAGTAACATCGAAAACTATTTTGATCGGAAGGTGATTACGTCAAAAAGCAATTTGACTGGTAAATAAATTTAAAAATGGGATTTGATCCTATATTCGGACAGTATATAGTGCAATAGCAGGAGAATCGATTGACACTGATAGCTTGACTTTGTTTACCTTTGTTACATTCGACGTAATGAAAATTTGCTCTTGAGTTAAGGTGCAAATCAGTTCAGATTTTTTGTGGAAAATCGTACAATAAGACGAGGGGGAAGACTCTATCTACGATGCAGAAAAGATTGTGTTTTGCTGTGGCTAGCTGCGCGCACGCTGAGTAGATAGAAAGAAGATTGATGACAATTCTGTAGTTTTCCTGCAAAAAGATGATGCTCGATGCAAATAGATGCGACAAATGAAAGAATATTCCTGTACACCAGCAGGATATTTGCAAAAACGTTACAGAATTAAATTTTTCAACTGTAGATTAAGTTTTGGAGCATCTCAGATGAATCAATTTATCAGGAAAAGTAAAAAAGTGTTCCGCTTCCTATGTCTCAAGGCAAAAATTTCTGTTCACAACACTCTTTTTGACGTTCACCTTTTCACCACCAGAGGCTGAATCGATCGATAAGTTCCTATTAAAAAGGCCTATTACCGATGGAAATTGGCAAGATTTTGAATGAAAAATGCTGTTATTTGCGTTGGGGAAAATACTTATTCTGATGTAAACAAACGGTTTGGTTGAAGTTTCTTCTCGAACTCGCGTGGCGCACTCTACGTTGGTGGTGCATTAAAAAGGCGTATAGAAGTACCAGACATGTTTTGTAATCTGTGAAAGGGAAATAACAAATCGAGTGTCATCAAAATACATGGCATGTTGAGGATTGAGCTCGTGAGAGAGAATTTTCTCTCTCAAATTTGGATTTTTTGGCTCTCTGGGGACTGGTAGTAAAGCAAGTAAAACTGTATACGCCTTTTTAATAGAAACCAAGCGATCGATTCAACCTCTGGTGATGAATAGGAGAACGTCAAAAACAGTGTTGTGAGCAGAAATATTTGCCGTGAGACATAGGAAAGGGAACACTTTTTCACTTTTACTGATAAATTGATTCATCAGAGTAGCTCCAAAACTTGATCTACCGTTGAAAAATTTAATTCTGTATCGGTTATGCAAGGATCCCGCTCGTGTTCAAGACTATTTTTGTTGAGAAAAATGGTAAATTAGAATAGTGATTAGTGCCTTAGTGGTTATGATCTTTTGGTTTTCTTGTTTGTACATAATTTGAGTGCAAATTAGTTCAGATCGGTGGAAAATCATACAATAAGACAATTACCTATGGAAATTGGCCAGATTTTGAATGAAAAATGCTTTAATTTGCGTTGTAAAAAAATCTTATTCTGATCAGAGTTGGTTGGAAATGCTAACATGAAGCTTTAGTATGATAATTTATTAGCTAGAGAACGATCTTTAGAAGAGAGTAGGTGGATAGCTCCGTTAGAGTACGGCAGTATGAAAATTGAATAGAAGTTGAAAATGAGCGAGGGCCATTAATGCGACAGTTTTTAAAGCTAGACGCACATCTTTTGCCTAACCCGTACGATGTACGCGGAGACTTGAGACGTGGGGCTTTAGGTAGTGATGAAACATCGCTAGAACTATTCCACAGCCGCAGTCAGTTATGAGCAGAAGGCGGACGCACATCTTTTGCCTGTAGACTTGGAGACATACTTCAAGTCTCCACGTACATCGTACGGGTTAGGCAAAAGATGTGCGTCTAGCTTTAAAAACTGTCGCGCATTAATGGCCCTTCGCTCATTTTCAACTTCTATTCAATTTTCATACTGCCGTACTCTAACGGAACTATCCACCTACTCTCTTCTAAAGATCATTCTCTAGCTAATAAATTATCACACTAAAGCTTCATGTTAGCATTTCCAACCAACTCTGAAAATCGCTAACTTCGCGTATGAAGTAACATAAAAACACTTTGAATGTAACTTATTCTGATGTAAACAAACGGTTTGGTTGACGTTTCCTCTACAACTCGTGAGGCGAACTCTACGTTGGTGGTGCATTGCAAAGGTCTATGAGGAAAAATCACTTTTATTCAATTGCTGCTTGTTTGACAATAATTTCCGGGAAAAAACGAAAAAGTCCCTGACTTTTTTTTAGGTTGTAGGGTTTTTGATCTAATTTCCGTCTTACTAAGGACAACCCGTGCTTTACATCTCTTTTCTGAAAGAATTTAAACCAAAAATGGAATACTTCTGTCAAATATGACTTCTAAATGTATCCACCTTTCCATACGTACCGCTGGATTTGATAAAGAGTCACAAATTGTTGAGATATTGTACAAAATCTAATACTGCTTCTTGATTCTAAATTCGTTCCACGAGTTTCAATTCCGTCCTAACGCATTGAAACGCCATTTGATTTTCTTCGTCCTACGGATAAACGTAGAAAAAGGGGATTCGCTACGAATGCTTCTTTTGTTTTGAGAACAATGAGCGTAAATATTTATACAATGCGCACTAACAGGATTTATGTTGTAGCTAATGAACTAACGCATCGGAACAAACCTACTATTGATTTGTGCACGGTGAAATCATTCGATCATACGATGAAGTAGCGCTCTACCCTAGTTCACTTTTTGACCTGAATATGCACCGAAAGCGAATTATTCCCACTTCTCTCAAATTCTCTATGGGGATTTTTATCACTTCCTACCAGCGGAACAGCGCCATCTCTGCGCAAAATGGCCGGACGATATGGTTAATTCCGATGGTTTTTAATTTTCATAGTCTAAACAGCACTGGTCAGGTCCTCACGGTCATCGAAGGATTGCTATTTTGACATCCGATGTTGCGAGATACCGAATACACCTCATCATCTCCATGACTGTCCCGGGAATAGATTCCCGATTTTGATAGGGGAACTAGGTAAATATGAGCTGGATTCACTTTGGAAAGTGATGAAATATTTAAAAGACTGGTGAACAAATTTCATCTCAGTCATATAAAAGGGCTTGTGAAACAAATCACGATCATCTCTAATCTAATCTTATCTAATCTAATCTAACACCAACACAGCCAGTTCATGAAAGCATCCTGGAAAATGATAGATATACCTCCATCACTTTTTTTTTTCTATTTGGTATATCATAGATGCGCAAAATATATCAAAACGGCCAGGCCTACTATGCAGCATTTGAGGGGCAAGATGATTTAGAAACATCGGGCCTGTTGAAATCCAAGATTTAAACACGATGCTTCAGAATCCAATAAATGGATGAAACGTGGACATCTCGTACCGTACGTTCCGTTGTATTGTTATTTATAAATCATTTGTCGTTGGGAGCATCTAGTCTAAAAAGGTTAAGTGATGCTCCATTTTCTTCTAACGGTTGGGACCTGAGCATTAACTCTTGTCCTAGCCCTATATAGCATATGGTTATAGCGCAATTACTCGCTTTCTGAAAAGAGAAGAAGGGAAGGGAAGGAGAGTAAAAGGACTTGGGAAAAGGAAATGCGGAATTCCTTTCCTCATTAGTATTGGTATCGTCAACTTTTATGAAAACCATATAAATCATTTTGCCTTGGTCAGAGAAATTATTACGACATTTGAATAAGATTGTCTTATCATTTGTTATTCAAAATTTAATGTTATAATGATCAACATAGCTTTGTATCAACAATCAATACGAAACAAACGATTTTAAATTGGCTCACCACTTTAGTAGCCTATTGGTCCCAAGCAAACGATTAACGTACCCTATTCTAGTTGAAATTCTATTACTACACTATGTTTGTTTTGATTCGCTATGAAAGTTTGACAGATAACATCAGGGGTGTGTGGATTCATGCAGAACATGCAGGGGTGAGTGAAATAGCTTGGGACTGCTTGGGACCGTTGTTCTGGTACTGAGTGAGCCAAAAATAATAATGATTTTCTTCGGGACCCAGTGGTCTTAGAGTTACCTCTATGTTTGTATTATCCAATATAATAAAAGTTACGAAAAAGCACTTAGGCCTTCATTAAGTTCCACCTTCACGCGACGTTCAATGTTTCGCCCAAGTAACAATTTTGGTTTTATGAAGGTTCTGGAGACCATGATTTATGCTTGTAGCATGCTTTAAAATCTCGATAAAACTTGCAATGTTACTTGGGCGGTTTGCTCTTTACGCATTGTTCAGACTATCATAACAAGCTATGACCGACGTGACGGTTGCTTAAGCCCTGGTTAAACAAGTTATTAAAATGAAATCACGTTCCCGAAAGCAGTCAACAATGTATCTTAAACCGGATCAAGCGTGTGCCCTATTTTTCTAAACATTCCGACGCGTTCCGTCCAATATCTATCCATTACGTTTTTCTACAATAGTAGCCTGGGATAAATCCTAATCCGATCGACACGTGTTTGTTTAAAAATTATATTCTGCCTAATATCAGTAGTCCGCCTATTAGGAAACCTGTTACTATATTACCACATATGTATCTTTCTTTCATGAATTTGTTTTACGAACATGTTCTAACACAACCTTTTTCTATGACAAAACTATATTCTGATAAAATTGGATCATTGCCTAGACCGACTATTGAAACTAAAGAACAAAACAATTGGCCACGTGTCTGGAATAATATTAACTTAAAGAACCTGAACTCAAATGAAAAATCTATTCTTTATTTACTTTATAATAGGAAAATTGATCACAGAGCTCATTTGTATCGCATAGGTATTGCTGACAACCCTAATTGCTTATCATGCGGATTCCTCGAAGATCTTGAACATATATTTTGTAAATGTTTTTTGGTCAATCAGTCATGGAACTATTTTATTAGACATTTACTAAACAGATTTGATCCTCGTTTAGAACCTTTTCCAGTTTGATAGCTCCAACCTTAGAAGAGTTTAGCAGGGATGACAAAATTATGATTCTAAGAAAATTTGTTCAGTTTAGTCAATATATTTTGGAAACAGAACGACATACACTGATAGGCAAAATAAAGTGCCCACCCCATCATTTTTGAAATTTCTCTCATTTATTTGGTTCAAATTCAAATAAACACACCGTAGTCTGTTTCGATGTCTTACCTTTATTATTCTTTTAAAGTTACACCTATGGAATACTGAAAATATAAAGTTTTACTTGAAGTAAAAGAAAATCAATTTGGATTGAAAAAGAAAACAGTGACAAAAAAAAGTGCCCACTTCAAAAATCGGTATGTTTTCGATAAGTTTCCATCGGAAAACCCCTCGATTGTTTTTGTTTTGAAAGTTTGACATGTATTGAAGCAAACGGGTGGAACTGGTGCATTTGTACACGTGATCGCATTTGAATCAGTTGAAAAAAATGGAGGACGTAGTGATTTCGAAAGCAATTCCCGTGTGTATCCGAAAATTGGTTGTTCGTGATGTGCAAAACGGTGAATCGCACCGGTCTGTCGCTAGGAAGTACAATATCAGCAAAACAGCGGTCGGGAAAATTCTGCAGAAAATGAAATCGTTCGGATCAGTGGTGGATCGCCCTGGCAGAGGCAGGATGCGCAAAACGGATGCGAGAACGGACACCAAGATCATGCGTGAAGTGAAGAAGAACCCGAAGGTAACTGTCCGCGAGATCCAGGAGGCTCTTCAGCTAACAGTTTCCAGTCGAACTGTTCGTCGCCGTCTCGTAGCACAGGGGTTGAACAGCAAAGTTGCTCGGAAGCGCCCATTTATCAGCAAGGCAAACAAAGTCAAACGGCTTAAGTTTGCTAAGGAGCATGCTGATAAGCCCCTAGAGTTCTGGAAAACGGTTCTCTGGACGGACGAATCAAAATTCGAACTGTTCAACCGGAAGCGACGGGTTCGTGTGTGGTGTAGATCGGGTGAGGAGCTTCAGGAGCGCCACATACAAGGCACGGTGAAGCATGGAGGAGGAAATGTGATGGTCTGGGGGTGCTTTTCGTGGGGTGGAGTGGGAAGCCTGGTGAAAATCGACGGGATAATGACGGCAGATTCCTACATCGACATCCTGCGGGAAAATCTGGAAGTTTCGCTGATCCAGACGGGCCTTGAGGAGAAATTCGTATTCCAGCAGGACAACGATCCGAAGCATACTGCCAAGAAGACTAAGTCTTTCTTCCGGTCATGTCGAATTAAACCACTGGAATGGCCTCCACAAAGCCCGGACCTCAACCCCATCGAGAATTTGTGGGCGATTCTCGATGCCAGGGTTGACAAAACTGGTGTTACCAATAAAAATAACTATTTTGAAGCCCTGGAGCGCGCCTGGGAAGAACTAGATCCACAGCACCTGAAGAATCTAGTGGAGAGCATGCCGAAGCGCCTGCAGCTGGTCCTGAAGGCCAAAGGAGGACACATTAACTATTAGGCTGGTATTCTTTTACTTTATTTTATGTTTTCTGGAGTTAAAATGCAGTGGGCACTTTTTTTTGTCACTGTTCTTTTTTACACCCATTTTGATTTTTTTTTCTTCGAGTCAGTCTCTTCTTTTTATCTGGTATTCTATAAGTGAAACTTAAAAAGAATATAAAGAATAAGATATAAAAAATACTACAGTGTATTTACTTTAATTTGAACCAAATAAATGAGAGAAATTCAAAAAATGATGGGGTGGGCACTTTATTTTGCCTATCAGTGTATGATCTCCTTGCCTAGCTTCAAATTCTACTTAGAAATAAATGCCTGTAATTAGTTTAGAATAGCTTAGCTTGTAAGACATGTTTATATGTTAGGATTAGAATAAAGATTTTATAAAAAAAAAAACAGACTAATTTTGACACATTTGACTGATGCAATTTTTCATTCGTTCATTTATTGTATGTACTGTATGTATCTACAATCACACTCCTACTGTCTGGCAGTGGTATTATGTATAAAATCTACCTGTAACCATTTTTTTATGACTGCAAAAAGTTTGAACTCGGGAGTTAGAAGGTGATATCTCTACCGTATACCTATTAGCCCATTTCAAGATCGCATGCTTCCGAAGATTTCGCTTACGATAAGCCCCGCTCCGGTACAGTATCGATGCTGATAATGTACTGAAACTTTCTATAAAATAGTAGCGCAAAATTTATCATACAGTACGACATAGTACCACAAAAATTAAGGAACGAGCTCACCAAATTAGTATCCAGAAAAGAACGGCACGGCTTAACAGGGTTTAACCAATGGGAATCTTTTCTTTCCATGCTGATTTCACGGTCTAAATCACTAACACTGGCACAACACGGTTACTGAATACGTAAAAACTGAACTGGACTATACATTTGGAAATAATTCAAACGAAAATTCTTCCGGATGGCGTAGCGCCACCAGTCAAAACGCTGACAGAAGAAACAAATCACGACCATCTGTCCAGAAAGCAAAACCGGTCGCCATTAGGCCACCGAACCCCGTACATCGCAACAAACCACTGCGACCGACGCACAGTTGGGGTTTCTCTTATTCTAGCTGGCCCCCTTTCCTGATCTAGTCAAAAGTAATCTTTTAATACAGAATTAGGCAAAACAGGGGCAGTGTCATGTTTAGGGAGGGAGGGTTTCATTTTGAAGATGTTTGTTTTTCGAGAATTCGTACATCGGAAAACTATTTCTTCGGATAAAATTTGCAGTCAAAGCAAGGGGCAAGACAGCTCCTAATCATGAGCAATTTCAGGGTTGATTTTGAGGCACCTCGAGTAACTCACATTACTCAGTGAGCAAGATCACTGTCATTTGCTTTCTCACTTTACGCATCACAGCAACATATGGAGGTGCGAGGCTGCTGTCAAGTAAGACAACAAAAAAGGTAACATCTGGCGTGATGTGGAAGAAGAACGCGATCTGCCTGACCAAATACTCCAGATCTGGCAAATTACACGTCCTCTGACACTGAAACTGTGAACCAAGCACTGGATTACCATGGTGCCGTTCTGCTGTTGGTGGACTAGGGCGAACTAGGGCGCACATCCTCCCACTTCTGGTGCTACTACTGTGCTTTCTAAATGATCGTGATGTGGTCCGTTTTCTGCGATACACCACGGAGATTCTTCTGCGGCCGTCGACTGAAATCTTCGTTGAAGTTGAACATATGTAGCTACTTTAAAGAAGATGTTTCTTCCAGAAGGAAGAGGAAGTTTTATTTATTATATTCGGAGCATGCTTCGTTCTTCGGTTTCTCATCGGATAAGTCTATAGCGATGATCCTGTACTAAGTTGGATCGGATTTACTCTTTATAATCTTCAGATCTCCAAGACCCCTTTCCTTCCACTATTTCTGAACCATCTGCAGGAGCTTGGAGCGAACGAAGAATATTTGTCATTTGTATTCCTCACCGGTTTTTACTTAGATTTCATCCAATAGATCGATGATGGGTTTCAAGTCCGGATGAGGATCGTACTAGCCGGAAAAATAGGCAGCTGTGTCTTCATTGTCCTCCTCCTCTTCGGCTTCGACTGTGTCGGCTACATTGATGCTCTGGCTGAACATTTCGGGGTAATGGTTGGTAACGTTGCCTTCGGAGCTAGAATCGAGAATCTTCGAGATTTCCAATGTATGCCGGTGATTTCCCGCTACGTTTTCACTTTCTCCTCGGTGGACATCTGAAAACGATTCCTCTGATTATTTTACGAGAATAAATATTTCCACCTACACACCAAATTTGAGATTTAGATTTCAGTAAAACGGATTGGATCATCAAAGAAATGCTTTACTGAAAAACAGCAAACGATATTTTTTTAACCGAAAAATTCAGCTAACATAAACGATTTGCTGGCCACCCAGAAATGAGATGTCAAACTGTTAGCGTCACTGTTTCTTCAATGGGTTTAATGGACTTACGGGAATCACTAATATCGCCTATCGATTTTATCCGTTTGTTGGTGATTTGGTGAGCCCAGTGTAAATAATAGCGCTTCACTTAATAATCAATGTTCGGAGCCGTTTTAGCTCTAATGCAGCTTCATGCAGAAAAACACCGCTTAAACACTTAACACTAGCACATAATAATTTATTCAAACTGAACTCAGACCACACAACTAGCACATTTATTAAATAGTGGTTTTACTTAAAATTAAGGCAATACAAAATCACATAGTGATGTTTCACTTTCCTCGATCTTCGACCGTCTTCGATGCGAATAGTAGTAGCACTGATCTGTTGTAACTACGATGAGGATTAGATGACCTGCTGGGTGTTCATTGGTGTCGGGTGTCCATCGCCGTTCTCACTCTCCTTATCAGATCAACATTTGTAGTGGTAGAACGTTCACTGAGCATGCCGTAGGTATTGAAAGTAGTGGTCACTCATTAATCCATTCTTTCTCCCGTATGACTCGCTGTATCACGTCGATCACGTACTGCTATCCAGGACCATTTGCATATTACATGCAAACAGTCACAATCGCAAGTATCTTTGCAAACGAACACACCACCATTCACATCGAAGGATGAGGAGGAGGAGGAGGAGGAGGAGGAGGAGGAGGAGGAGGAGGAGGAGGAGGAGGAGGAGGAGGAGGAGGAGGAGGAGGAGGAGGAGGAGGAGGAGGAGGAGGAGGAGGAGGAGGAGGAGGAGGAGGAGGAGGAGGTGGATGAGGAGAAGGAGGAGTAAATAATTAAAATTATGTTGGTAAATACACTGGTTATATCTAATAAAATGTATATGGCAAAGAGCCTGGTGAAAACAAATCTGATTTACTGAGTTTATTCAGCAAAATGCTACTAAGACAGAATTTGGAATTGCTGAAAAATCAGTTAAAATGAAATATGAAATATTTACTGATTTTCAGTAAAATGTTGTAATTTTGACAAAATTTATATACAGCAGCAATATTTTGCTAGAAAGTTTGCTGATCTTACATCAAGTCTAAAATCAGCAAAATTTTACTGATTTTCAGCAAATTTAAATTAAGTGTGTACCTACACTTAAATCACATTCAGAGAAGCAGATGAAAAACCACGTCAATGCGCTGGCGATGGAGGCCCCCTTTGGAAGTTTTCCCAGTCATCGTTCGAGCCGTTTTCTGACCAAATTCTGGAATTCATATCGCCGATCTGAACAATTGTGTTTTATTTACAACAAGACTGACGTGTAATATGTGAAGAGGGTAAACAGAGTAAACATCGATGAACGTTGATTAAATTTTGAGGGACGTTCGCGGTATGATCATAGAGGTAACTAAAACTACAGTATGTAGCTATAGGGTGTCCCAGGAAGTATAAGCACACTTTCAACTCACCGCCATTTCTACCCCGATGAAGTTTATCAGCTGTTCACCGATGGGCGTTTTTGTTTATTTAGTGCTCAACAAGTTTGTGTGTGCACTATTCCCAACCTATCGGTAAGGAAGTTGGCGAAGTCTTCTGAAGTTTTATGACACTTCTTCCGGTAAATCTGGGAATCCACCGTCTAATCGTGTTCCAAATGTCATCTACATCGGCAGTTAATTTGACACGTTTCGGGCTTCGGTCGACTTGATTCACCATTTTTACTACCATCAGCCCTGCACTAAATCAAGGGCCCACGTCATTTCACTTTCCTACACAGTCAGTGGCAAATGGATGGAATATATGTGAATGTGTTTCCGTTTTCTTCCCATTTCCGTATCGGTCTCGCGAATGCGATAAAAAATTAATGATACTCAATTGTTTCCTCCTACAATGTCAATGGTATGGGATATGAGCGTCGAATACTTTGTAAGCACTATTTCGGATTTTATTGCCTTTGGATGTAGAGACGGTTTGGCTTCTTGGCAAGCGAGAGAGAGAGAGAGAGAGAGACCGAAAGTAGCACATTGTCTGTGAAAATAGTGAGGCAGTCGATAAAGAGATCACTTTATTAGCAATTGCTTGGTGTTTGCATTAATAGGGAGTCGACTGTTTATGTTTTCAAAGGTAATGCAAAGCTGTTTTGGAGATCTTGAACCATCTTACACTCATTTTCGATGGTCGTATCTGTTTCCAGTCCTTGTCCTAATTGTGTGGTGATTACCTCAACCACTGAACAAAACCCTCGCCAGTGGCGATTAATTCACTGGCGACGAGAACTATCCCTTTTCCTACGTGAGAGTGAATGGGCTCAACATCAAAGGATATATTAATTTTCATTTCCCCTTTCGCAAACAGCTGCGGGGCCGGTTTTCCGGTCCCATTTTTCCATTCCGGGTTGAAGGTGTGTTTGCGTGATACTGTAGTGAGCTACGGGTGCCTTACGATATCACCTTGGCAGACTCTATCAACCATTTATTATTTCTGCTGTTGCCTCCGTGATGGCTGAATTGCTGGAAAAAGGAGCTCTCTATAGGTAACCTGGATGGCGTGGAACAATGCATGGCAATGGGCTGACTGTGATCTATTTATAGATCAGTTACATTTTTGATTACTGCCGAGAAACTTGAGCTTAAAATTAATGCATGCCTCGACCCATATTGTTCGATGGACCAATCTCTTGAAAATGGTAAACAATTTAATTGACTCACTAGATGGTATTCGTGTCTGTAGAATACTTCGTTTTATCAACTTTTATAGAATAAAGTTCTTGTGATACGTATTACATAGAAGGATGCGGCACAGACAAACAGACATAACACATTGAATATTTCTCACTGTAAAACATCGTCGCTAAAACATTACCGCCATCTGTTGAGTGCACTGTGGTCGGCACTACGCTGAACAGATCGCGGTAGTGTGTAAACGTCAAACGCAAGGGAATTGACTATGCGCGCCACAGTCGGCGGTACTACCAACTACGATACTTTTAAATTGTCCGTTAAATGCTTGTCCGATGAACAACTTGCGAGTGTTATTCTGTTTGTCTGTGGATGCGGTCTTCTGCAATGTTGTAGTGATTACAAAGGCCAACACTGCTGTGTATTTTAGTTCAGTATCCGTGGACGTGTTCGTGTGAAATTTGTGTACATGCAATATCTCATGATCCATGCTATAAACAAAGATGCCGGTTTCTGCAATGTTGTTCAGGAGGCCAAGGCATATTGAATAGTTGAAAGTTTATTTCGGAATCCTCTCGCTAGGTGGCACATATGTTCTTATGATTATAATCAATCGGGGCTTGTCTGGAACATACCAAGTAACAATCGCCCGTCCGTAGATGTATTTCAGTCTTAAATCTCTGTTGCTTGCACCTCGTTTCTCAATCTGCATGGTGTGTATCAAGTTAACTATATTACTCATAGGAACATGCAAATCTTGGATTTCACATTGGAGAATGAAGCAACGCGCTCTGGATGCCAGATGGATCATCCCGCTTTTGAAGTAACTTTTAATCTCTCATAGCCTACTGAATTTGAACGAACCTGGACTACTTGAAGCGCTTCGCTAAACTGAATGACACATCCTTGAATCTGCTGAAGATATTGACATTGCTGTAAAATACTTGGTTGATTTTGTTCCACTGAGCAGGCAACCTACGAAACCACCTTGGGGAGATCAACGCAGACATCCACGTCATTTTTTGGAAATTTGTCAACCCTACACGGAAGGACAATGGGTTACCCGTTGAGATGTTTCTGGTCAATGAAGTCGCCACTTCTTCGCTGCTTCGGAAAAGTGCAAGTTGTTTGCCAATCATTTTAGAAGCGCATTCAATGATTCTACGTCGTCTGCACGACAAATCACAGAAGCTTGTAGAGATACACCTAGTGGTGTCTGTTCTCTGAAAAACTTTGAGATCGCTTCGAATCAGATGGACTCCGCAATTAACAAATGGGGGGTTATTCCGAGAGTCGAAGTGACTTTTGTCACTAGTGAAGTGAGAAAACTCACTTCGTGGTGACGTGATTCTTTGTGGAAATCAAATGCAGAGTCAAGTCAACACGACGTGACTTTTCTCACTTCACAAGTGACAATAGTCACATCGACTCTCGGAATAAAACCCATTGAAATACTCAGTGTTCAGTTCAGATGGGATACCGTCATGCATCATAAAAAAAAAAAAAAAATAGGCGAAGAGTAGATTTCTCGATGAACATCTCAAAAGGTCCTATCTGCTTTGATCGATTCTCTTCATTGACTCTCTCTTGCCTCTTCAAATCATCATTACGGCAGCGTAGTTTTCCCGCAAACTGGAAAACGTCAGTCATGTTCCCCGTGTTTAAGGTTCAATTTACTTTGATGCATTTTGAAAAATTCAAATGCGGTTTTTTTTCGACGCATCATTTCAGATTGAAAAAAGCTCATGTCATTTTATGTAAAATAGCAAAAAGAATAGAATGACGCGAGCTTTTTGCAATTTGAAATGATGCGTCAAAAAACACTGCATTTGAATTTTTCGAAAATGCATCAAAGTAAATAGAACCTTAAACAAAGGGGATCGACAGCATATCGAGAATTACAGAGGAATAGCTTCGTTGTGTGCTTGTTCAAAGGTTATCGAAATCATAATAAATTATGTAGGGTAGATCACTACTTCGGCCTAATCGCCCATTTTGGGCCTATCGAGCAGAAAACTTCAAATAAATCCATGATTTCAGAGTTAACAAGTCAATTATGCGTTTGGTACGATACTTTAGTTAATAAACTACCGAACGTAGTCAATGAGAACGCGTGGTATGAAAGTTTGCATCCAAAAACAAAAGAAGCGCTCCCACCGAATCAATTTTTATCTTCATACGATAGGCCGAAGTGAATTCATCGGCGTTTCAATTGCGTTTCAATGCGTTAGGCCGAGTTTAAAATCCGTAGGTCGAGTTTGGCGTCAAGAAGCAGTGTTGGACTTTTGACAATATCTCAACGATTGGTTTCTCGTTTTCAAATCTTATGGTACCTACGGAAAGGCAAATAAATTTGAAAGCCATCAGTAATAATAACATTCCGTTTGGTGCTAAACTGATCTAGATTAAGAAAGACTAAGTGCGTGCTATGCTTAATAGGCCGGAAATGGGGTATTTAACCCTACTTTTCGACTCCTGCAAGAATTACATTTCTACGGATCAACACGGTTTCTACGCCCAAAAGATCAACATCTACAAATCTCGCCCAGTTTGCTCCATTTTGCATACGCAACATTGATGCTGTTGCTCAGATCGACACCGCATACAATGATTTGAAATCAGCTTTCGATAGAGCTGACCACGGAATACTACTGGAACGTCCAGGAAGAATCGGTGTCTGTGTGGATCTTGTAAGCTGCCCAATTAACCTACAAGCCCGCTAATTCGCCTTTTGCAATATAAGACTGATACACGACTAATACAGAGCATGCTTTATATAAGGCGCATATAAGCCTTATATTGCAAAAAGGCGAATTAGCGGGCTTGTTGGTTACTTGGGTGGTTTGGATCATACCTTACGAATCGTAACCTCACCGATAACATCGGACTTGAATTTTCAAGTTTCAAGTTTTCACCTCACCGTTAATAGTACGTTCAGACTACAGAGTTATAACAAAAATCAATTCGAAACTAACGATTTTAAATTGGCTCACTACGTGACTAGCCTATTGGTCCCAAGCAATTCGATTAACGTATCCCATTCTAGTATAAATTCCAGTACTACACTATGTTTGTTTTGATTCGCTATGAAAGTTTGACAGATAAAATGAGGGGTTCGTCGATTTTCCTATGTTTCGAGGGGTGCATCGATTAGCTTGGGACCGAAGATAGTACCAGAGCTGAGCCAAAAAGTTGAGCTCATTTCTTCGGGACCTTCTGGTCTTAGAGTTACCTCTATGGTTATAACATGTTATAGCGCTATCTTTTTTCGGTCCCAAGCTAATCGATGCACCCCTCGAAACATAGGAAAATCCACGAACCCCTCATTTTATCTGTCAAACTTTCATAACGAATCAAAACAAACATAGTGTAGTACTAGAATTTCGAGAAGAATGGGGTATGTTAATCGATTTGCTTGGGACCAATAGGCTAGTCAAGTAGTGAGGTAATTTAAAATCGTTAGCTTCCACCTGTGGAACTATTTTGAAGTTCTCCTCAGACTTACTCTGAAACTGTCTACAGATTGCCCCTTGGGCGAACCATACTTAAATTGAAAAGCGCTGTGAAATACTTTCTTTTCAATTCTTCAGTTTCAAAGTACAGTCAAATTTCGATCGCTGGGCTATGTTTAAGTGGGCTACGTTTTAGTTGGGCTCCCGTTAGTTAGGCTGTAGCCTACCTAAATCGAAGTCAAACGTCATTTCTGACCGACCTGTTTCCTTTCGAGGGGCTCATGTATGAACAATTCGGATAGCTGCTAAAGGATAGTGATGATAATAAAAAAAAACGGTGCATTCCTCAGCAAATTTACAGCTTGACAGCTCAGCCAACTTACGTCTTTCATTAAGTGGGCTACAGGTTTAGTCCAACGAGCGAAAGTTAACTGTATTCAATGCGTGCTGGTTCACGGTGTTTTATAAAACAATTGAAGCCTAGATTTTTCAGGACGTTTTATAAAATATTTAAAATATAATGAGCTTCGAATATTGAAATTAGCTTTATTATTTTTCAAATTACTAAAGATTGTACTCGAAAAAAATGTAACACTTTCTTTCGTGTATAATTTTTTATTGTATGGGTAAAAAATGATGAAATTTTCAGTAAAACTAGTTTAGAGTGTAATGTTTACATGTGCAAAATCTCATCACAATCTGTCAAGTGGTTATCGAGATGGCTTACAAGCAAGAAGTGCTTCGACAGCAAATTATGGGAGCGGTTGTGGAAAATCCAGGCCAGTCCAAGGGGTGGTCACTAGACTGATTGAAAATTTGAAATTTTCGCTCCACAGTGCTCAAACGGTTTCAAATCAGGTCCTGATTAGCCTCCCAAAATTTAAACTCATTTGGTAAGAAACTGACTTGGCACAAACTATTCGAAGTTTATATGGAAATTACCATGGGAAAACCATACTTTTTGTTCATTGTCTTTTACCCATTTTCCATATTGCTTTTACGAAAATTTAAATAACTATTCTTACGGGAAAATTTCCAAGCTACAACTTAGCGGAACATTGTTTTTCAGCAAAATGCCAAATTAAATTGTTATTAATTGTTTAAGAGATTGATAATCTCATGGCATGATCAAGCAGCTGTTCTGTTAGCAACACTGTATTCTGTAGTGTGACATAGTAGCCATGATATTTGTGCTCTATTCTTCTCACCAGAAACATCAATGTTGCCTGCTTAACAGTTGAATGAACATAATCATAAGACATCAGTGACTTGATTCATTATTAACTTTTGATTGAAAAGTGGTTTTCAACAAAGTTGTAGCTGGGAAAATTTGCTGCAGGGGGTAAGTCACTCTACCACCTTGTGTCTGTGCTTATTGTGTTTCATGTGTGTTGTTGGGTGTCGGAAGGTGTTTCTTCACCAACCGAAAAAAATTAATTGATTGGCAACCATATCCTCGACCATTGACCTTCCTGACGTTAATATCACGCACACTTGAGTAATCTCATTTTCAAGTGCGAAGTTTGTTATCCTCACTTTCGCTCCAGCCTCACTTTTAAACCATCAATACTTGCGCATATAGAGCTTTTTGACGTTTAATCGGCGCACACTACTGCACCGTTTAAATCGAACGAGTGCGAGCAAGAGGAAAACAGATTAGTGGGAAAACAAACCGTGCATTCATCCATGTGTGCTAGATAGAGAAAGACGATTGAACGTCAAAAAGGTATATAGAATGGACAATAATATAACCACAGACAAACAGACGTAACTCTTTGAAAAAGTTTTTCTTGAAAACATAGTATCTCAAAACATATGACCTCAGTAACGACATCTCTCGGGTTTCTCGCGGAAAAAAGCTTGCTCGCTAGCTCGCAAACAATATTGCATAAAAGTTCTATAGAATGTATAGAAACGTCAAAGTGATCCGATGCCAGCGCTGAGGCGAGTAGTTCGCGCAACTGATAATATTTAAATCAACCGTTAAATGCATGAACGAAGATACACAATGAAGTGTTACGTCTGTTTGTCTGTGATATAACGCTGAATGACAGATTCCCCTCCAACTCCACTGATGCTCTTTAATGAAAAAGCACAACCAGCCAGCGGGAGGATTTTTTGGAGCTAATTCGACCGCAGCCGATGAGCTTTTGGAGTGTTTTCTGAAAAGGATTGCCAGCTATATCACGGGCATTGGCCCGCTCGCCGCAGGAAGAAGAGGAATGGGCACGTGCCATCCGGGAAGAAAGATCAAACAATGGGTGCAATCCAACCCGCAGTAGAATCCAGTCGGTGGCAATAGTTTCAACTCTAAAGGCAAAATTTGCAATCAATTTGTGGGGCCGTGCTTGGGCTGCTGCTGGTTAGAACCTAAATAGAATTGACAATTAGAAACTGTTCCGTTTCGTGTGTCTCCTGGTATGTCTTGGTTTTTTGCAGGACATCTTCATATTTTTTAGCAACTGTTCCTCCTTATGCTGCTGCTTTCGTGGATCCTAACCGGGATCGTATTTTTTTCGGGTTGAAGGTTTTTCAGATCCAGAATGTTTCTCTTTACCGGCAGGACGGTACGACAGTTTTTTCTCGAATCGAATGTAAACATTCTTTGCAGTGGTGCCAGAATTGATTAAAACATTTGCTTATCATGGGTGTTTGTGGGTGTTTGAATTGTGTTTCTGTGGGTGTTAGCACAAAGTGGCAGAGTGACTTACCCCCTGATTTGCTGCAATCACTGCCATCATTTTCAAAAGCATAGTGATGTGGTTAATTGTTAGATAAATATGAACAAAAACATAAGTTTTCCCATAGTAATTCCCATATTAACTTGAAATGGTTTGTGCCAAGTCAGTTTCTTACTAAAGTAGTTCAAATTTTGGGAGGCTAATAAGCACCCAATTTGGAATTAAACGGTAGTTTCGGCACTGTGGAGCGAAAATTTCAAATTTTGCATCAGTCTAGTGATCACTCTACACACTCATTTTGCGCTAACTTTTTTCTCAGTGTGCCACTGCTGTGCTGGCAGTGCCGAGACTGCTTGTGAATAATTGGCAACCCGGTATTTTGACAGTGTAAATGTTTTGTTTTTAAGAAAAAAAAATCTTAAGTAGTGGTATTGGTTTGTGAGAACAAGAGTGGTGTAATCCGAGAAAAGACGGTGATACAGAGGCACCTCTGTTGGAGAAGCTAATACAAGATAAACTTATTCGACCGGAAGATCCCCTCGTGCAGGTGATAAAGTTTCATCGAGTCCTACAGCCGACCGGGAAATGCACTGCTACTGTTGGATGCACTAGAAAACACTCACGCTATCGGGCACGGGAGAAGCTCGTCCGGGGATCGAAATCGGCTGCGCAGATCGACGATGGCGAACCAGGACAAGACAGATGCACTGTTCGAGGTGGTCAATTAAACGGGACGGAGCGGTAAATTTGGCTTAGAAATTATCACACGGATAATAAAAGCTCGGTTACGTGACGAACAGCTCGGAACGTCGTGGTCCTGGCCCTGATAGCCACAATATTTTGGTTTTATTATTGATCTTCCGGGCATTAGTCAGTAGCCAACTGTTCTTGATCATTTTAGCGATTGTCCTGTTTTGGTATGCGCGGTGGTCCGAATGTGTGAACGCTTGCTGAATCTTTTGTGCCATGTGTGCTGATCCATGGCAGGCCTTGGCGGAAATTCACGGTCACAATTTCAAAACTAAAATGTTAACAACAATGATTAAATCAAATTTTGACAGATGCGCACTGCGCAGGCGCCGAGATAACACAGTGTTGCCAGTAACTTTAAAGGTCATGCATATTTCAAACCATGGGTGCCAAACAGTGCCAATGAGTGTGCCCAGGTGTGCCCAAGTAGTGTTTTGGCACACTGTGTGGAGTGACCAACCCCTTGGGCCAGTCCCACAGGTGGATCGCGAAACAGTTTAGAATCGACAATTCGACCGTGTCCCGTGTGGTAAAATCGTTGAAGGATCGAACTTTTCGATTCGGGACGTGGCCAAGAAGCCAGGAAGCTGTACCAACAATCAATCCGAAACTAACGATTTAAAATTGGCTCACTACTTGACTAGCCTATTGGTCCCAAGCAAACGATTAACGTATCCCATTCTAGTCGAAATTCTAGTACAGCACTATGTTTGTTTTGTTTTGCTATGAAAGTTTGACAGATAAAATGAGGGGTTCATGGATTTTCTTATGTTTCGAGGGGTGCATCGATTAGCTTGGGACCGAAGATTTATTATTTATTATTATTATTATTTAATTTTATTCATCGGACTATTGTCTACATGAAACAACCTTAAAGCTAAAACAATTCAAGTGTTTCTAATCCGTGCCAAAAAGCGAGATGAAGATTCCCCAAATTCGAATAATTCTTCGACAGCCGTAAACGTACGCATCATAGTTTTTAGTGGTTCGTTGTAACCGAACGCCGTTTGATGGTACCGCGGTTGGAGAAGGGTACCACTTCGTAATGTTCTCGGTGGTACTCGGATATCCAACAGCGAGAGAAGCCTCCAGCAGTCGACCTCACCATTCAATAGCTTGGCAACAAAAACTGCTTGCTGATTTTTCCGTCGGCATTCCAGAGTATCCAAGCTCAGCAGATTGCAGCGATCAGAATACGGCGGGAGATTTTGCGGATCACGCCATGGTAGATTACGTAATGCTATCCTGATAAACTTGCGCTGAACACTTTCGATCCTCAAGCTCCAAGTTATCTGATGAGGAAACCAGACCAAGGAGGCATTTTCCAGGATTGGTCGCACAAGTGAGCAATAGAGAGCTTTCATGCAGTGTGGGTCAATGAAGTCCTTCGATATTTTCGACACAAAACCTAGCTGGCGATTCGCCTTTGTGATCAGAGCAGAGCGGTGGAGGTTGAACGTCAACTTATGGTCCAGTAGAACACCAAGATCACTGAACTGGTCGGTTCTTTGAAGAACCACACCGTTGATGGCATAGTCAAAAACAATCGGCTGCCTGATGCGGTAATACCATAGAGGTAACTCTAAGACCACTGGGTCCCGAAGAAAATCATTATTATTTTTGGCTCACTCAGTACCAGAACAACGGTCCCAAGCAGTCCCAAGCTATTTCACTCACCCCTGCATGTTCTGCATGAATCCACACATCCCTGATGTTATCTGTCAAACTTTCATAGCGAATCAAAACAAACATAGTGTAGTAATAGAATTTCAACTAGACGTACCCTATTCTAGTTGAAATTCTATTACCACACTATTTTTGTTTTGATTCGCTATGAAAGTTTGACAGATAACATCAGGGGTGTGTGGATTCATGCAGAACATGCAGGGGTGAGTGAAATAGCTTGGGACTGCTTGGAACCGTTGTTCTGGTACTGAGTGAGCCAAAAATAATAATGATTTTCTTCAGGACCCAGTGGTCTTAGAGTTACCTCTATGGTAATACGACATTACCATACATTTAGGAATGCTGAGGGTAAGCTTATTCCGACGACACCAATCAACGAACAGATCCAATACCGATTGAAGACGAATGCAATCCTCAGCAGTCCGCACCACGAAGTACAGCTTTAGGTCATCGGCATACGCAAGCTTACAGCCATCTCCAAGTAGAAGAAGTGCGTCGTTGAAGTACAACACAAACAGCAACGGGCCAAGATTGCTACCCTGTGGTACACCTGACGAGTTCTTGAAATACGAGGAAGTACTGGAAACGAGTTTCACTCGCAGAGACCTGTCAGTCAAGTAGGAGCACAACCACGAAGTCAAACGGTCCGACGCACCGAGTTTGGATAGCTTTGCCAACATAATGTCATGGTTGATCGTATCAAACGCTGCTTTTAGATCAGTGTAGATGACGTCTATTTGTGCCCCATTTTCCAGTTGCTCAAAACATGTCGTGGTAAAATCTAGAAGATTTGTGGTAACCGATCGTCCAGGCATGAAGCCATGTTAAGATAGTACCAGAGCTGAACCAAAAAGTTGAGCACGTATCTTCGGGACCTTCTGGTCTTAGAGTTACCTCTATGGCTGTACCGCGAGTGGTTGGTGAAGCCGAAATGCATCGTAATCGACGATAGACGTACATTAAAGCGGACGCCAAGCAGATCCCTGGCCTGGAATTTTTCATCGGCAAGTCCAGTCTGGATATTCCGGAAGAAGAAGGTCGACAAATCTGCCAAGAAGTACTTAGGCTCTGAACCATTTGGTGGATTATTTTAACTTTTGGTTAAAATTTGACAGATGGAAAGTTATCGATTAGCCCTGCTATCCGAGCGTGGTTACTTCTGACAGACAAGAAGTTAAATTTTGACAACCTTGGCTAAGTTCTTCTCGAAAACCGGTCGATCGACAGCACAGGGATTTTCGAACATAGAAAATAACTTTCGAAATGTCACTTTTAACCACGAGTTAAATTTAACTCGGCAAATGGTTCACAGCCTTAGTGAGGCAGGCGATCTGTGGGTGCGGCAAATTCAGCAAGCCGTACATAACGACCGGCACCATCGACGGCCAAATATATAAAGAAGAATGCCTCCAGAAGTGCCTGCTATCCTTCTTCCGGTCCCACGAAGGTGACACTCTGTTTTGGCCGGATCTGGCATCGTGCCATTACGCAAAACCGGCGATGAAGTGGTACGAAGCGAACGATGTTGTTTTTGTGCCGAAGGAGGCCAATCCGCCAAACTCGCCAAAACTTTGCCCAATAGAAAAATTCTGGGCGATTATGAAGGGCAAGCTTCGGAAGATAGGGAAGGTCTTCAAAAACGACAAAGATTTGAAGAAAGAGTGGATGAAAGTGTGTAAAAAATATTGCGCAAGTGTTGCACAGGATTTGATGAGTAGCGTTAAGTCCAAGGTGCGGGCATTTAGCCTAGGAGAGGAGGTTGAAAAAACCAACTTTGCAAAGACAAAGCTAATATTTTAATAAATTTTTGGTGATCAGTTTTGCCTGTTGCATTTTTTTCGAGTACAGTCTTTAGTATAAAAAGTACCGAATTTTTCTCATGCTAGTACCGTTATTTCGGTACCAGAAAATTACCCGGTATTACCGGTAATACCAGTACCGCTACTACCGGTTCCACAGCCCTACTTGCTATATACAAAGTTGCTGCTTTCTGTATTGTTGTTCAGAACCCTAAGACCATAGAGGTAACTCTAAGACCAGACGGTCCCGAAGAAACATGCTCAACTTTTTGGCTCAGCTCTGTTACCAACAATCAATACGAAACTAACGATTTTAAATTGGCTCACTACTTGACTAGCCTATTGGTCCCAAGCAAACGATTAACGAATCCCATTCTAGTCGAAATTCTAGTATTACGCAATGTTTGTTTTGATTCGCTATGAAAGTTTGACAGATAAAATGAGGGGTTATTGGTTTTTCCTATGTTTCGAGGGGTGAATCGATTAGCTTGGGACCGAAGAGAGTACCAGAGCTGAGCCAAAAATTTGAGCACGTTATTTCGGGACCTTCTAGCCTTAGAGTTACCTCTATGCTGTTACTATCTTCGGTCCCAAGCTAATCAATGCACCCCTCAGAAACATAGAAAAATCCATTTTATCTGTCAAACTTTCATAGCGAATCAAAACAAACATATTGTAGTACTAGAATTTCGACTAAAATGGGTTACGTTAAACGATTTGCTTGGAACCAAAGGCTAGTCAAGTAATGAGCCAATTTGAAATCTTTAGTTTCCACCGGTTGCTAAGACCTTTTGATTTGTGGTAGTACACGCAAGGCGTGTGTCCACGGTCCATACTAATTTCTAAAACAAATGTAAATTCAATTGTCTACGCGAGGAGATGAACTGCTCCTTAAACATAAATAATAGGTAATATTTACACATTAAATGGGTAAAAAAATACCCATTAATGAGATAAGCCACCTTTCTTCAAAATTGGTGAAATTCTACTCAGTAATGCCGGCGGGTACTTTCCAGTTAGCGTGTTATCGCTAATCATTTAATTTCCGCTTTCGAGAATATTGTAGCTGAAATATTTTCAAAAGACGCCAACTTCAGTAATCAAATCCTTCCGATTCCATATTCTAGTTCATAAACCTTTCAACACGCAAAGAGGAATTTCGGTTTTGCCACATTCAGCCCTGAGTGAAATCACATCAAACAGAAGCAGGTTATGCTCATCGCGTGACAAGAAGCTTTTCATTCAAGCGGGACTCACCTGCACCCTTCAATTTCAAAGGAATGCTTCTCCCTTTGACGTTCGCTTACCAAAACGAAGAAATGGCCCCACCCACTCTCCACCGCATTTCCCGATATTGAGTTTCACTTTCCCCGGCTCTTTCCTACTGCCTTTGCCTGTCTCATCGGTATTCCTGGAAAAGATATCTAGTTCCCAGGTGCACTTTTCAATGTCGTCGCCGTTGACTCAACCGATCGAATTTCCTTCAGCATTAGGTTGAGCTGCAACGTCTGACCTAAAAAGTCACCAGACAGCACCCTGCGGGCATCGATCGTTCGCAACACTGCTATAGGCGGAAAAGCAAAACAAACCAACGAATGGCGGGGGCGTCCCCATTTCCCCGGATACGTATAGCCATTCAATATATTGGTTTTTCATTTTAGCATAAAACTCGAAAAGCGAGCGATCGGGTCAAGTGTGTGGAATTTTGATGCGAACCATCAGCCGCCATCGTCAGCGTCGGGTTAGTCGTCGTCGTCGCCGTCGTTGACGTAGTTTTGGCGATATCCGATATGGACCCGCATGGCTTTTGACGGATGATGGTCAAGCTCTAAATTTAGTCTCTTGGCTGTGCAAACAAACCGAATGGCACTCTGCGTATTGGAAAATCAAATTTTACCCTCGTGGAGAATAGAAGAACTATGAAAGGGATGATGGAATGTGAATGCAATCTTGGAATGCATTTATTTTGCGAACAAATTATTTTAATAAAATCTTGTTAATGCCACGTTAGTAGAAAACTTAAGGGCCACTCAAAGGACATACACATTTAGAAATCATCACCACTTTAAAACAATAAAAACAAACATAGTGTAGTACTAGAATTTCGACTCGAATTACCCCCGTTAATCGATTTGCTTGGGACGAATAGGCTAGTCAAGTAGTGAGCCAATTTAAAATCGTTAGTTTCCACCGGTTGGACTGTGGAAACCAGCCAATTCGTTAGACTGAATGTTGTCCAGAAAAGTGTGAGTGTCCTGCCCCTTGCATCCAATTTATACGTTTAACAATATGTGCTCTTATTGAAAAAGAAAAAAAGTCTACCCATTCAGCTGTAACATATTCATTTGTCAAAAGAAAATACGTGCAACTTCATCAAAATTCACACCATTATCCGTTGACATTGGTGTTGACCGCCGCTCTATTGAATGCGAGAATATGATGAATGAATCAATGGACGGATGGTTGGAAATTAATCATAGCTGTTTGGCACTTCATTACACCTACCACTCCCAACCACCATCATCGGAGTTTGGTCATCCGGATTTATGGTCACGTTTCTTGAACTTCTAGCTGCTGCTGCTGGCGCACTGCACACTGCACTGCTCGCCGGCAGCCGTGGCAAAGCCAAACTCAAATCCAAACGTGACACTTTCGTTTTTCCTTCTGAGAGCCGCATCGTGTTGGAAGAGATGTGCCATTCATTCGAGTTGGTTTTATGATGCATAGTTACATGTTGTAAAATATGATAATTAGATGTGGCTATTTACAGTTCGGTTGCTGGTCGGTTGCAATCGCCGAGGGTGGCAAATGGCTGAGTCAATGAAGTTGATGTGCGATTGCAGTATTTAATAGCTAGTTTCTTAGCGTATTTTGTCTGTGTTATACGGATTGTTTGAATTACTATTCAGCTTGCGAGGAAGATTTATTTGTCGTTTGCATTGTAACACCCCACCACCCTTCTGTTTAGAATGGCCATGGTGACGACGGGTCTATTATTATTTGAATATGCATTGCTGTGACACCAGTTGAACCGGTTCGATGCCAGACGGCTAATCCTCGACAGTTGTTCAGGCAAACCGCGTATACTTGCTTGACACGACAGTTGTAATCAAGTTGATAAACAGTTGTGAATGCAGTATTGTACATTCCACACCCTATCGAACACGGCAAAATCATCGCAGAAATGTCATTACCGTATTTTTTTTCCTGCGACGATTTATCCTTCGTGCATTTTTTCTTTAATGAAACTGAGAATATTCCATACATACATACAGGGAATCTCTTTTAGAGTAAAAAACAATCATCGAAAGGACGTTTGGCCGAAAAATGTATGTGATAGGTGTCCTTAAATAGATTTGCATTTATATTAAGTGTGAAAACATAAGCGTTTTCGTACCGTAACGTTTCTAGAATTAACTGCCACAGCGCTGGTTTCGGATCACTTCGAGGATTTTATATAAACTATTACAAATTCAATAACATAGTGCAACATAGTTTGAAATTTAATAACTAAGCTTATTTTTCTGCGAATGGCTCAGGAGATGTCGTTAGTGAGTTTCATGATGATATTTTGAGGGATTGTTCAAAGAGTTTGTGCTGTTTGTTTGTGCTTTTAAAGGTTGAACACGAAATCTTGTTGGGGTTTAAAAATTCGTTTTGTTTTTCATAGTTCAATGTAATAGCTATACATTATGCTTATTGCAAGACCATTGTTTCAGTCTTCCTTTTTACCATAGCCCATTGCTCAAACTTTTCTTCGTACACGACCCATCATCTTTTGCCCTGTTCCCACTTGTTTGGCTGCCAAATTCCATTTCCGCTTGAAATCTGTCAGGTAAATTTCAGTTCATTCCTTTTTCTTCAGTATGTGCTTCACAATTGATCAGTATTCCTCATTTGTCCTTAGTTGCTCTTCTTAATGTACCTGCAGTTCCTGTTAGACGTCCATTCGTTGAAAGTAATGCTCAACTTCCGATTTTAACGGCGCCGGTGGTGTAGTGGTAAGCGTGATTACTTCTCACCCCAGCAGGCCTGGGTTCAATCCCAGTCGGCGCCGCCGGGATGTTCTGAGGCATAACATCTCTGATCACGCCTTCCTTCGGATGGGAAGTAAAGCCGTTGGTCCCCGGTTCATGAGTTGATGGGTCGATAGGTAGGGTCCAGGTGTAGGAGCTGCCTTCCTGGCACGTCGGTAGCATTGGTGCTCAGCACGGAAAACAAGATCGACGGAAAAAACAAACCAAAGGAAAAAAAAAAAAAAAAAAACTTCCGATTCAGTTCTCGTAGTTCCTCAAATCGTTTGCAGTAGTCTTTGACCACATCTTCATGAAAATTTCTAACTCTAACAAGAACCCCATTTTGACTTTTGGGGAGATTGGTAAAGCCACGTGCCGTAAGGCTTTGCCTAATATCTTCCGAATTGCAAAGAACGCGAAATGAAATTCCAGGCCATTCTAGCGTACACAGCGTCAAGAGAATTCGATTTTCTAAAATATTGTGTGATTGTGACCTTTTTCTGAGGTTGCGATTCAGCCTTAGAAGGCGATCCTTATGGCGATCCTTGCTGTTGCACATTCGCAGTTGCAATTTTCAAAAGTAACATTTTGAAAAATGGTAAAGTCTTAAATTTGACAAATGCGTAGACACATATCTGATCGATTGGTGATAAAATTATTGAAATTGGTCCAGGGACAGCTGAGTTATTAACGGTGAAAATCTTTCATAATTTTGTTACATGTTGCATTTTCGGTTTCCACAAAATGTATCCCCATATAGAAATCACAGGCATAGTCCTACGCGAGGGGGGCGACACATCTAAATCTCAATTCTAGATGCTCAACAAATCTCAAACTAGCGAATCAATCTTCGAAAAATGATTTCTCATTTCTCGCATCTACTTGCATCGCATATCATCTTTCTGCAGGAAATCTTCAGAATCGCCATCAATCTTCTTTCTATCTACTCAGCGTACTCGCATACTCGAAAGCTAATGAAGCCTCATTGTCTCATCATGCATGATGAGACTTACGTCAAGGTGGAGTGAAATTCCGGCAACTTCCGGCAGCTTCCGGGGCTACTGTTCTTCACCGCCCAGCACAAGTTTGATGTTCCGGAGGAAGTAAGGAAGCAGAAACTTTCAAAGTTTGCCAAGAAATACATGATTTGGCAAGCGATCTGCTCATGTGGCAAACAGAGTGCGCCATTCGTGACTACCGGGTCTGTAAACGGGGAGATCTACCTCAGGAGTGTCTACAGAAGCGTCTGCTTCCTCTGTTGAAGCAACACGAGGGCCCTACGATCTTCTGGCCGGATCTAGCTTCGTGCCACTATTCAAATGTTGTTCTGGAGTAGTACGAAGCCAACGGGGTCACTTTCGTACCCAAGGACATTATACCCCCCCCCCCCCCCCCCAACGCACCAGAACTAAGGCCCATCGAAAAATACTGGGCTATTATGAAGCAAGCACTACGCAAGCATCCCAAGGAGGTCAAATCTGAGGAAGATATGAAGAAAAAGTGGGTTTCCGTACAGAAGAAGCTGCAGCCAGAACCGAAGTTGAATGAAATAAATATGGGTTATATTTTATTGTCTGAAAGTTTGAAAAGGATCGGTCAACTAGGTAAATTTCTACAACGTTTTTTTCCTTGATGCAATTTGATGTGGGACACTCTTTATGCTGTAGTATTCTGTAGAAATACTCAGAGGGAGAGATGGGCGGAGAGAATGTTTTGAGCCAAATGAACTGTCAAAATCTGAGCCAATCCAACATTCCAATTAGAATTTTTCCGAGGATTTCTTATTCTTACTAGAATAAATTTGAGAGTATTGCAATCGAACAGAAATTCAATCACCTTTATGTTTTGTGTGCTTCTCAAATTTAACTAGTTTTTGGAACCTAAAACAATATTCTAACTCTACTGATTAATTGATCTTCGTTGGTTAATGAATGGCACCAAGAAATGTGCAAAATATTGCGATGCAATCAATTATTATTTTGCACGTAAATCGAATCAAGAATAAAAGTCATTTGAAATGCTAGCTTCTAGCAAGGGTAGCAAGATAATTTAGGAACAAATCCCTGCTGCCGAATTGTATTTTGTTTTCTCCGCCTATCTCTCCCTCTGAGTATTTCTAGTATTCTGTACGCTCAGTTCTAACCTGGAGGGGGACGTGCTGTCAAATCCGCCTACTGATCATTCTTGTATGAAATTTGTTCCAAACGTAAACAAACCATGTAGGTTTCTTATGGCTTTTTTGAAAATTTCAGAAAAATTCAGATAACTTGGAAAACATGTGAAAACTTTAAAGAAGATCCAAGAACCTCAGGGAAACTAGGTCTTGAAATCTTATGGGAGGAGCAGAGATCTTAAGAGCAGTCGTAAAAACTTCAGAAACGTTCTATCTTTCGGACACGTAAAAATATTAGTTAATTTTGATAAATTCAGGACAGCACCATTTTGAGAAACTTTAAGAAGTTCAGTACAAAAACTGTCAAAAAATAGGCTGAAAATCTTTGTAACGTTACGTAGAATGTGTCAGCTACGTCAAAATTCCAAAATATAGTTTGAATCGGTAGTCTTATTGGTGATAATTGCGCAGTTAAATTTCGCAATGCAAAACTCGTAGGTAAATAAACTGATGCATTAAATTTGAGTTATTGATGAGTTTTCCCGGACACTGCATGCAAACTAAAGAGAGTCTAGTACTAAGAGGAAGAGGAGACAACTGGCTTCTTTTTGTATGTGACGTGTTCTTCCGAAACGACCGGGCAAATACTATTTCATTATGGGCGACACAGACTGTCAAAATACAAGAAAACATATTCCCTGTTGTAAAAATTCTCGCGTTTCTATACATTCTACCGACCAATCAGGCGCTGGTTCGCGTTTGACAGAAAATTGGTTCATAAAAGTCCCCTATTGTCTCCTCTTCCTCTTAGGTCTAGTAGAAGAGAGGAGCGGATTCAAAACAAACTGTCTTGGCAACCTATCCCTAGTTGATTTCTGGCAACACTGCCAAAGCAATAAAGATAGCCGCTACACGATTGGCGCTGGCTTTGACAGTTCGTTCGACAGTCCGCTCCTCTCTTATACTAGACCCTCTCTAATGAAAACCATGATTTCCTATGTGAAAACGTTTGACGAATTGATTGGCGCATGCATTTGGCTCCATTTCTCTCAAAACTCGTTATTTAAACTGAATTGATCGTGCTTTTGGCCGTTAGTTTGTAACGCACACCTCGCGGCCTGCGAGATCTCGACCACCGAATACGCTTCCTGTCTCTAAAACAAGTGGCTTAAGCGCCACCTCCGAAGAGGACCACTCGTCAAGTTTAATTTGCCCGGAAACAAACCCAACCTCAGGCCGGGTTTATGAATGGAAGAGACCGAAATTTAGTTTAAGAGCGATTCAGCAGACTGAAATTCCATGAGGGATTGAGATCCTCACAAACAGAGGCCGCTTCCAACGGTCTTAAGCGAAAGTTGAAGTTAACCGTCGTTCTACCGTAACACAAAAACCCCACGCACATTTATCATCACTGGAGGAACTTTCCCGTTCAGATTTCCTCCCCCGATCCTGACACGTGACTGCGGAGACTGTATTCCCAGGCAGTCCAACCTGGAGTAAATTCAACTACAACCAAAAATACTACAAGAAGATAACGCAAAATAGAACGACCAAAACGTGAAGAATCTAACCAACAAAAATTAACATTACGGGGAAAGCTTTTACTTTACGAAAATAACATTTATTTCATGGCTAAATAACGGAAATCATTTAGGTTTTATTCGTGTTCCTAACCTAGGTTTATTCATGACTCTGGTTCCTTTCCCATTTTTGTTCGTTTGTTTGCTAGCTCTCCCTAAACGTGTGTGCGGTATCCTGCTCTGTTTCTAGCGATTGCTAGCCTAACTTGCTAATTTTCTTCGAGCTCATGTGTCTGTGTGTGTGTGGAGATTCGCATGCGTTCATTTACTCACGGTAGTCGTTGTCGTCTGCTTCATCCGTGTCGGCACAGAAGCATCCCTTTGTCGAAGGGAGGTCGGTAAAGTGGCAGCCTCTTCAAACGGTGATGGTGTTGCACATTGCACCCCGGACTGATATGGTGCGGAAATTCCCAATCGAACCCTCGAATTGGTACTGAACTAGCGCCGACTGCCGGTGTCGCAAATGTCAACGAGGCGATCGTCGAAGACGAATAATGTACGTGGGTTCACGTGGTTGACATTGGTGGATTTGGCCAACGCTCTGCCGGAGAACAGTTAAACGGTGTCTCCCTTCCGAATTCTCCCCCGAACCGGGAACCTTGAAGTTGAAGCGTGGGGTCTAGAGAGCGCGATTTATTTCCTCGATTGCGGTGTGCCGAGCCAAGCCATCTATCGCTAGAAGCGATGCGGTGCTAACTCCAATCCGCACAAACGATCCTACACAAAAACGATCCTAAACAAAAAGCCGTCGAACGGCTGTTCGACACATTTCAGTTACATCTCCACACAAAAAACACTATTCACCTTACCTTTCTATAAACTTTGCACACACAATAAATGGACCGCACGGAACTTTTTACATATAGTTTGCACTCTACAGGCTAACGGAAAGGAACAAAGATGTAACATTAAAATCGGTCTTTTAGACTCCTCACATTTTTAACTTCACATACCACGAAAAACACACCGCGACACTAAGTACACTTAAGTACTAACTACTCGCACTCCCGCCTCTTCCACGGTTCAAGTCAAAGTGAACGAGTAGAAGTTCCAGATACCCTCAGATAGGCGTGATGTCAACGGTCATCGTGGCCGGAAGTACGGCAAATTACCGAAGTAATTCAACGACCTTTCAAACGACAATTTCCATCATCTTTCTCTCAAGAACATTCAATGCTACATCTCTTTCCTTGTCATGCAATTTCAGTATACTATCTTGCTCCAATCTATTTGCGGTTATTCTTTTATAAGAGAGAACGGTTAGGATTCGAAACCCGGACTTTAACGAACAGGTAGCGTATTCGGGTCAAATGGAGTGAATTAGCTGTACGTATCGGGAACTTGTTGGTTTTTGTATGACAAGTGTAACTTTATATATATATATATATATATATATATATATATATATATATATATATATATATATATATATATATATATGGAAGTACGTTCCTTGGCGGTGAATACATTTATGAACTTAATTGTAAAAACGAACGTTCATGCAATATACTTAAATGTGAAAATTGTATAATAGGAATTCTGTGCAAATAAATAATTAATCAATAATTAAATGGAAAAGCGTACTTGTTACGAGTTTTCGGACATGCAGTAGGGTAGGATCGAAGACAACAAATCAAGAAGACTGGCAACTCTTCCATTTTTTCATACGAACGCTATGAGACAGGTACAATCGCGTCATCTGCCGCTCAAAGGTAAATGCTTCGAACGGATTTGATAGCAAAGATTACATCCTCAGAAGAAGAGTTTGTGCATTTGCTCATTTTTCTATGCGTTGCTTCCACATTCACTCAAGCGCAGCGCCATTGTATCTGTCGCTTGGATTCTCGCAAAGTTGCCAGTCTTCTTGATTTGTTGTCTTCGGTAGGATGGTGCAAAATGCACCGGTTAAGCAAAATTGTCAATAGCTTGCGTATGAAAACTAAAACCAAGGAGAAAGTGAATGAGTATTGTTCATTATTATGTCTTCTATGAACATCGAGTGATTCCGATTTTTCATGGTTTTCAATGCATTTTTGAAATCGATTCCAAAATGATAACGGGGTAAAACGCCTTATTCATGGTGCAATATGCACCACAACATTGGGGCAAGACGCACGACAACAATGGACAAAACCAACCACACCATTGGGATAAAATGCAACGCTTTATAGAGACAAATCATAACCTGCAAGTTCCTAGATAATACAAAGGCATGAGGTATTTCAAATGATTATTAATTTATTTTACATCAGAAATAAAATCCCAATAGAGTGTTAAACGGTGAATCATAAAGTCGAATATCTAAAAAAAAACTAAAGTGAATTTTTCTATATATGCTGTTAAAAGCTTAATCTGTAGTCGAAAACAAGTACAATCCGTTACCCGGAAAAAGAATCTGAGGAAAAGTTATCGCTGTTTTTCTACTAGTGGGCATTTTACACCAAGGGTGCATTATGGGTTGTTCTCCCCTACATCATTTTCTATGCGAAAAAGTTCAACAAATCGATCGAAGTATGAAGTTGGATAGTGAAAAACACGGCAAATAGCTCATTTGCCCCGGTTTAGAGTATAGACCTAAATAATAACAAAACATGAATAAAGCAAATTTAATTCAAGTCCAAGTAAACAAACCACCAATAGAAGTAAAAAAATGTGAAGTTATTTCGATGCCCTTATGCTCTCAGCGCATCCGTTTGCATATTCGATATTTGTCAGTGGTAACTATATAATAGAATTGCATTTTAGTGTGTCAAATGAACACGACATAATTCTTGTCGACGTGTCTTCATCGCACTCTCGCGGTTCGAGTGAATGTAGGTTAGATGTCTGTATTCCAATATTTACTCCGCGTTTTAGCAGCCTGAAAGCAAACAAACCTAAGGATGACTCGAAAAGATCACGATGACACAGTAGAATGATACAGAGAGAGAAAAAAAATGAAGGGAAACAGCAACCACCACCCACGATCCGTCATCAAAACAAACCCAAATGCTGCTGGTGATGCAAATATGCGGCTAATACAAAACAAACCGTAACGAAACGAAAACACGCGCGGTTTGTTTTCATTTTGTCCGCCGGGGTGGGGACAGACGCAAGGTTTCTGGGTGTGACCCCTTTTTTCCCCCTTTCGGCTGACTGTGACTCGAAACGGCTACCCGTATCGTGGTTCTAGGTTACTTGGAATTTAGAATTACAGCATTCTCTCGAAATGTGCGGTGGGTATCCGTTTTACCCCCATGTCCCCTACTGCTCGTACTATAGGTCAGCCTCATTCGAGAAGTCTCTGAGATGCAACCAGATGTGCAGCATCTTCTCGATAAGTTCGCTAGAAATGTGCTAAAATGAAAGTGAGAAGATCGGTGCAGTATGCAGTTCGGAGAAGTCCACAAAGGACTGAAGATGTAAACTCCCGGTCTTGGATCTTTGGTCTCCGATGAGTGTCTATCGTTTCTTGTTGATTTTTCGCCTCGGTCATGTTGTTGTTGTTGTTGTTGTTGCTACTATGCGTTTGATGATCTGCTGGGCGGTTTGATGCAGAGGAAGTTCTACGAATGCTTGGAATGTGCTAATGGGCGGATGTGTATGTTTGACACGGTTGCTTTCATGATCAGTAGTTTGTTCGTGAACATGAATATTAAGACAAGTGTCTTGTTTCATCTTCTGTTAAATTGAATGCATATTGAAGGTGTTCCATATTTTACAACGTGATTTATCTATTACAGCATAATAGCCTATTTTATCGTCCCTCATTTGATAGAATTGAGATTTGTTGCTTGAAATTCATAATCTATATCCATAGAACATTTGAAAAATTTACAGCGTGAAAACCCCGACCCCCGTGCATCGTATTTTTTTTTGCATTTCAACATTCTTCCGTAAAATCGAAAAAGCATACTAAATCATTTTTTATCGTTGCTTCACCCTCCCATTGGTTGGTATTTATTTGAAAACTGCCAGACCATTTCGCGCTTCGGCACGTGGCCACCGCAAACTAAAGCATACGGGTATCGGCCGAGGAAAACGATTCGATCAGACTTCCGACGTGAGAATTTCGTCACAGTCAGTGTTTCCATAAAATATCTGCTTTCCCGTCTATAGGTTTCGAAAATCTCGTGCACTCTCGTGGCATCCAATCGCGACAACATATGTGCTGAACACACCCGCTTCTCCAATGGTGCACATCTAAATACGGGGAGCGAAATTGGGTCGAAATCTGAAATGGATTCCGCACTTTCGTCTTTTGACTTGACTGACTGCTAAAATCCAATTAGTCACTAGTCGCGTCCTATATTACATCAATTAATTCGAAAATACACGGATTGCGGCATGTGTGGGCATTTGATCCGCGTTGGCGGATGGTTTCCGTGGAAATCGCTGAAAATCGACACTGAATGCGGTATGTTTACACTTTACACATTTCGTTTGTGATATTACCATTCAAGAGTGAATTTACAAATAGCCGAATCTTTTAATTGAGTGCCATTGGCCATATTTCGTCCAGTAGTTGATAAGTCACTTGATGTTGTAATAAACAGGGTTGTTTATCCGTTAATGATTAACAACCTTGGTCGGATCAATCAATTTGATATGCTCACGGATAATGGGAATGATCCATCATCCAGGAAAAAATCCACTAAACTTTCCCAGCTTAATGCCAAGCAGGAAAAGGTCCCCCCTATTGTGGTAACCACTTCCGATTTCCATGCTCTTCGCACGGAACTTTGGAACATCGTTAAATTCAAGATTTCACTTCAAATTGACCGTGGGTCATTCCGCGCCAAGTGGTCACAAAAAATTCCAAAGTGAAATTGACCTCTTCCGATTTGGACCAAATTTGGAGGGAATGTTCATTTAAGTTCGAATTCTAAAATTCCAAAGTTGTATGCTGATCGTAGCACCCCTCGATCAAGGGGCACATTTTTCATTTTTCATTATTTTTTAGAAACCACTACTGTCTTTTGTTCATATCTCCGGAACAAATAAAGCTACAAATTGCATTAGGTATTGTTTTAATAAGGAAATTAGACAAGAAATGTAAATCTGTAACTTTTGTTTCTGTACAATGTTGCCAAATATTTTTTATTTTTGTTTGAAAACTTTAAATGCATTTTTCTCATAATACATGTCGTTTAATTTAATAATGATTTCTTCCCATTATTATTCGAATCCACTTGCTTTGCACGTTTTGTTGCCACAACTCTAAAAGCTGAACCAGTTGTGGCACCTGAAACAGTTTTCATAATAATGGTATCAATACCAGAAGGAGCTGCTGCATTTATTTAACGAATACTGGGAATAGATGCAGCTGATGCAAAACGATGGAACAGTATTTGTTTTTCTTCGGAACAGATCTCAGATGACACAAATCTAACGTTTGTATTGCAATTCTTCATTGCCCAGTCATAGAGCTCCGTTGGCGTGTGAATAGTGGCTCCTTGTAAACTAGCTCGCGTTTCCAATCTCTTCAAAGTTCATCCCAATCCGTCGCTTGGTCCTTTGCCATGTGCCGTAACAAAGTAGTGCTACTGAGTGGGCACCCAAATTTGCTTTCGTGGAAAACCAGGGTACCGCACCATCGGAGAAGTACGAGATTTTGGACAACTGTGATACCTAGGATTTGAGAAACTATTTGAAATGGCGCTGGAAAGCACGAAATGTTGTTGTGCTGTGCTCTAGAGTATCGGACATTATGACGCAGTTCAATGGTACTTTATTCTGGTGTTCAGTGTAGGCATCAAAAGTGTGAACGGTTGCCAGCAAATTATTAAAAAAACAAAAGAATAGTTTTCAGATAAATCTGCCACTACAACGACTTCACCTTCACGTAAGCTATGACAAGTGAATTTGAAAAACTCGAATTGTTTCGCTACAATATAGACGTGCTTTCGTACGGCTGGGATTGAAATGAATAATTCAAGATGAATTTTACCTGCAGATGGCTGGTCATTATCCATGTTTTTTTTTTAACCGCCAGATGACATTGCACGCATACTTTCCGACCTTCGATAATTTTTGGCAAAGTTCTTATTGTACTCGTCATGAAACCGTGCAGAAATTGGTTTCAAACTCTTGCGACGAATAACTGTCGTTGCATTGTCGCATACAGGTCTCCATATTGCTTAGCATGGCCATCACAAACACTTTTCAGTTCCGTAACACCAGGACGAAGCTTGTAATTGTGTTCCACTGTTCGGGACCTAACACCACTGCGACCAGTAATTTGATCTATTGTAGTATTTCCCGTGTCCTTAGTTTAGTGCATGTCGCATTACTCCATCACTATTGAGAAATGATGAAGTATTTGATTTTTTTACAGTTGTCATTCTTGCATTTATCTCAAGGATCCGACTCTAATTGAAAGGTCCCGCTATTTATACCCTTCGGAGTGTTGAAACACCCTCCAAAGGCACGCCCCTTTGTCAGTCAAAATTGGATTCCTTAGCAACAACATTAAGGAATGACACCGATATTGACCATGCATCAGAACCCTAGTCTTAAGCACTTCAAATTATGGAACAACGAATATAAGATTAGGAATCACATAGATGAAGACTAATTAACCCCCTTTTTCCTTGTTTTTCAAGATCATCCTCGGTGGACAAAGTCGAGTCTTATCACTATCAACAAGCTTAGCTTAGCTTAGCTTAGTCTGACTGCACGTATCGATAGTTGCACTCCGTGATTGATCTGAACCAGTGAAATTGTACAAAGAATCAACTGAATGGGGCTTGGGAGTAACCTGCCATTCTCAGTGTACATGTTCCAGTGACTCCTACCTTTAAAGATCAATAACGTCACCGGCCACGTCCTTGCAATCAGGTGGGAGAGGGAAGGAATGTTAGTGTGTGACTTTCGTTGTTTTGGGACCGTGTTTACCTCTGCATCCCACAAAAGTCACAGGAAGGAGGTTTTGTTAGTGGGTTAGGTTCGTTGGATCAGGATTCACCTTGATAAGTGATGCGATCTTTTGTTTTGTGTAGTTATTTATAAGTGTTTTCGATTTATGCTCTAAACAGCCGGCTGTTTAGAGATGTAGATCATTATTAGATGTGTGTATACCGATTTAAACCAACAATAAGGATACTGTTGGGGCCACTCACAAAGTGTGATGATGGTTTATTTTATTTTATCAATGACCAAAATAATTAATTATAAGCGGTTTGAACCGATTTAAACCAACAGCAAGGATGCTGTTGGGGCCACTCACAAAGTGTGATGGTGGTTTACTTGATTGAATATAAAATAATTATTAGAACCGATTTGACCCGATTTAGACCAACAGCAAGGATACTGTTGGGGCCACTCACAAAGTGTGATGGTGGTTTATTTAGTTCGGAAGAAAATGAATATGTATACTTCTTTTTTTATATAATAGAACGAATTTGTACTGATTCAAACCAAAAGCAAGGGTTCTATTGGGGCAACTCACGAAGTGCGATGGTGGTTTATACTATAAGGGCATAAAACAAAATCAAGAGCCATTTCGGTTTCCATAGCTTCCTAGACACTCGGCCGCAAAATAATCTTATACGACGGAAACGTCTCGATCATCGCGCGATTTACCGTATTGATTCAAATTCCGAACAGTGCGTTAAAATCATCCTTTGAAAAACACCTTTTTTACCTAAAATATTGCTGATCCGCTCAGAATGTATTTAAACTCACGACTTATCGTAATATGGACATCCTAAAAGAAAATTTTTCAAAATCCGTCCCATACAAAAACACAAGTGCTCAGAATTTGAGCGTGTTCGTAATATGAATCAGAACGGTACAAACTGTAAAAATACCATTATACAATACATACTGGTATCACGTATGCCCCATTCACATTCACTCATGCATTTTGGGTTCATTCACACTCTAAGTCATAGAATAAAATTCATTCAACGTTCATTCATAATTTTTTTGTTCTGTCTCCACACACACTAATACAGCTTTGTGTTTATTCCTCCTCCAAACCCCCCCCACTCCCACGCCTCATTTATCATTGAGAAAAAAGGCAGCAAGATCTACAAGATATTCCCTGCAATCATCACGTGGTAAAACTACTTACTCCCTCGTTAAAATTTAAGTCGAAATTATATTAAAAAAAAAAGTGTTTCATTAAGAACAGTGCCCATAATACTCCCAAAACGATCTCTGAGGTATGAAATCCTTAAATATATTATAGATTATGTTAATATAGGTATATTCGCAACGAACCATGTATTTTTAGGTTACAACCATGGATTTTTTGACTGACAATAAGGGCGATTTCTACTGGTTACTGCAAATTCCGGGAGACGGAAATTGTCTCTTTGGGGCAATTGTTCATCAGCTGTTTGGTATAGTACCCAGCCATGATCTGTTTTGCTCATATAGCAGGCAGCTAAGGGTAGCAGCTGTTGATGAGATCCGTGAAAACCTGGAATTTTATACTGGTCATTTGATCACTTTTGCTGAAGATTTCGTGCTGGAGAATGTTCCGATTGACGTTAAAATTCGAAGATATTTGGATGCATTATAGTCGGACGGCTTCTGGGGTGGTGCAGAATCTGTTGCTGCAATTTGCAACCATCATCAGATATCTATAGTCGTACACCAGGATAACGGAAAGATCGAGTTTGTCCCAACAAGATCCGAACATCAGGAATGGCCCGTTTATAATATTTTTATCGGGGTATGCATGATGGGGTCCGCACCCATTATGACAGCGTTTTATGTTTTCGTCCTCGGGAATTACCTGCCTTTTCTAACGCTGGATTTCAATCGAATACAGTTCTGCTGTTTGATGTAAGTATCGCAGCCACCGTCGTATCTGTTGGAGATACCAATCAATCAATATTTTCATCGCTGCACCATCAACTCACTCGAGTACCGCCAACTGAAGAGAGTTTGAATATCTACCGAGGTTTGATCGCAAGTGAACTTGAGACTCAGCCGAATTTGTTGGAGTTGTGCGGAATCGATTGCAAACAAGAAGATTTAGCTTCTTATCTATTTCGGTTGCGTATTGGCCATCATGATGCCGGATTGGCAGCATTGTCCCTTATGGCGTCACTGTTTCGCATAACTATTTTCATTCATAGTGACGTTAAAGAAACACGTCGACTTGATCCGATGGGCCTTGCGAGTGTTGCATCCGTCCACATTCTTGAAGAGGATCGAGGTGATTGTAATGTGTACTCAAGTGTGGTTTCTTTGGAAAGACTTCGTCCATCAGTGTCCGCTCAGTTGCGTCGTAAACCACCGCCGGATCATCTATTGATTGCTTCCAAAGTGTCCCGTTACGAACAGTCAGCCTCTCAGGAAACTGTTGAGGTTGAAGTATTTGTAGATGCTAGTCGCGGATTACGGTTGGCATCGCTCAACGTCCACGGCTGTCGTATGAAGAGCAAGCAGGAAGCGATTGACAACTATTTCTTGTCACAGAATGTCCATGTCGCGTGTCTGCAGGAGGTTAACCTTGACTGCCTACAGCTTATCTCGTCTAATTATCGTTGGTATATGGGAGCTGCATCTGGAAGTCGGAAGCGGGGCCTTGCCATTTTGGACTGGGGTTGGATGCCCAAATAGAAGCCATCAGGGATTATGGTTTCAGCATCCAGTACGTAGAGCTGGTCTATAAGGTATTGCATTTGATACAATTTCTATTCCTTTTGATAGTCAACATATAAGAAATATTTCATTATTACAGGTTGAAAATATTTCCCGTAGCCTACAAATAGTAAATGTTCATGGGCCAAATCAGAACTCCGATGTTTTCTTTTCCGATCTTGGAAGGTTAGTAAGTAACCTCTCGAGTTCTCGACGTGTCATCATTGTTGGGGTTTTCAACTGCCATTTGAGCAATCGAGGCCTTACTTTCTCGGAGTCCGCCCTTATTGGGAAACACGCTGGTCATGATAATTTTAACGACAACGGGATGCAGATGCGGCTGTTCTTGAATTTGTACTGTTTCGCTGCTCGATCCACTCAATCTGTTGCAAACGCTAGTTTCAGGTGGACGTGGTCCAATGGTAGATCCAAGAGCCAAGTAGATCACCTATTGACGCACATCAACTCTGAGTTGTACCTCAAGCACTTACAGTGTAAGTCCCCTCGATCTGTAACTACCGATCATAGAGTGTTGATGTGCAACATCACTGAGAGCCGCTCTGTTCCGTGCACGAATTCACGCGTGGGACAATTCAGTAGACCAGTCACTCGTTTGAACCCGGCTCCATTGCGCAACGAAAATGTTCGCTTAAAGTTCTGCATGGAACTGGAGAACCGCGCAGGTAGCATAAATTCATCCACACCTTTACAGGAGCATTGGTCAAGGCTCCGGCAGAAGGTGTACCAGTCAGCCGAGTCGGTCCTGAGGAAACCCATACGTTTCATGAACCGAGAGTGTAGAAAAGCTCTTGCCAAGGTGAAGAAGATGTCGTTTTGGGTTAAAAGGTCTCCACACCCAAAGTGGACCTATAGACTAGTAGAGGCCCAGCAAGAGTTACGCAAACTCCAGCATGATCACGAGGAAAAAGAAATCGAAGCGTTTTTTAAGGACCTTCATAAGTACCCAGCTGGTGAGAGGATAAATCGAACGTTTCGCTACCTAAAACGGCACAAGAAAAAGGGTGTGGCCACACGTAAAGAGACAACGATCCGTCTAAATGACTGGCTGCTAGTTGACGACGGCGCTACGCAGATACCAACGTTGCTACCTGAACCAGCTAATGAAGATCTTTGCTCCGGTCCTACTTTAAGCGAGGTAGAGTCTATCGTTACTGAACTGAAAAATGGAAAGACTCCAGGAGTGGATGGGCTTTGCAGTGAGTTTTTCAAGTACGCCGACGAGCAGACCCTCACCGAATTACACCAGCTGGTGACGAAGGTTTGGGAACAAAATGTGCTGCCAGAGGAGTGGAAGCAGGTCATTGTTGTGCCTATTCCCAAGACTAAGAACCCTAAGACGGTTGCCGAATACCGGCGTATCTGTCTCAGCTGTACCGGCTACAAAGTTTATGCCATCTGGCTCCTTCGCAAGCTTCAGCACCTTACCGGACCGTTGGGAATACATCAAGCCGCCTTTCTCCAGGACTGGTCCACAACTGACCATCTGCACGTACTCCAGAGGATATTGCAAGAGTATTGGAATGGAGGAAAGCCGCTCCTTCTTATGTCGCTGGATATCGAAAAGGCATTCGACCAAGTGTCGTTGGAGTCGTTGCCAGCTATACTACGAGGTAACTTTATGTCTTTGTTTTCCAACTATTAATCCCATTCAACATCATCTCTGCTTTTTCCTCGGACCGTGCAATGTTCGAGTCTTATCACTATCAACAAGGCATAAAAAGTAACAAGGACTAAGATGTGTTCCTTTGATTACTGAAAAATCCTGTTCCCCTAGTTTGAAGTAGTCAGGACTAGGAATCGGTGGTAGATCTTACATCCCTTATCGTACCACGAAAAGGTGATCCACCCACGTTACGGGGGGTAATTGTGTGTCTTGTGTGTTTTAGGGTGTCGGAAGGCGTGTATGGGTGTTTCTGCATGTCGACCTAGCTGTCAAAACGTTTATTGAAAATTAATGCTTACTGACTAGCATTACATCCACTTTTGTTTATAATCAGAATTCTTTTTTTTTGCTCTCCAAAAATTTACCAATTTAATCATGCACAGTGAAAGCACGGAATTTCAGAAATAATGCACACGTCTGTCGTGCCGCTTCAAGGGCATTATTCCAGCCGACTTCCGTTTACCCGCCATGGCTCCAAAAAAAAACACGTCTACTAACGCCAAATGTAACCAACAGAATCTTTGTGCTAGCCTCGAATCGAAGTCGAGTATGCTACTTCGTTAATTTCCCCTTTCCGAATCTCTCCAGTTCGGTTTGGTGTCTTCTCACACCATCATTCTAATTTCATCATTCTAGCCTATCTCTCTCTAATCCGAAAAAGACTCGCTTCCTGATAGACTTCACCTTCGTTCCGATTACTCTATACCATATTCTGTTCTCTCATTCTCACCCCACGTTCATTCGGAATTGGTTAACTCTCGTACTGGAAACGATTTCCGAACTTTGGCTTTCAACCTCGGCGATCGTTTTCCGGTTCAGATTAGCATTTCGATTTTCGTGCAGTTATGAGCTTTCTTTACATACACACAGATTTGCGCATACCCTTTTTTCTTTGTAATTACTACCCCGTTCTCATTTGATTTACCTTGTACACGCTTTTGTAGAATTTACTTTTCTTACTAATAACTGCTATACCTACTACAACGTCTATGTAAGCAAGTTACAGGAATTCAAATTCGCATCCCTGATCGTCATCCGCAACACCTATCTAAAAGAATGTGCTGTGTATGTATGTCTGGAGTTCCACTCCGATCTCAAAAAGTACTCCCTCAGCCGTCGCATTCTTATGTCATGATGCTTGACATCCTGGCTCAAACCAGTAAAGTCTTCTCGAATCCATCCCAACCGAATTCCAGTCGCAATCAAGCCCAGATAACCAAACCGAGCACGCCCCTTGCTAAGCAATCTCTGGATCTAAATTTCGCAAAAAAAAAAACGAACCTCTTTGCAAGCGGCAGCTAGTAGGATGAATCTCTCTGATTTGGTATTGTGTATATGAAATCCACGACGAAATGGCATCAAACACATTAGAAAGAAATATCTGTCTTCAGCTATCGATCAATAATTGATATGATAATTATTATCCGCTTCATTCATATACAATTACAGATATTCTAGCTCGTTAGAGGTTGAAATTGTCTGTTTTTCAATGTTGAGCTTGATATTGAATCTTCTTTTCTAATTGCGGGGGTAAGGGCTACTTCGGTGTCACGATCAGTTTTTTTGTAGAATCCTACCGATTTCTGGAGGTCTCTCCTTCAGAAAAAAAAATCAACAAAAACGAAAAAGGGCATCAAATGAATGGCAGTGCTGCCAGAAAAGATTGAAAAATTGGTTCTCATGGTGGTTGAAGGATGTTTGAGTGTGTTGAAGAGTGTCGAAGAGTGTTTTTGATGTGTTTAACACAAGGTGGCAAAGTGGCTTACCCCCTGAATAGAACACACCATTTTCCACTCGGTATATGCAAACTTCTAATGTACTAGACAGATGCGCCAGAGATGCTTAAAACATTAACGCCTAATATATGAAAAAAAAATCAAAAATGTCATATTTTAAACGTTAATAGATGACATCTTCAAAGACATCTATTTGATCTCGAAATTCTGGATCGTATGCAAAACATGAGCAAATTACAGTTTTGTCCTATATTTCACATTTTTGTCTTTTTTTATGGCTGACCATAAATAGTTATTTTGGCGTTCTTGTACCAAAAAATATAGATTTAAGTCCGTTGTGCACTTACCTTCTGAAATTTTTTAAAATAATTGGTTTGGATATTAATTCCATTGCTTTAGAAAATGCATCAGAAAAATAAAAAAAACACTTTTCTTTAATTTGTTTTCCGAAAATGTTACATTGCGTTGAACTTTGTTTTAGATAGTCTATCTTATGTAAAAATGCTGTGGGACACGATGGGGCATCAAACCAAATATTTAGATGCATCAACTTAAAAAAATCACGTTTAAAGTTTTTAGTTGCTAAATAATATTTAAATTTGGCAACACTGTTCTTGGTAATGAAATCGATTTTTTTTTGTTTAAATATTATTTCACACAATAAGTTATGAGAATGAATCCACTTATTAAGAGGAAATGAAAAAAAAAATTAAAAAAAAAAGTTTTACCCTCATAATTTATGACTTTCGTTCATTCAAAATGCAATATCTCAGGAACTACGCAAATTACTTTTTGTCATTAAGTGTTTCTTATGTAAAAAAGGATGAAGAACACGATGGTGTCTTTAAAATGAAAATTAAACGACATGTATTATGAGAAAACTGCATTTAAAGTTTTCAAACAAAAATAAAAAAATATTTGGCAACACTGTACAGAAACAAAAGTTACAGATTTAGATTTCTTGTCTAATTTCCTTATTGAAACAATACCTAATGCAATTTGTAGCTTTATTTGTTCCGGAGATATGAACAAAAGAAAGTAGTGCTTTCCAAAGAATCACGAAAAATGGAAAATGAGACACGCGATATATGTTCACGGATTTGAGATTAAATTCATGAAAATTCGATTTATTCCACGTTTATGGGACCTTAGTCATGAATTCAAAAGAACTAGTATTTCAGCTTATCGTGATTTTTTGTTCACGAATATCGGACCGTCTGTTTTTTGCGTATACAGTCAGGAAAATGATTAATCCATGTATACAATAATAATATCCCAGTCCTTCACTGATTATGCCTACTGGGATGAATAACCTTTAAGGGCCACCCACAATAGTCCGTCACCGTCAGCGTCAACTGACAGCTTGGTTTGAGCCAACGCTATGCAGTTTAGCAACCCACAAAGATGCGTTGCGCTCACTGCGCGCCAGTACTAAAACGCTGACGCTGTGCTAAACTTTGAAAATTTTCAAAATTGATGCAGCGTCATGTTGCTGTTTTGTCACATCAGCGTAATCAGAAGCGTATTTTGTGCCGTGTTGCTTTGAACACATCATGGAAAACATTGATAGTAGGAATTTGCATTTGTAAGAAGGGCCAACCCCAATTTCCAAACAAATGTCAGTGATTTTTTTTCAATAAAATACAACTAGTGAAATAGCTTTGTAGACAATTTAAACTATTGCAATGTTTTTTTTATATTCTTTAACAATATTGTGTGAATACATGTTTGGCCAACACATTTCGGTTAACGTATACAGATCGTGTCGCATTGTTGCCTCTCTGAAGGGCCGCAGAGTTAATACATCTCAGAGGATCAACTAATGTACGCCATTCACCAAGTTCACTGACGTTCCCATCACCATCCCTCCTGACTCTGGACAGCCGTTGATATAAGTTGTCTTGAATTGGAGGTAGGTAAACATCTGGATATGGCCGGAGCAAGTTATTCTTAAAAGGAAATGCAGCCGGGGGCCATATCCAGGGGGAACAATGAAATACGGCATCACTTCATTTGAGCCTGGCAACTTGCCCGGTGCTTGCAAATCCAACTCGCCATTCACCAATCGCCTCCCAAATTCAGAATGTTCGGACTTATTTTTTAAATATGAAATCTTCTACCAAAACAAATGATCAAAACGAGATTATGCTACTGTCAAAACGTAACGCGTGACGCATGATTGTGCGCAAGCACTGCGTCAATGCGTCCGTCAGCATTTTTAGTACATGACGGATGCGTTGACACTGACGGTGACGGTGACGGTGACGGACTATTGTGGGTGGCCCTTTAGAGTTAAATCCCCTTCAAAAACAAAAACAAACCAAACAATTGATTATGCCTTCGAGAGACCCCACTAGTAATAATACCCAGTACATGGATAGCCTTTTATAACTACCACTAATCAGCAATTTATTAAGGCATTTTATTACCTTAAGATTCATCCCATCTGTCATCGCCCGATCCCATTATCTATGTCGGAATATGATGCCTTTGGCTCTACACTAAAAATGATGTCATTGTATATTTATGTGTCACTCTTCGGAATGACTCGGATGCTGTTACTATTCTAATGCCATCCGAAACCCAATTTAGTTTTCGCATAGGACGGCTAAGGTGGCTCCGTTGGCCGTTGGTGTAATGTTATCGGTTCTATCTCGGTCAGGATGTTTTTGTTCACTGTAGAAGTGCTCGGAGAGAATGCTAGTTGGAGAGCAGGTATAAGCTCCAGTAGGTACGTAATTTGCTACAGAGTGGAACAAAATAGCCCAATGTCATTCGCCCCCTCCATGTGCTCGTGCTGTAAACATTTCCTCTCAATCCGACTCATCCAAGCCGAAAAGAAATATGAAACCGAAAGCTAGTAGCAGCCATACATAAATAAATTGATTGGAGGATTTTTGCATTGTTCTTCCATGATGTCACCGATCAAATCGCAGATCGAGTGGTTAGAAGTAGTTTTATTGCAGTGTTCACTTTTTTGTTCGTATCTGAATTATGTATAATGCTACCGGCAGAGGCAGGAATACGATGAAGCTCGATGAAGCAGTCATCCATCAAAGAGACTTTAAAATATTAAGTCTCTAAGGCTATATTTTGTTCATTGTAAAGCGACTGGGAAAATAAAGAGGCTCAATGTCAGATTTGGCAAGTCAAACAAGTTAATCTCTTGGATGTAGGTTAACCGAATTCGAGTTCTGCATGTGGTGTGGGCGCTAAATATTGAATTAATTGCACAATCCATTCCGAATGCGTGGCCATCGCGTGCAGATGGGAAAGCTTATTTTACATTTGTAAGCAAGCAGTTCGTTTTCAAATTATCCAATGGATTTGATAATGTATACCGTATGCGTGATAATGCTTGCACCATTGAGCAATGGCAAAATTAAAAAAAATTCTCAAACATTTCGTTTTCGAGTTTTTTTTTATTTATTCAAAGGGGGATGTTACTCAGAGTCTTATACTATGTTAATCAACGATCGAGTTTCCACTTGCTGCAAAAACGGCCTCCACACGCTTCCAGAATGCACGGCAGGTTCTAATAATGTAGTCTGGATCCATTTCTCTCCAGGTACGGGTCAATGTTTGCCTGAGGCTTGCTGTACTCGGGTGGCGTTTAGAACAGGCCTTGGCCTTCATGACGCGCCATATTGAGTAATCCAGCGGATTAAGATCGGGGCTGGATGGCGGCCACATATCCGTCACCAAGAACGGAAGATGTTCCTGCAACCACTTCTTAGTGCGGTTCGAGGTGTGGCACGGAGCCCCATCTTGTTGAAATACAACATTTGGCTTCGGACCGTACTGTTCTTTGATCCACGGAAGAACATACTTACTTAAAATCCCGATGTAGACCTCCGTGTTGACCTTGTCGCCTTCTGGAATGAACATCGGGTTAATTTTTTTGCCATCGGAAGCCACCAATCCAAACACCATAACGCTAGGAGGATGCTTGGTCAGATACACGTTCTTGTGCTTGTCGGCCACGTCTTTTACCGGAAGAAAACTAATATACCGGAAGATTCTGGAATTTGATACGAGATCGACGGTAAACAGGATTACCGGATTTTTTCACTTAAGGAAGTTCAAGATTTTCTTGCATCGTTCGACCCGGAGCTCCTGGATGCGGTTGGTAATCATGTGAGTTTTTTTTTCCGTGCCCTCGACTTCGCCCCGCTTCCTTTACGATCTTCCGTGCCGTAAAGTAACTGATCCCGTGTTCCTTTGCCATTTTCCTTATTGAACGCACTGGATTCACCCGAATCTTCCTTTTGATAGCAGCGATAACCCTCGGAAGACCTGTGGCCACCTTCGCGGATAGTTGCCCTTTCTTTTCTCGGTCTAAAACCCATTTGACGGTCCACCGGGACACTCCCGGTGCGACATTTGCGCGTGGGACAAATCACGAATACGCTGCCACTTCGTCATGGTGCAACTGTCAGACTAAGTAAATAATTTTCTTTTATACACAGCCTATTACACGGCGGATGAGAATGACTCAAATTTGAGTTTAGTTCACTCATAATCGCCAAAAGTGCAGGAACTTAGCGATGAGTAAAATTTGTCTCATGGTTTCCTGTGGAAAACCTAAAAAATCTGCCGGAAAATGAGAAAACTGACGAAAATTTTATTCAGTCTCGGAGTAGTACCAATAGACTGAGAGAATCCAATCTTTACTTTTCTCAAATTCGGGAATTTTTCCCTGGAAAATCCTGGAAAAACCTGGAAAAACATGAGACAAATTAACTCATCGCTGAGTTCCTGCACTTTTGGCGATTATGAGTGAACTAAACTCAAATATGAGTCGTTCTCATTCGCCGTGTACAGTATGAGCTATACACGGTAAGAAAAAAGTACCCAACGGAAAGTTCACTTTTACCTACTTTTGACTAGTTTGTCTCCTTTTCTCCTTCTAATGTTGTCAAAAACGGAGGAGCAAAACCACCCAACAGGGGTAGTAAAGTGTGGGAACCCAACGTTGGGTATAATAGTATTTACCTACTGTTGGGTACAACTAACTTACTTTTGAAAGCTAGTGGAAAATTCCATACGAACTGCACACAAGTAAATGAAAATTACTTTGACCCGCTTTACCTACTTTTGGGTTCCTGCACTATAGTGCCGAGATGAGTGAAAAGAACTTAATTTTGGGTACTTTTGACGTAGGATTACGTCTTTCGGCAACATATTGGGGGTGCAATTTCAAAAAAACCAAGATCGACCGCGGGACGAAAATAGGTCAGGTTTTGACCACATATACCTCTGTCAATAGCAGATGAATTTTAATTCTAAACAAGCCAAAGAATTGGGAATTTATCTACCAATCTGCTAAACTGAACACTTTATTAATTTTCAATAGGTCACTATTGAAAAATACACAAATGTCCAACTGTTGCAATGGTGATCAAAATTATCACCGATTACCTGCAAACAGCGCATTCCCTAACACAGATTTAAAAATCGAATTCGATCCTGTCTCACTGAACGGTGCTCATTCAATCACCGTGTGTGGTGGTGTCCGGTCGTCAACGTCAGCAAAAGCAGCATCAGCAACAACATTGCTCTTAGCGTGTGGCGTTTACATTGTTCTCCAGTACACCACGGGCTGCTCTGCCTGTGAGCTGCAGAGCCCACATGAGCACCCATAGAAGGTGGAAGAAGCCGCTGGATCGAAATCAGTTTCCTCGTGAGTAGCTGTGGGTCATCTATGCCAAGCGTGTCAACCTTGCTCCAAACAATTAACAGCTCCCCAGCCTCACCCTAATAGCTCAGCATTACTCAACCTTCACGACTAAACGGTCCTTTTCAGAACCACTACAAATTTGTTAAAGAGTATTTATGTTTTGGATATTGTATATGTCATCAATCGGATGTCAGTTTCCGTAAGCAGCTAACTATCAAAGCTCAACCTGGTCTATAGAAGGTGTGGAATTGTAGGCCTGAATGTATTGGTGCAATTCGTTTTCACTCGGTTTTCATTTCGATTCGCACGATTCGTTTACTCAGTCACCCTTGTAGTGACGTCATAAAGTTTGTTTCGATCGGCATAGGAAATTAATATGAATTATATAATTTGTGTATGTTACCAAAATTTATGAATGGTCTGCCACTAAATGTTGAGATAATTAATTGATTATTGAACATCACACTGTGTATACCATGAAAAAGCAGCCTGTTTGTGTGTTCCATGTAACATACAGCTCGCCAGCCTTATCCGTGTTGAACACCCTAATAGATCAGCATTACTCAACCATCACGACAATCGGTCCTTTTCATGACCATCATAAATTTGGCAAAGAGTATTTTTTTACGTAGGCAAAGAGTATTTTTTTACGTCTTTCGGCAACATATTGGGGGTGCAATTTCAGATAATAAAATTCGACCGCATTACGAAAAGGTGTTGATCACATACATATAACTCTGTCAATAGCAGATGGATTTTAATTCTAAACAAGCCAAACGATTGGAAATTTATTTAGCAAATTTCTAAAATAAACACTATCAATTTTCAATAGGTCACTATTGAAAAATAAACAATGCAATGGTGATGAAAATTATCACCGATTACCTGCAAACAGCGCATTCCCTAACACAGATTTCAAAATTGAATTCGATCCTATCTCACTAGAAGGTGCTCATTTAATCACCGTGTGTGGTGGTGCCCGGTCGACGGTGTCCGCAGCAGCAGCATCAGTAGCAGCAGTTTCGGCGTGTGCGTTTACATTGTTCTCCAGTACACCACGAAAGGCAGCCTGAAAGCAGCGAGCATCCATAGAAGGGAAGAAGAAGCCGCGTCGCGATCGATATCAGTTTCCTCGTGAGTAGCTGTGGGTCATCAATGCCTAGCGCCGTCAACCTTGCTCCAAACAATCAACAGCTCGCCAGCCTCATCCTTGTTGAACACCCTAATAGCTCAGCATTACTCAACCATCACGACTAAACGGTCCTTTTCAGGACCACCACAAATTTGTTAAAGAGTATGTTCTGGACATTTGTAAAGGTCATCAATCGGATGTCAGTTCCCGCAAGCAGCTAATTATCAAAGCTCAACCTGGTCTATAGAAGGTGTGGAATTGTAGGCCTGAATGTATTAGTGCAATTCGTTTTCACTCGATGTTCATTCCGCTTCGCACGATTAGTTGCATTCGTTTACTCAATCACCCTTGTAGTGACGTCAAAAAGTTTGCTTCGATCGACGCTTACATAGGAAATTTAATATGGATTATTGAATTTCTTGTATGTTACCGAAATTTATGAATGGTTAGTAGCGGATGTTGAGATAATTAATTGAGATTAATTGATTACTTAATTATCACACTGTATACCATGAAAAGAAGCCTGTTTGTGAGTTTTTGCCTGTTTTCTAGTAAGGAGATATCATAAAAAAAACAAATCACCAGCTGGTATTTCCCGGCGGCTTTACAAAATAATACAATCAAACAAAATCATCATGCAGAGCTAGCTAGGATTTGTTTTACTTTCACAAATCCAGCTGAACATTGCATTAGGTCCTAAGTAACATTGATCGATTCTCTTCGTCGACTTTCTCTTTCTCTTTAATAACTTGAGCATAGAACCGTTTCTTGATGTGTTTGTCGTATAAGATGCTAGATAAAAGCTTCTTTTATCGATCTGTGTGCTGAAAATACCTGGGTATATCTTTACATGGCCGTGGGGATGCAAAGAGAAAGTGGACGAAGAGAATCTGTCAATGTTACTTAGGACCTACTTGAAATTACATACGTCAGGGCTAGATAGATCTCCACAGGATTTACAAAAAAAAACCAAAATCGACCGCATTTCGAAAATTCAGGCATAACATTTGATAACGGCACAAAAGTATTTGTAAACAAACTTTCTAAGGTCCTTTACACGCGAACCAAAGTACGCCCACGCAAACCAATACCACTTTCGGAAAGGTGATAGTTGCCCCTATCCGATGATGTTGTTGGTTTGCGCGGGCATACTTTGGTTTGCGTGTAAAAGGCCTTAGAAAGTTTGTTTACAAATGCTTTTGTGCTGTTATCAAATTAATGTAAGGCCTAAATTGGTCAGGTTTCTACCAATAGCAGATGGATTTTAATTCTAAACAAACCAAACGATTGGAAATTTATCTACTAATCTGCTAAAATGAACACTATTAATTTTCAATAGGTCACTATTGAAAAATACACAAATGCCCGACTGTTGCAATGGTGATCAAAATTATCACCGATTGCCTGAAATCAGAGCATTCCCTAACACAGATTTAAAAATCGAATTCAATCCTGTCTCACTGAATGGTGCTCATTCAATCACCGTGTGCGGTGGTGTCCGGTCGACGGTGTCCACAGCAGCAGCAGCAGCAGTAGCAGCAGCAGCAGCAATGCTTTCGGCGCGTTTTCTCCCGTACGCTACGAAAGGTTGCCTGCAAACAGCGAGCTGCAGAGCCCACATAAGCAACTATAGGAAGAAGAAGCACCACCGCTTGGAATCAGAATCAGAATCAGTAGCTCTTCGTGAGTCGCTCCGTGCGGGGTCGGTCATCTATGCCAAGCGTGTCACCCTCGCTTCAAACAACATACAGCTCGACAGCCTCATCAGTGTTAAACACCCAGCTCAGCATTACTCAACCATCACGACAAAACAGCTCTTCTCAGGACCACCATAAATTTTTTAAAGAGTATTATTTGAACATTTGTCGAGGTATCCCATCTTAAATTCCTACAATCAATTTTCGCATATTTTTCATTAATGGAAAAAGCCAAAAAATTCCGTGCGTTTTGTGCACGGATATGCGTAATTACGTCATCATAAAACGAAGCTTTTCCATGATACCGTGATAGCATGCTAGACGGTACCTATGTTTATGCCTTTTGATGCAAATTTGAAGCCCCTCCTATTAAGAGAATTATGCCAAAATCTAATCGTGTCGAATTCTCTTAGTAGGAGGGGCTAAAAATTTGCATCTAAAAGCATAAAGGTACGTAGCGTCCGGTATGCAGATTTCATTTTCGAATACGAAAATTGATGGGCAGTTCAATCTATTCAAATTTCTACAATTGTACGAAATCAATTTAATATTTACTATACTTTTGCTATACTACCTTTCGTAATCCTACGTCAAATCTATGGTCGTGTCTTGGATACAACCTCTTACTTTTTCTTTAAGGTAATTGATAGATTAGGATCATAGTTTACTATAGATATGCAAATAGTAGGTAAATCTTAACATTTGAATCAACACCAATGAATTTTTTCTAACCGTGTAGGTTACGTACATGCAAAGAAAACCAAGGCATTGTATGCACAGGTAAAACGGGAACCCAAGGGGTAAGTCACTCAGCACATCCCGAATAGAAATTTACATTAACCCAACGTTTGATTTTGATGTCTACATCAGCATCGAAATCAAATGTATGCGTGATGTCAAACATTAGAAAACATTATGATTTAGTTGTGATGAAGTTTGATTCTAATGTAACGTTAGGTTCAGTTGTCATTGAATGTATTCTGATGTCAAATTTTACATCGTCAAGACGTTTGATTCTGATGTAACGTTTGAGGCTAATGTATTTTTATGTACTTGGACGTCACACTGAAGTCTGAATACATTAAGGGTACAGCAATACACGTTAAAATTTAATGTATTGAAGATGTCTGCTGATGTTTCCTACATTACAATTTCTATTCGAGATTGTGCCGAAATTATATTCTACAAAGCTTGGGCACATCCATCGGCACATTTTCGGCATACCTTCGGCACAATCTCGTAGGCATTAGATTGCTGTTAATAAAATGGGAGCACTGCTGAACAACTTTCATTCAAGTTGTTCAGAACATTACGTGCTGTTTGACTGTATGTTCAGGAACATCTTCTAATTGAATATATCAGAGGAACTCAGACCAGCAGTTCTCTTATAGATCTAAATACGAAATGTAGGTTCTAGAGTGGGCTCAAGAGAAAGAGGCAGTTAATCAGACCTTATTAGTACCCTTAATTCTAACTAAACAAACTAAAGAAGTTTAGTCATCACCCTCTATAGTTGGTCTCCAACAATGCTCCCCACCGGTTCCAACTCTTTCCGGCCGAAAGGCTAGGTTTCTGGTCTGCCTTTGAGGGCATTAGAAAACACTAAAACAAAGGACTTTTATTACCCTATGGATCACAAATTTAGCACACCCGTCACTTCCCGCGTCATCCTCAATCCGATTTATCCTTGCGATTTCAAACCAAAACATTCAAGTTGTCAGAAATAACAGGTTGCCGGGATGGGTATTTTACTAACAATTGCAGCTTGCTCTATGACCGGCACAATCGGCATACTTGCGGTACACTGACAAAAAAGATGACCCAAGATTGGTGTGCGGAGTGACCTACCCCTAGCGGGTACCTTAGGGGCTGTCCATAAACTACGTAAACAGTTTAGGGGGGGGAGGTTGACAATTATCCACGGCCCATACAAATTTTAATTTTTTTGTATGGACAATTGTCTACGCAGGGGGAGGGGGGGGGGGGGGTTAATAATCCCAAAAAACTGTCTACGTAGTTTATGAACAGGCCCTTATTTGTAAGATGGTGCAAACATTATCACGCATACGGTACAAGGTACATATATGTCCCTAAATTCGGTTTAATATGAAGCCTTCAATTACATTGTATGCCGTATCTTATGTAATAATTGAGCTGCAGTCGATATTTAACTGTCAACATGTAAGCTTAGATATTCTTATTATTTGGATATTGATTACGCACGACTGAAAACTGTTTAATCTCACCATTTTAACATGAAAACATTACAGGTACGGGGATGTAATGTCAGTCTACTGTACTCAAATTAGGTCTTTAAATCGATGCAACTTCGTCCAATCGAAGATGAACCTCGATCTACAATGGTTCGGCTGTTCGGCATTTGAAATCGTGCTTCTTTTTCACTCCTTATCATTCATACGTAACCACATTGTTGACGTCACTTTCACTTCTCGCGTAAGAACTGATGAGGATGAAACAGACAGTGTTTTCTTTCCTGATGATCCAGATAACATAAATCACGATGCTTTTAGAATACAAATAAAGCCAAATAGATCACGACTATTGTCGCTATATTCAAAGTCTGGCGGATAGAATTTCGATCTACCATAAAGCGGAACCAATTCAATATATTTTACACCAACAATTGAAAAGGTACTATCAACTTTTATAAACAAAACGTTGATTATTCTTTCCTCGCCAATCGAACGCAAATTGCCGGCATCGTCGGATAGGGGAAACTTTCCCCAACCCAAAGATGGTGTTAGTTTGCGTAGACGAGCCTTGAGTCACGAGAAAAGGGTTTCCGAAATTTTGTTCGCAATAGCTGATGTGCTCTTTTGTGTTGTTGGTCGTGAATTGCTCGATTGGTTCCGCTATTTGACAGCTCAATTGGATATAACGACTATAATCACGACCACACATATAACGAACTGTCATGTCAAGTGACAGCAAGCCGAACATAGCTCCTAAGAAACATTGGCAGATTCACTTTGTAGATTTTCTCTATGCATCCCACGGCCATGTATAGGCACTTCCAGCTATTTTCGACACATAGTTCAATAAAAGAAGCTACTATCTAGCATCTAATACGGCAAACACGAAAAGAAACGGTTTTGTAGCCAAGCTATTAGCGAAAGAGTAAGTTGACGAGGAGAATCGATCGATGTTACTTAGGACCTAATGCATTATTCGGCTTGATAGTTTTTCGAAGGGCCTACATGGTAAATGAATATGACTCATATTTGAATCCCATTCACTAAAATTCGCAAAAACATAGGTCATACAATGAGTAAATTTTTACTTAACTATGAGTAAATCAGGCATAACATTTGATAACGGCACAAAAACATTTGTAAACAAACTTTCTAAGGCATACACGCTAACCAAAGTACGCCCACGCAAACCAACAACATCATCGGATAGGGGCAACTATCACCTTTCCGAAAGTGCTATTGGCAACAATCGATACGAAACTAACGATTTTAAATTGGCTCACAACTTGACTAGCCTATTGGTCCCAAGCAAATCGATTACGTACCCCATTCTAGTCAAAATTCTAGTACTACACTATGTTTGTTTTGATTCGCTATGAAAGTTTGACAGATAAAATGAGGGGTTAGTGGATTTTCCTATGTTTCGAGGGGTGAATCGATTAGCTTGGGACCGAAGATAGTACCAGAGCTGAGCCAAAAAGTTGAGCACGTTTCTTCGGGACTTTCTTGTCTTAGAGTTACCTCTATGCTATTGGTTTCCGTGGGCGTACTTTGGTTCGCGTGTAAAGGGCCTTAGAAAGTTTGTTTACAAGTGCTTTTGTGCCGTTATCAAATGTTATGCCTGAAATGTCACACATATATGAGTAAATGTCACTTAGATATGAGTGACATTAACTCATAAAGGGTGTATTCGATAAAAATGGCACACCGAACATCTTCTGTAACTTTTGAACCGTATATGTAAAAAACCTGCAAATTTGAGTAAATCTTATTCATAGTGTATTGTTTACATCTGTCAGGTTTCATACAGTAGTTATTCATACAGTATTCATACAATCAAAATCCAGAGGCGTCCCATCAAGCTTGAGATTGCAAATACAACTGTGTCTCGTGTGATAAGAACCTTCAAGGAGCGTCTGAGTGCCCGGAGAAAGGAAGGGAGTGGTCGTAAAGTGGTCCAATGGACAGTAAAATGGCCAGGAAAGTGGTGCAACAGTTCAAGAACCGTCCAAACATGTCAATTCTAGATGTCGCTAAAAAGTCCAAGGTGTCAGTCGGTTTTGTGCAGAAAACCATGAAGCGTGCTGGGTTACATGTTTACAAGTTGCTCACCAAATCGTGTTGCACCGTGATGGATGACGAAACTTACGTCAAGGCCGACTTCCGTCAACTTCCTGGGCAAGAATATTTCGTTGCCAAGTGTGGGTTCGATGTTCCGGAGGATGTTCGAAAGAAGAAATTATGGAACTTCCCAAAGAAGTTCCTGATCTGGCAGGCAATTTGCGGATGTGGTGAAATAAGCGCTTCCTTCATTTACACGGAAGAGTGCCTTAAGAAGCGTCTCTTGCAATTCACAAAGGATCAACCACAGACAAACAGACATAACACATTGAATATTTCTCACTGTAAAACATCGTCGCTAAAACATTACCGCCATCTGTTGAATACACTGTGGTGGGTAGTACGCTGAACAGATGGTGGTAGTGTCTAAACGTCAAACGCAAGGGAATTGACTATGCGCGCCACAGTCGGCGGTACTACCAACTAAGATACTTTGAAATTGACCGTTAAATGCTTGTTCGATGAACAACTTGCGAGTGTTATGTCTGTTTGTCTGCGGATCAACTGTGTTTTCGCCTGATCTAGCATCCTGTCACTACATTCGAAACGTAGCGGAGTGGTACCGAGCCAACGGAGTTAATGTTTTGCCAAAATATATGAACCCCCCAAATTCACCGGGACTTCGCCCAATTGAAAAACTCTGAGCAATTATGAAGACGGAAATTCGCAAACATCCCAAAACTATTAAAAAAGAGCTGGAGTTGAAGAAAATTTGGGGGAAAACAACAAAAACACTGGGAAAATCGGTTGTACAAAATTTGATGGGTGGAGTGAAAAGGAAGGTGCGGGCATTTGGGATGGGAGACGAAATTGAATAAAACAAATTTTGTAAATCATAACTCATAAGTAGTTTTTCAATCCATGAAAATTTTAAGAAAATCCGATTATCGGTTTAATTTTGGTGAGTAAATATGTGTGTGCCATTTTTATCGAATACACCCTTTATTTGATAAAAACTTACTCATTCTACGAGTTCTACTTACACTCAAAAAATATTCAATCCTAAATAGTATAAAAGCTACGCTAAATTGCAACTCTCCTGACCGACGCATAGGTCTGTGAGAATACGAACTTAGTGTAAAATTGGGATATGCATAGTTAGTATAAAATTATGTTTAATATGCATAACCACTTTTGTGTTCGAGTACAGGCTTTTTGTTGCTGTCATTAATTTCATTCGTTTTGTTTTTCTTTATAAATTAATGTAAATAATCGGGAAAATATTCGAAAGATCGCTATTACATATTACATTCCGCAAGCTCATCTACTTCATTAAGGAACCTGTTTTTCATGTGAATCCTAAATTCGTCTGGTTTCATCATGTTGATATACTTCTCCAGTATTGAATAATCCTGCATCTGCGATTGTGCAATCTGCATCAGAATGTGGACCACAATGTCTGAATGGTATCTTCCTTGTGTCTGTTCGAACTGTACCTGTACTGGTGTAGAATCACCAGTAGCTAGTAGAGCAGAAGCTTTCCAGAATCCATCCCCTGGAGAGCAACACGTCCGAGTTCCATCAGAAGCTGGAACCGTACGATCTTTCGGATGATGGCATCCTTGATGACTATTGACAAACTGCTGTGCATCCGGTATGTAGAAACATGCTTCGAGCTTCGTTTGATGGGGTTAAATAGTCGTGTTTACTTCTTTCTGATGCTGTATTGGAGCACGTCCTACGTCCTTTTATACACCTTGATCAAATTTGGTTCAACAATTGAACTGTCTTCAATAAGGTTGATCTCTGGTACCGTATCTGATGTACGCTCCTTCCTTGGCGCGATTAACTATTATGGCAAGTTCGTGTCTAATATGCGAGCGCTCTGCTATCCCCCCGATAACCTCCTCAAAACAGAATCGAAGTTTGATTAGAATACGGAGTGTCAACAGACATTCGACCGATTCAAGCAGATTCTTACTTCGGACCCACTGCTTACACACTTCGATCCGAAGAACGAGATCATTGTGTCCGCCGATGCTTCATCAGTCGGTCTCGGGGCCACAATCAGGCACAAGTTCTCCGATGGCTCCATCAAGAGAATGCAGCACGCCTCGAGAGCACTCACCAAGGCGGAGCATAACTATAGTCAGCCTGATAGAGAAGATCTAGCCATCATCTTCGCAGTTACGAAGTTTCACAAAATGATCTTCGGTCGGCGTTTCCGCCTTCAAACCGACCACGCTCCATTGATTCGAATCTTCGGCTCCAAGAAAGGTATCCCGGTGTATACGGCTAACCGGTTGCAACGTTTTGCCCTCACGTTAATTCTGTACGATTTTGACATCGAGTACGTTCCGACTGAGAAGTTCGGCCACGCCGACCTACTGTCCCAACTGATTAGCCAGCATGCGAAGCCAGAAGAGGACTACATCATTGCTAGCGTTACACTGGAGGAAGATGTCAGGTCAGTAGTCGCGGATTCACTTAATATTCTTCCCCTTAATTTTAGAGTCGTCGCGTAAAGCACCCAAAACGGCTGGCCGCAATCTAAGCAAGTCGAACCGGAGATCAAACGATTCCACACCAGACTGGAGTCCTTCACCGAGTGGCCTGAGATTGTCAAAACGCGCAGCATTACATCGATATCCACAATTACCATCTTGCGTGGACTCTTCGCTCGACTGGGGATACCTGTTACCCTGGTCTCGGACAACGGAACACAATTCACCAGTGCAGAGTTTGGCAAATTCTGTCTTACGAACGGCATCGAGCACCTCACGACAGCCCCGTTTCATCCACAATCAAACGGACAAGCAGAGCGTTTCGTGGATACATTCAAAATAGCTATCAAGAAGATCCGAGAGGGGAGAGGAACAATGGATTAAGCAATCGATACGTTTCTGCTCACGTACAGGAGCACGCCAAATCACTCTGTACCAGAAAACAAGACCCCGTCAGAGGCTCTGTTCGGCCGTAAAATCCGAATGGCAGTTCCAGAAGAGCAGAAAGAACAGAAGCGACGATCGTTCAACCCCGACGATGCTGTCTACGCCAAGGTCCACACCAAAAACACCTGGAAATGGGTACCTGGCATAGTTCTCGAGCGAATCAGCAACGTAATGTATAACGTGTGGACCGATGCTCGGATGCTGCGCTCGCACGTCAACCAGTTGCGCAGTTGAAATTCCAATAGCTCGAATGCCAAGTTAGCAGTTAGACAAGCCGTGAGCTCACACAGTTCATTTCAGTTGAACGTCCTGATGTCTGCCTGGAACCTACCTCAATCACCGTCGTCGCTTGCACTGGACGAGCCCGTCCAATCATCATCATCGCAAGTCTCTAGCTCAGCATCAACTACAAATCCGATGACACCTCAATCATTGCCGCCGTCACCGAGATGTGGTTCACCAGCGACTACGAGTACATCGATGTCTTCTACGACAGCAACATCAACTGAGTTCGAGTTAGCAGCTGAAACCGAACCGGTAGAAGTTCTACCTCTGCGCTCTTCTCGTCTTCGAAGGCAGCCTCGATGGTTTGACCCCTTCCAGCTCTATTCAGAGGGGAGATGTTGCAGACAACGAAAACGGATTTGGCAAGACTGCCGGTTGCCCTATCTTTATCGCAGGCCTCACCGACGGCATCTACATAGCTGCCACTAGTGTGAAGCAACAGAAAGAACAAAACAATAACATTATGTTGTCGAGCGAGTTAGAATGTTTTTAGATTGTTTTGTGACTGCTTTTCAACACCCAAACAGGTCTGGGTTCAATCCCAGCCGAGGTCGGTGGGATTTTTCTGAGGCATAAAAATCTCTGGTCACGGAGGTCCCTTCGGAAAGCGAAGTAAAGCCGCCCAAGTAACAATTTTGGTTTTATGAGGGTTCTGTAGACCATGATTTAGACTTGTAGAATGCTATAAAACCTCTATAAAGCTTGCAATGTTACTTGGGCCGTTGGTCCCGGCCCATGTGTGTTTGAATGGGTGCGTCAATGGATGACAATCGATGTCCGTCGGTGATTGGCACTAGATTGCGGAACAGAGACCGACTTTAAGTAAAGGAATGAATAAGAAGAAGAAGACTGTTATATAATTTTGAATATAATAAATAATATAAATACAATATATAATTTTGAGCACAAGTTTCTGGCCAGTAATCAAAAATGTAAAGAATATATAAATAGATCACTGGGCGTTAATGGGTTAAACGAACCTCTTCCTCTAGCCTATTAGCATTGTTTGGCTTGATTTACCTGCACATAAATACATAGTAATAATTTTCGGACACATTCCGCATCTTCTTTCCCAGTACCAACATTCAGCCGTCCACTTCGTACTTTCGACCTGCAAAAAAAAAATCAGAGTAGGTATGAGTTCTAGCAAAATGAAAAATCGAAAAGAATACATAAAAGTTGACCTTTCGGTGGTCCTTTCTAAACCTTTCAAGTACCTGCCTATTTGCACATAATATAGGTATAGAATAATCGAATTTAGCGCACTTCACTAGGCTGCACCACCAGGGGGAAGAAATTGAACAATTTTGCGGTTACCCTTGGAATGCCTCCATTCATGTTTTAAAGCGTCCCTCAATTCTCGTTGAAGCGATTGCAAGGTTTCCCAACCCTCTGATTTCGGGGGAGTGCATTTCCCCATCCACAGTGGGCATATAAGAGCGGTCGCCGATGACTAATAAGGAAATAAGTAGGGTGTACATACAAATATACGAAGGTACCGAAAATAGATGGGCCTACCAGACGGACTGACCCCGACTGGCGACGGCGATGGAATATTATGAAGGTAAATGTAACGCGCGGTTTACGACACTCTTTAGGGATTGGTCCTTTCGGTGTATAACGTGACTAAATCACATGAAATCGTCCATAACGGACTGGGTTCAACTCGACTGTAATCCAAGGCGACTTTGTAATGTTATCGCCGGATCCATGGATTATTCCTTCTACTATATATGATTGAAACTACAACCATGTCGTTTAACCTTGTTCTGCACTAAACAGACATCTGTTTTGCAAAAAAAACCAGTATGTAGGCATAAAAAAAGATTAATTAGTCAAGATTTCAACTTCTGAAAAGCGTTGTTCATGTGTGCTTCGTTCCGCTCTGCCGGAGACGAACGAGCTACAAACGTACCGTATCTCGAGCTGCCAATATATGTGACGTCTAAAAGCAACTCTCAAACCGAAATTATACAACTTCCAGAACCCGCAACGTTTTGGTTCATCCGCAATCTTGACGAGCGCAACTAATTTAGATTTTCCTTTTCCATCCCACCCACAGCTTCCCCGCATCCGGCCAGCAGTAGCCTCTCGAAGGAACGGCGAGGTGGCACAACGGAAGAAGAAGACTACGAATACGATGACGAGGAGGAACCGTCGAAGGAGCATGGCGATAACGACGTCAATGGGGGCGGCGGGCTGACGACGATGCTGCTGACCAAGAACCACACCATCGAAACGGAGATGAACAGTACGGTTACGCTGCCCTGCCGGGTGACCAATCTGCAAGGTAAGTCGTTCGACTGTTTTATGCTATTCGTCATTCACTGCTATCTCGATGTGATTTATTGGACGGACGATTGAAGAACGTTTTTCAGATGTCCTAGAGATGCGCTCCGGGAAAATTTACACATGACTCCCTCCTTGTTCGGAATATTGATTATTTTTCCATGTACATTCCTTATAAGGGTTTGTTTTGATTTGAATGGTTATTGTAAAAACATTTGCAAATGTGTAGGGGAAAAGGGGCAACATGGTCATTGCAAAATTGCAAAATTTGAAATTTTCGCTCCACCGTTTTCAAACGGTTCCAAATTGAGTCCTAATTAATTATATGGAAATTACTATGGGAAAACCAATGTTTTTGTTCTCAGTCCGCATCGTGCTCTCTTGCCGTGCGGATCTATTTGCTTTTTGCTTAAGGAAGTGTTACTACTACCTAAAGCTACAACAAATTTAAACAGCACTTTTCAGTGCTCAACCTGTAAAAATTTTCTACCTTGTTCAACTCCTCTTATTCCTCTTCGATCCTTGTTTGGACCCTACCCGAGGTAATCCTTCTTGGATATCGATTTGGAAAATTCCTCTTCGATCCTTCAGATTCTTATAGTAATCTGCTTGGAAGTCGATTTGGATAAAAAATTTACTGCCGCCATGGCGCCTAAACGCAAAAGAAAGGGGCAAACTCTTGACCCCCCTTCTGAAGAAATTAATTTGAGTAATCAATTTGATTTGCTCACGGATGATGAGAATGATCCATCATCCAAGAAAAATTCTAGTAAACTTTCCCGGCTTAATGCCAAGAAGGAAAAGATTCCCCCTATTGTGATAACCACTACCGATTTCCATGCTCTTCGCATGGAACTTTTGAATTTCGTGAAAGTTAAGTTTTCACTACAAATTGGACGTCGGGGTGAATGCCGTGTATTGGCTGAAACCTTGGACGGATTTAAATGTCTTCTCAAGTATCTTACTGAGAAGAAGCACAAATTTTTTACTTACGACACCAAAACTGAACGTGTGTTCAAGGTTGTCATGAAAGGACTGCCCAGTGGTGAATCCCTGGATCAGATCAAAGATGAACTGGCAAAATTACTTGGAGTTGTGCCACTCCAAGTAATCAAAATGAAAATGAAATCCCGTCCTGGCGATTCGCGCAACGGGATTTCTAATGATTTTTATTTAGTTCACTTCAAGTCTAGTGAACTAAACAACCTTAAGGCCTTAGAAAAAGCTAGCCTTATGCTCCATGTCCGAGTGAAGTGGGAACACTTCAGGAAGACTGGAGGAAATTTTCAAAACCTCACTCAGTGCCGTAAGTGCCAGGGATGGGGTCACGGAACTAAAATTTGCTACATGCCAGCTAAATGCATGAATTGTGGTGATTCCTCTCACGCAAAGGACGACTGTCCTGTGAAGGAAGATCCTAAGAAATTTAAATGTTCAAATTGTGGTGAAAACCACAAATCCAATTTTTGGGAATGTAAGACTCGCAAAGCGATCCTACAATCTCGTTCTAACCGACAGGTAGGAAACGCTCCACGTTTCCGACCAGGTATAAATTCCTCTGCTGTTAACAACGGTCAGCGAGGAACAAATTCTACATTCGTACCCGTAGGTACAAATATCACCCCTGCTTCAAATGTTTCATCTGTACCTACTCCCCTCGCTGCTAACAATGTTCAGCGAGTTAATGGAGCTACCTATGCTGCTATTGCAGCGGGTAGAAATCAAAATACTAACCAACGTTCTAACGGAAATTTTGACAATTTTGACTTAGGAAGCATTACTGCTCCTAAAATGGAATTTTTACAGAATTCATTAATTGACATGATTTCTGATATGCTTAAATCTAACTCCATGTTTGATGCTATTCAAACTGGAGTAAAATTTGCTAATAATATTGTCATGACTTTAAAATTCAGTAATGGATTTTAAAGCATTAAACATTTTAAATTGGAATGCTCGATCTCTTAAAGATAATGAAGACGAGCTATTTAATTTTTTGAGAGTTCATAACGTGCATATTGCCGTTATAACTGAAACGTTCCTTAAACCTGACCATAAGGTTAAGAAGGACGCAAATTACTTGATTTATAGAAATGATCGTCTTGATGGACCCTGTGGTGGCGTTGCCATCATTATTCATAGACGAATCAAGCATAAAATTCTTTCTTCATTTGAAACCAAAGTTTTTGAAACTTTGGGAGTTTCTGTTGAAACAAAATTTGGACAACTTACGTTTATAGCTGCCTATTTGCCATTCCAATGCGTAGGCCAGCAAAAGAATTTTCTCAAGGGTGACCTCCAGAAACTTACCCGTCATAGGTCTAAATTCTTCATTATTGGTGATTTTAATGCAAAACACCGCTCATGGAATAATGCTCAAAGCAATTCCAATGGTAATATTCTGTTTGATGATTGTTCTGCAGGTTATTACACTATTCAATATCCAAACAGCCCAACATGCTTTTCTTCTGCAAGAAATCCCTCAACTATTGATTTGGTCTTAACTGATTCATGTCATCTTTGTAGCCAATTGGTTACCCATGCTGACTTCGGTTCTGATCACCTTCCAGTAACTTTTGAAATATCCCAAGAAATAATTTCTAATCCCAACAGCTTTACTTTCAATTACCATAGGACTGATTGGGAGCAATATCGAACATTTATGGAATATAACTTCGATCCAAACATTCCTTTGCAAACCAAAGATGAAATTAATTATGCTCTTGAATCTCTGACTACTTCTATAGTTGAAGCAAGAGCTGCCTCAGTACCAAAATGCGAGGTTAAATTCGATTCAATTATAATAGACGATGATCTTCAGCTCTTGATCCGTCTTAAAAATGTCCGTAGGAGACAATTTCAAAGAACACGCGATCCTGCCATGAAAGTTATCTGGCGGGATTTGCAAAAACAAATTAAAAAGCGGTTCTCTGCCCTGAGGAACAAAACTTTTGAAAATAATATTTCTAAATTAGACCCGAGTTCCAAACCCTTTTGGAAACTCACAAAAATTTTGAAAAAACCTCAAAAGCCTATTCCAGCGCTTAAAGAAGGTGGTAAAATTTTGATCACAAATTTGGAAAAAGCTCAGAAACTTGCTAAGCAATTCGAGAGTTCCCATAATTTCAGTTTGGGTCTTACTAGTCCTATTGAGAATCAGGTTGCTCGGGATTTTCGGAATATTTTCTCTCGGGAAAATATTTTTGATGATTCCTGGGGGACTGATTTGGACGAAGTAAGGTCTATAACTAAAAAGTTTCAAAATATGAAAGCTCCAGGTGATGATGGAATTTTCTATATCCTCATCAAAAAACTCCCAGAGAGTACCTTGTCTTTCCTGGTAAAATTATTTAACAGATGTTTCCATTTGGCATACTTTCCTGATAAATGGAAAAATGCAAAAGTTGTTCCAAATTTGAAGCCGGATAAAAATCCAGCTGAAGCTTCTAGCTACCGTCCAATAAGTTTGCTTTCTTCAATAAGTAAACTTTTTGAAAAAATAATTTTGAATAGAATGATGCTTCACATCAATACGAACTCAATTTTTGCAGATGAGCAGTTTGGATTTCGCCATGGGCATTCAACTACTCATCAACTCTTAAGAGTTAACAATTTAATTCGTTCAAACAAATCTGAAGGCCACTCAACTGGAGTTGCTCTTCTAGACATAGAAAAAGCATTCGACAGTGTTTGGCATGAAGGTTTGATTGCTAAATTGAAAAAGTTTAATTTTCCACTTTATATTATGAAATTAGTTCAAAATTATTTAACTGACAGAACTCTGCAGGTAAATTATCAAAATTCCAAATCTGAACGACTACCTGTTAGGGCAGGAGTTCCTCAGGGTAGCATTCTTGGGCCTATATTGTATAACATTTTCACTTCGGACCTCCCTGATTTGCCTCAGGGTTGCCACAAATCTTTGTTCGCTGATGACACAGGCATTTCCGCTAAAGGAAGAAGTCTTCGTGTTATTTGCAGCAGACTTCAGAAAAGTTTAGATATTTTCTCTTCTTATTTACAAAAATGGAAGATTTCTCCCAACGCTTCCAAAACTCAACTTATAATATTTCCACATAAGCCCAGGGCTTCCTTTTTGAAACCTAGTAGTAGTCACATAGTCACTATGAACGGAGTTCCAATTTCCTGGTCAAACCAAGTGAAATATCTTGGATTAATACTTGACCATAAATTAACTTTTAAAGATCACATTGAGGGCATTCAAGCCAAATGTAACAAATATATAAAATGTTTGTATCCTCTTATAAACAGGAAATCCAAACTTTGCCTGACGAATAAACTTCTAATATTTAAACAAGTTTTTAGACCGGCCATGCTTTACGCTGTGCCAATATGGTCTAGTTGTTGCACTACCAGGAAAAAAGCACTTCAAAGGATTCAGAACAAAATTCTGAAGATTATTTTGAAGTTGCCTCCCTGGTACAGTACTACCGAAGTACATAGAATTTCGAATGTTGAGACTTTAGCACAAATGTCCAACAAAATAATTAATAATTTCCGGCAAAAATCGTTACAATCCTCAATTGCAACGATTAATTCCCTTTATACTTAGATAAGATTTAGTTTTAGTTATTTAGTTTTAAGCTATCAATTGTTATACTGACATGCAGGTTTAAAAAACCTGTTTAAAATACTGAATTGCCAAGACAGGAACAATGTAAAAACACTGAGATATATATCATAACAATTAAGGCTGGTAAGTTACTGTAGTAACTGGAGCACCTAGGTTAAAAACTGAAATGTAATTTATTTTGAATTTGGAACAAATAAAGAGTTAAAAAAAAAAAAAAAAAAAAATGTTTTTGTTCACCTAGCAATTCTCGCGTCACTTTTCAAATAGACCAATCTACATTGATCGATTCTCTTCATCGACTCTCTCTTTCGTTAATAACCCGACTCACCATGTTCAGCTGTTCTTATCCACCAATACGCTTAACAATACTTTCTTTTAACAGACTGTATGTAGAAAAATTAGCCCGAAATATGAATGCAGCCAAGTTATTAACGAAAGAGTGAGTCGATGAAGAGAATCGATCAATGTAGATCGGTCTACATGAAAGGTGACGCGAGAATTCACCATACTTCTTTGCTTTAAAAATGATAACTACGCTTGTAAGAAATTTTCTCAGCTACAACGTTGTTGAAGATCACTTTTCGATAAAATGTAAAGGACCAAAGTTATTGATGATTTAATTCACTGATGTCTTATTGAGTAGGCAACATTGGTGCACACTTAGTTCTGTCTATCGAGCACGGTTGTGCAAATCTCGGCAAAAAAAGTTTCACTGAGATCTCAGCAAAAGTGACATTTGATTGCTGAGTCTCAGATAATGCTTAGCTGAATATCAGCAAACAAATGAAATGTTTACTGCGATCTCAGTGAAACTTTTTTTGCCGAGATTTGCACAGCCGAGCTCGGTAGTAAAAATTAAGTGTGTGTATCTGGCGCGTAGAATATAGCACAAAAATCATGGCTACTATGTATCACTGCAGAATACAGTGTTGCCCTCAAAACTACTGCTTAATCATGCCAGTCTCTTAAACAATTAATAGCTATTTAAATTGACGTTTGGTAGAAAATTGATCTTCTGCAAAGTTGTAGCTTAGAAAATTTCCCATAAGAACTAAGAAGTCAGTCAACAAAAAGTTTGGTTTTTCCATAGCAATTTCCATGTAAACTTTAAATGGTTTGTGCCATGTGAGTTTCTTACCAAATGAGTTACAATTTGAGTAGGCTAATTAGGACCCGAATTGGAACCGCTTGAGCACTGTGGAGCGAATATTTCAAATTTTCCATCAGTATAAAGGGTGATACGGTCAAAATTTGGTCAATATCAACTTGACGTATTTCTTTCAATTTTGCATTTAAAAAACCTTAACACCCCTCATTTTGAAGGTGTGTGTGTGTGTAGAATGTTGCTCCTATTTTGATTTTGGAATTCACTCTTCAGTTGTCAAAATGCCGTCCAAGTAAGAAGAGCAGCGTATCAAAATTTTGCTCGCGCATCGCGAAAATCCGAGCTACTCGCACGCAAAGTTGGCAAAATCGCTAAAAGTTGCCAAATCAACCGTTACAAATGTAATTAAAGTGTTTGGGGAACGTTTGTCGACAGCCAAGAAGTCTGGATCGGGGGGAAATCGAAAACCGGAAGCCGCTGAGACGACAAATAGAGTTGCCGGTAGTTTCAAGCGAAACCCTAACCTCTCTCTCCGAGATGCCGCAAATAAGCTGGGTGTATCGTCTACAACCGTGCATCGAGCCAAAAAACGAGCCGGACTATCGACTTACAAGAAGGTAGTGACTCCAAATCGCGATGATAAACAAAATACGACGGCCAAAGCGCGATCCCGGAGCCTGTACACGACGATGCTGACGAAGTTTGACTGCGTGGTAATGGACGACGAATCCTACGTCAAAGCCGACTACAAGCAGCTTCCGGGACAGGAGTTTTATACGGCAAAAGGAAGGGGAAAGGTAGCAGATGTTTTCAAGCACATGAAACTGTCAAAGTTCGCAAAGAAATATCTGGTTTGGCAAGCCATCTGTACCTGTGGCTTGAAAAGCAGCATTTTCATAGCTTCCGGGACTGTCAACCAAGAAATTTACGTGAAAGAGTGTTTGAATAAACGTCTGCTGCCTTTCCTGAAGAAACACGGTTGTTCCGTACTGTTTTGGCCGGATTTGGCATCTTGCCATTACGGTAAAAAGGCCATGGAGTGGTACGCCGCCAACAACGTGCAGGTGGTTCCCAAGGACAAGAACCCTCCCAACACGCCAGAGCTCCGCCCAATTGAGAAATACTGGGCTATTGTCAAGCGGAACCTAAAGAAGACCAAAAAAACTGCTAAGGGCGAGCAGCAGTTCAAGGCAAACTGGCTTTCTGCGGCGAAGAAGGTGGACAAGGTGGCTGTACAAAATCTGATGGCAGGGGTCAAGCGTAAGGCCCGGCAATTCGGATTTGGAAAAGCGGAAGCCTAACCGAATATTTTTCCTGAATGTTATACTAATTGAACTTGAAAAAGAAATTTAATTTGATTTTTTAAATAAACGATTTCACCGATTTACACGCGTTTTCCCTTGACCAAATTTTGACCGTATCACCCTTTAATGGCCATCCTAACGAAACTCGAATAAAATTTCACTATTTTGGAGAGAATATAATTATTTCTATAAGATTACAGAAGCTTCAAAGATTGGCCTATAATCCTATGCTTGAAGAACAATTATACAAAATTGTTAAATTTAAAAAAAAATATGTCCAAACGAAACTTTGAAGTTTCGGGACATTTTTTCTATTCGAGGGGCAAGATGGTTAGTAGGGTGGATCAACTATACTATATGTTCCCAACTACTCATTTCAAATTTGACCGAGTTTGGTTATAATCTCGATTTGCGGTAGAATTTAATTTTTGTATGGGAACATGTATGGGAAATGGAACGGTCCTATTTATTTGCTTACCAGAAATCCAAATATTGCTCAAATTTAACCAAATCTCGGACATAGATTGAGAATACAAACTAAATAACTTTATCGGAGATTTGTTTGAATAACAGAAAAGTTCATTATACTTTAGTTTTTTTTTTTGCAGTGTTGGGGCACTACTATAAATCACCCAAGTAACATTGCAAGTTTTATAGAGGTTTTAAAGCGTTCTACAAGTCTAAAACACGGTCTACAGAACCCTTGTTACTCGGGCACCCATTAATCGCTGTGCATTCTTGCATGTTTTGCAGAACACAGCATGAGAATATCCTAAACAAGGGATTTACATACATTTTTAACGATTTAATTGTCAAAAGATCTGGATTGGAGACGATGTTTATCTTGCCCAATATGGCCATCCCACCCCACTTCCCCCTTCAACATTATTTATTTAATTCATTATTTGCAGAGCAATGCATTAGGTCCTAAGTAACATTGGTGGATTCTCTTCTTCGACTTTCTCTTTCGTTAATAACTTGGGTACAGAACCGTTTCTTGTCGTGTTTGTCGCATTAGAAGCTAGATAATAGCTTCTTTCATCGATTTGTCTGCTGAAAATAGCAGGTAATGTCTAACCACGGCCGTGAGGATGCAAAGAGAAAATCGACAAGAGAATCTAGTGTTGTTACTTAGGACCTAATGCATTGTTCAGCTTTATTTGAGCTAAAATTTCGCCATTTTGAATCTCGTAGAAAACTTTAAAATGGTGCATTAGATATTTTCCTACAAATCATAACTCGAAAACGTCACTTCCTATCGAAATGGCATACGAAACAAAGTTGTAGGCAAACATAATTTTAATCGCGATCGCGGCATCTGTTTTCTCCCTCAATACGAATAATGTCTCAACAAAAACAAAAGCTTTACCCATCACAAATATCGAACTGCTCTAAACGAACAAAAGATCACGCACGATCGAGTTCATCCCGTCAGGTAGCAAAAGGGAATCAATTACAATTCCGAAACATAAGGAACTCAAAGCCTCGAGCACAAAATTGTAGGAACTAGCCTTTCAAAACTCCAGAAACTCTTGAATTCAAAGGATAACAATTGCGTAATTTTTCGCACTCATGGTCTATTTTGGAAACATGGGTTGCATATGCACTTTACACCAAAGGGTATTCAACTCTGCATACCTTAATATGTGCCAAGAGTTTTGGCAGTGCCGATCATTCCGAAGTAGGCCAAACTGTATCAATCAAGGTGTCAATATCCCATGAGTTTGGCAACCCTGAAGTTAAACTTTTGTGATTGTGTTTACATTTTAAATTTATCTAATTCATGACCATGGTTCATGGCAAATATTAAGCTTCATTCTCCCATTAGAATGAGCGCGGATTGGGCAGTGGAAGAGGAACTGGAAGCAATACAACCTATACGACCCGTCTACAAGAAACGGACGGTGGACGAAATTTTCACCAGCTGGCAGTAAAATGCTCCCCGAAAAAATCAAACCCAGAACTCGAACGGACGAAAGTTCACTGCCACCCAAGAAACAACATCCTCGAAACAGTTCTGATCGACTCAAAACTACGCAACCTTGAAGACATCACCCAAGTCTATCGTATCGCAGATTGTGATGTCTCCTACCATCACCCAATTACACACGTTCAAGCCTATCAAGTTCACGATCCTTTGCAGATGTGATACCTTCCACAAGGTACCACCAATCAAAACCAATGGCCAATGTACCACCAGTGAAAACCATCTACTGTCCCACCACTGCATATCTGTCATGCCTCGGAAATGGTGCTCGATCCAGATAAACTTCGCATCTGCAGTTCAACTGTACCCTGTGGTTGTTGTTGTCGATCTGCACGGCCATGGGATCTTGCCGAACAGCAAATTACTTAGTGTAGTCATGCGTCATGCGCTTTCGAGATTGAGCAAGGCCTTGTAATTGATTGATTGATAGGCCACCCATCGCACCGGATCTTTTTGAGACGAACTAGTGCAACAGATGAGTGCAGATTGGATCATTGATGATGAGGTGTACTCACGGAATAGAATGTAATTGCATTTTTGATTGCATTGATCTGTTCCTATAAATTGTATACTGTTTCGCTAAGGCAGTCGTCTAGGCCTGATGGAATATTTGGGGTTAATACGACCCCAATAAGTACTGGGACTTGTATGGACATCCCTAGAAAGTCCTGTGGATTTCCCATCGAAGTCCATACCAATTGAAACCTAAGAGGAAGAGATGACAATTGGCTTCTCACTCTTTAATTTATATCTCTATCTCTATCTTTATCCATGTCTATCTCTATCTTACACACATCAAATCAGCCAATCACGAGCTGGTTCACGTTTGACAGAAAAGTGGTTCATTTTTGCCCCCGTATTGTCACCTCTTCTCTTAGATTGAAACCAATGACAATGACAATGACCAATAGGATACCTAAGGAAAACCGTACACTGATAAAATTTCAAAGATTGTTTTTATGTGTCCCACACATGAATTTTTGCAATGTGATCAACATATGATATCTATGTGTCGGACACATACTTAATATGTGTACACATACTATTCATTTGACAGAATTCTGCTTCAAGGGGGTGCTAAAGAGCATGCAAATATTTTATTCAAAGACTGTTGGAAGGTGGACAGATCATTCCAGAATTCTGCCCCTAGATAGCGCTAGTAAGCATGCAAATATTCAGAACTGTTGCCTCTCCAGATCCTGATTATATAGACGGGTAATATTTTCGGCAAAGTTGATCAGGTGGTCTATGGCTGAAGGGAAGTGGACTTATAAAATCTGAATTCTGCCGCTAGATGACGGTAGTGAGCATCTCACATGCGCATATTCTGTATTGCTGTATCTGATTCAGATTATATAGTCCGGTGATATCTTCGGCAAAGTTGATTAGGTGGTCAAGGGCTGCTGGGTAGTTGAAAGATCAATTCAGAACTCTGCGCTAGTGAGCATCCCACACGCAAATATTCTGTTTTGCTGTATCTCAAGATCCTGATTATTTAGACCGGTGATGTCTTCGGAAAACTCGATTCTTGTTTTATTGGCATCTTCGAATTTTTTCTCTTTTCCAAATCCTTTTTTTTTATACCATTGTAGCCACCTGTCACTAGTAGCCACAGATGGCACATTCTCCTGAATACGACGTTTCTGTTGGTTTGGATCAGTGGGTGCAACTCGTGGCCACACTAGTACATCGTCAAATGGATCCTTTGAGTTTGAACTGGATAGGATAGGGTTTAGAGAATCTGTTTCTGAATTTGAGTATGAGAAAAAGTGTAAGCATACAGATCATACAAGCTTACGACAAGCCCCTTATCCCAACTCAAATGTCTGAATAGTGTTGTTAAAAAAATATAAGAGAGGTAAATGTACGACTATATTAAAATAATCTCTTACCATTGTTTACTTCACGAACTGCTTCTGGTAATATAAGCATGTGCCATTATCGTTCACAACAAATTTCAGGGTAACACTTTGAACGGTTCGGCAAAAAAATAGTCCTTCGGCGTTGTCCTTTATTAACTTTCATAAATAGGACAAAGCGAGCTCTTCGAGTGGCCCATATCAAAAATCTTTCTGACTGATGTTCAAAGATCTCGACAGCTCAATCCCAGTTGAAGTGAAGTTGATAGTCATGTTCAACAGTTTGACTTGATGCATTGTCAGTTGTTTCATCCACTCATACGCACTCAGTAGGATTTTCTAGTGTTTTAAAAGCGTTTGTAGGCAAGGAACTGAAATCGATCATATTGACGTCCCAAGGGCAGAGTCCACAATTGTTAATGTCGTTTTCAAACAACCTTTTGAATTTGTGAGCCGTTTTCAGAAGCTTGGCAAAGTTTGATTTTGTGACTCTAGCAGAATTACCACCGACAAACCGACATGACACTTAATTCTGAGTTATGCCCGAAAATCGTAAACGGGCGATTTAAATGTGCAGTGATCCGAAATGTCAAAACCGTAGGATTTTTTGATCTAGAGAAAAATAATTTGTCCAGAATAGATCAGACACGAACCAATTCATAACTTTTGCATGCGGTTTCATGGCTTAGCTAAATATTTTCTGCGAACATGGAGCCAGATGTCAGTAGTGTGCTTTAGTCAGATTTTTTTTTTTACTATGGTCATTCATGTCGGTTTGTCGGTGGAATTACTACATAGGTAAAATTGCCTGAGAACCTTGCACCAACTGTTTTTGAATGGACCAAAGAAAAGTCGGTCTAGTGGTTGGAGAATTCTCGTGGAACTAGGGTAAAGGGAAATCAGGATTATCTGATTTTGAGTGCAAAACTCAGCCAGCTCCATAATTACATGGCGCTTTTGTGGCCATCCACAAAACGACTGCAGGGAACTCAGTTTCAGTCTCAATCAGCCATTTGACAAGATCATTTGCGACATACTCATTAAAGGTGTTAGCTGTTTGTCATCCTTCATCTGACACACCTACTGACCAACCTTTTGGAATGCTTTCCAAAATTTCTCGACTGATTCTTTTTCCCTGGTGGAGTTTATTCACCATCAGCGTTACTTCCGAAAAGAGCCGTGAAACTCTCTTTATCGGAGTTATTATTCACGATACGGGAATTCTCAGCATCACGATCGCAAAGAGCTTTGAACGGTTTTGGAACTAGCTGGAATCCTGATTCATCAAAATTCAACATTCGTTTTGAGTTATCGAAAATTTCCGCAAAACCAAATACGAATTAGCTCCTGATCTTGAGAGGTTCGTAGTAAATTTATGTTTAATCTAAGGGTGTCTTTGCAAGAAACGGTGCGGCCAAATTTTTACCTGAAATAATCATGATAAATTTATTTTGATTAAAATTCATGAAAACTAATGAACAGTTTCAAATTGCATTAGCTCACTTGGAAATGAAGTTGGTAAATTGCGAGTTGGTCCGATTTTATCGGCGTAGTCTTTGGCAGCGCGTGTGAAATCAGTTTCGCTTATGGGGAACCCTGCTTTGGACATGTACACGGCGAATGAGAACGACTCAAATTTGAGTTTAGTTCACTCATAATCGCCAAAAGTGCAGGAACTCAGCGATGAGTAAATTTGCCTCATGTTTTCCCAGGTTTTTCCAGGGAAAAAATCCCGAATTTGAGAAAAGTAAAGATTGGATTCACTCAGTCTATTGGTACTACTCCGAGACTGAATAAAATTTTCGTCAATTTCCTCATTTTCCGGCAGATTTTTTAGGTTTTCCACAGGAAACCATGAGACAAATTTAACTCATCGCTGCGTTCCTGCACTTTTGGCGATTATGAGTGAACTAAACTCAAATTTGAGTCGTTCTCATTCGCCGTGTAAAGTGTCCACCGTTTGAAACGAGCTTCTTCATCTGGCCGCAATAACGTTGAGGGTCCAAGCTTGACGTTCTTCGGAGGAATTTTTAAGTGACGGTGCACTGTAGTAAATAGCACCTCCTACCGCTTAGCTTATTTTCATCAAAAAAGTATTGTCAACTATCAAAATTTAGTTTAACTGTAATAAGTATACCTTTATCGTGGTGCACGAGCCATTTCATGGGTTGAGATTGGTAATTATATCACTTTGTAAGCTTATGAACACGGGACGTACTGTGTTTGAGAAAACCGATGATATTTTGACAGGTTCTCAGCAACAACATTGTACGCTCATGAAAAAATAATTAATTTTGGGTTAAAAATTATGCTTGTTGTCCAAAAGCTAGAAAAATGTTGATATTTTGTCCCAAAAACCAACTCTGCATGGGAAAGATAACCAAATTAGCTCTTTATTATTTTAAAATAGTCTTGATGCATAAAATCCCAATTTTCAACTTGAACGTGAAATCTGTGTTGTTATACGCCAGCAAGACGTGGTGTGTATCAGCGGAGAGCACTCAAAAGCTGCAGGTCTTCATCAACCGATGCCTGCGGTATATAATTAGTGTCTGCCCGAATAGAAATTTACATTAGCCCAACGTTTGATTTTGATGTCTACATCAGCATCAAAATCAAATGTATGCCTGATGTCAAACATTAGGAAACATTATGATTTAGTTGTATTTAAGCAACGTAACATGGTGTATACATCAGAAATTTTGGAACAAAATTTTGCCATTCTAATGTCGGTCTGACGTCAAAAATTTCAATCTATTGACGTTAGAACCAAACGTTTTAAGGATGTTTTCAGATGTACAAAACGTTAGAACTAAACGTTGTTCGGATGTTTTTAAATGTAAACGTTTTCTGATGTTTTCTAATGTAGATGTTTCCTGATGTTAGAAACAAACGTTTTTGGATGTTTTCAGATGTAAAAAACGTTAGAACTAAACGTTTTTCGGATGTTTTTATATGTAAACGTTTTCTGATGTTTTCTAATGTAGAGGTTTCCTGATGTTAGAATCAAACGTTTTTCGGTTGTTTTCGGATGTAAAAAACGTTAGAACTAAACGTTGTTCGGATGTTTTTATATGTAAATGTATTCTGATGTTTTCTAACGTAGATGCCTCCCGATGCTGGAACCAAACTTTTTTTGGATGTTTTCGGATGTACACAACGTTAGAACTAAACGTTGTTCGGATGTTTTCAATTGTACTTCGTGTTTGATGTTCTCTGATGTTTTCAGATGTATAAAACGTTTAAAGTAAACGTTGTTTGAATGTTTTCAAATGTAGTTGTTTACTAATGTTTTTAGATATACAAAACACTCGAATCTTACTTTTCAAATGCTTTCAATTATATTTACAACACATTAGAACTAGAAACATGATCGTGTAAACACTACACACGATTGTTGTTAGATTACATCATAAAAATGCGTGCATAACAGTCAATGCTGAAGCTCCCGTTTCCCACCAGTCAGTTAACTGACCTTAGCTAACCTAATATCATTGCGGCAACTCTCTATGCGGCAGGGGAACTATGCCATTAGCGCGCTAAGAGTTATTAGACCACTGACATATGCGCCAATTTGTAGGTGACGAGGCACTTGGTGACATTACAGCGAGCTTGACGATTTTTGCAGCATTTTTTTTTAGCAAACTACCAGTTAAGGTGTGTAGTGTTTACAAGATCTTGTTTCTAGCTCTAATGCTTTGTACAATTGAAAGTATTGAAAAAATTAATTCTCATGTTTTGCACAACCGAAACCATCAGAAAACATAAAATTGTACAAAAAAAAGTCATCCATTCTGGTAGACTATCTCTTAAATGCATAAAGAATAGCCATTGCTTAAGCTCCCGTTTCCCACCAGTCAGTTAACTGACCTTAGCTAACCTAATATCATTGTGGCAACTCTCTATGCGGCAGGGGAACTATGCCATTAGCGCGCTAAGAGTTGTTAGACCACTGACATAGACGCCTATTCGTGGGTGACGAGGCACTTGGTGACATTACAGCGAGCTTGGCGATTGTTATAGCATTTTTGAGTGAACTACCAGACAATCATGACAATGTGATCGCTGCGCCTCCAGATCTCCCTTCGACCCACTGTGCCAATTTGTCAATAATGCATGACACTTTGGACGGGGTTGCTGGCTTGTTTGGTCCACTGTTCGGATATACAAGTGGCAAGCCTTCCCCTTCACGGATCGCTCCAAAAATTGCTGCAAACGAACTGCAAATATATAATAAACAAAATTATTGTGCATGAAAAATATGACAATGGACAATGCTCGAGGAGCACTGGGAGTTTTCGAACGACGCGTGCTTAGGACCATCTTTGGCAGAGGGTATATGAAAATGGTGAATGGAGTAGAAAAATCAAGATAGAGCTGGAATTAGGGCGTAACAGCCTTTGTAAACAATGACTTCTCTTGTTGATTTCTCGGAATTCAAGACACGCCTACACAAACCAACATATCCATCGGGTAGTAGAAGTCTTTCTCTAATCGATGGTGATGTCGATTCGCCTTGGAGAGCCATGACTTCCGCGAAATCATCGAGAGAAGTCATTGATTACAAAAGCTGTTACGCCCTAGTTCCAGCTCTATTTAGGAATTAACCACGAACTGGCGTAACTTTATGGCGAACCCAATATCCAGAAAGTCGCTAAAAGTGGAAGATTGTACCAACAATCAATACGAAACTAACGATTTTAAATTGGCTCACCACTTTAGTAGCCTATTGGTCCCAAGCAAACGATTAACGTACCCTATTCTAGTTGAAATTCTATTACTACACTATGTTTGTTTTGATTCGCTATGAAAGTTTGACAGATAACATCAGGGGTGTGTGGATTCATGCAGAACATGCAGGGGTGAGTGAAATAGCTTGGGACTGCTTGGGACCGTTGTTCTGGTACTGAGTGAGCCAAAAATAATAATGATTTTCTTCGGGACCCAGTGGTCTTAGAGTTACCTCTATGATTGTACCCTTCCACGGGCGGGACACGTTGTAAGAATGCCGGACAACAATCCCGCAAAAATGATGTTTTCCTCAAATCCGGCCGGTACAAGACGCAGAAAAGCACAGCGTGCTATGTGGTTAGACCAAGTGGAGTAAGATGTAGGAAGTGTGGGACGCTCGAGAAATTGGAGACAAGCAACCAGGGACCGAGGGACGTCGGATCAGCAAAAGTAAAGTAAGTATACAGACAAACAGACATAAAACTCGCAAGATGTTCATCGAACAAGCATTTATCGGTCAATTTAAAAGTATCTTAGTTGGTAGTACCGCCACCTGTGGCGCGCATAGTCAATTCCCTTGCGTTTGACGTTTCCACACTACCGCCATCTGTTCAGCGTACTACCCACCACAGTGTACTCAACAGAGGGCGGTAATGTTTTAACCGCGATGTTTTACAGTGAGAAATATTCAATGTGTTATGTCTATTTGTCTGTGGTAAGTATCTTATACGTTGGCTAAATTGTTATCCAAACTGCCTAAAAGTTCGAAGAATAGTTATTAGATAGTACAGAATTCTAAATTGGCATTATTTATGAAAAATTTACATTAGAATTCTTAAATCTCAGTCTTTCCCTGATTGCGAACCACATTTTAAATTTTATATAAACGTCTGGCGTTTAGCGTAGTTTAGCACCAAACGGAATGTTATTATTACTGATGGCTTCCAAATTTATTTACCTTTCCGTATGTACCGTAAGATTTGATAAAGAGAAACCAATCGTTGAGATATTGTCAAAAGTCTAACACTGCTTCTTGACACCAAACTCGGCCTACGGATTCTAAACTCGTCCTAGCGCATTGAAACGCCATTGAAACGCCAATGAATTCACTTCGGCCTATCGGATGAAGATTAAACATTGTATTAATCATTGTATGTAGTCTACACTGGCTTGACGAAATGGAAATAAAGAATAAAGAATGAAGATAAAAATTGATTCGGTCGGAGCGCTTCTTTCGTTTTTGGGAATAATGGGTGCAAACCTTCATATCACGTGTTCTCATTGACTTCGTTCCGTAGCTTATTAACTAAAGTATCGTACCAAATGCATAATTGAATTGACGAACTCTGAAATAATGGATTTCTATTGAAGTTTTCTGCTCGATAGGCCCAAAACGGGCGATTAGGCCGAAGTAGTTCTCTACCCTACGTTATTATGACATTTTGTATTTTTAAGTTACAAGAGGACGTTGCAAAGGATGAGTTTGACGTATGAAACCTGTGCATTTAGTTTTCAGAGAGTCGCAATCAGCGAATTATTCATTAAGGCTGTGAACCATTTGCCGAGTTAAATTTAACTCGTGGTTAAAAGTGACATTTCGAAAGTTATTTTGTATGTTCGAAAATCCCTGTGCTGTCGATCGACCGGTTTTCGAGAAGAACTCAGCCACGGTTGTCAAAATTTAACTTCTTGTCTGTCAGAAATAACCACGCTCGGATAGCAGGGTTAATCGATAACTTTCCATCTGTCAAATTTTCGGGATCCGTATTCGGTTTCCCCATCGGGATCTGTCTACGGAATCCCCATCGGGATCCGTATTCGGTTTCCCCATTGGGACCCGTATTTGGTTTTCCCATTGGGATCCGTATTCGGTTTTCCCATCGGGATCCGTATTCGGTTTCCCCATTGGGACCCGTATTCGGTTTCCCATCGGGATCCGTATTCGGTTTCCCCATCGGGATCCGTATTCGGTTTCCCCGTCGGGATCCGTCTACGGAATCCCCATCGGGATCCGTATTCGGTTTCCCCATCGGGATCCGTATTCGGTTTCCCCGTCGGGATCCGTCTACGGAATCCCCATCGGGATCCGTATTCGGTTTCCCCATTGGGACCCGTATTCGGTTTTCCCATCGGGATTCGTATTTGGTTTCCCCATCGGGATCCGTATTCGGTTTCCCCGTCGGGATCCGTCTACGGAATCCCCATCGGGATCCGTATTCGGTTTCCCCATTGGGACCCGCATTCGGTTTTCCCATCGGGATCCGTATTCGGTTTCCCCATCGGGATCTGTATTCGGTTTCCCGATTGGGACCCGTATTCGGTTATCCCATCGGGATCGGTATTCGGTTTCCCCATTGGGACCCGTATTCAGTTTTCCAATCGGGATCCGTATTCGGTTTTCCCATCGGGATCCGTATTCGGTTTTCCCGTCGGGATCCGTCTACGGAATCCCCATCGGGATCCGTATTCGGTTTCCCCATTGGGACCCGTATTCGGTTTTCCCATCGGGATCCGTATTCGGTTTCCCCATCGGGATCCGTATTCGGTTTCCCCGTCGGGATCCGTCTACGGAATCCCCATCGGGATCCGTATTCGGTTTCCCCATTGGGACCCGTATTCGGTTTTCCCATCGGGATCCGTATTCGGTTTCCCCATCGGGATCTGTATTCGGTTTCCCCATTGGGACCCGTATTCGGTTATCCCATCGGGATCGGTATTCGGTTTCCCCATTGGGACCCGTATTCAGTTTTCCAATCGGGATCCGTATTCGGTTTTCCCATCGGGATCCGTATTCGGTTTCCCCATCGGGATCCGGCTACGGAATCCCCATCGGGATCCGTATTCGGTTTCCCCATTGGAATCCGTATTCGGTTTCCCCATCGGGATCCGTATTCGGTTTCCCCATCGGGATCCGTATTCAGTTTCCCCGTCGGGATCCGTCTACGGAATCCCCATCGGGATCCGTATTCGGTTTCCCCATTGGGACCCGTATTCGGTTTCCCCATCGGGATCTGTCTACGGAATCCCCATCGGGATCCGTATTCGGTTTCCCCATTGGGACCCGTATTCGGTTTTCCCATCGGGATTCGTATTTGGTTTCCCCATCGGGATCCGTATTCGGTTTCCCCGTCGGGATCCATCTACGGAATCCCCATCGGGATCCGTATTCGGTTTCCCCATCGGGATCCGTATTCGGTTTCCCCGTCGGGATCCGTCTACGGAATCCCCATCGGGATCCGTATTCGGTTTCCCCATTGGGACCCGTATTTGGTTTTCCCATTGGGATCCGTATTCGGTTTTCCCATCGGGATCCGTATTCGGTTTCCCCATCGGGATCCGTATTCGGTTTCCCCGTTGGGACCCGTATTCAGTTTTCCAATCGGGATCCGTATTCGGTTTTCCCATCGGGATCCGTATTCGGTTTCCCCGTCGGGATCCGTCTACGGAATCCCCATCGGGATCCGTATTCGGTTTCCCCATTGGGACCCGTATTCGGTTTTCCCATCGGGATCCGTATTCGGTTTCCCCATCGGGATCCGTATTCGGTTTCCCCGTCGGGATCCGTCTACGGAATCCCCATCGGGATCCGTATTCGGTTTCCCCATTGGGACCCGTATTTGGTTTTCCCATTGGGATCCGTATTCGGTTTTCCCATCGGAATCCGTATTCGGTTTCCCCATCGGGATCCGTATTCGGTTTCCCCGTCGGGATCCGTCTACGGAATCCCCATCGGGATCCGTATTCGGTTTCCCCATTGGGACCCGTATTCGGTTTTCCCATCGGGATCCGTATTCGGTTTCCCCATCGGGATCCGTATTCGGTTTCCCCGTCGGGATCCGTCTACGGAATCCCCATCGGGATCGGTATTCGGTTTCCCCATTGGGACCCGCATTCGGTTTTCCCATCGGGATCCGTATTCGGTTTCCCCATCGGGATCTGTATTCGGTTTCCCCATTGGGACCCGTATTCGGTTATCCCATCGGGATCGGTATTCGGTTTCCCCATTGGGACCCGTATTCAGTTTTCCAATCGGGATCCGTATTCGGTTTCCCCATTGGGACCCGTATTCGGTTTTCCCATCGGGATCCGTATTCGGTTTCCCCATCGGGATCCGTATTCGGTTTCCCCGTCGGGATCCGTCTACGGAATCCCCATCGGGATCGGTATTCGGTTTCCCCATTGGGACCCGCATTCGGTTTTCCCATCGGGATCCGTATTCGGTTTCCCCATCGGGATCTGTATTCGGTTTCCCCATTGGGACCCGTATTTGGTTTTCCCATTGGGTTCCGTATTCGGTTTTCCCATCGGGATCCGTATTCGGTTTCCCCATCGGGATCCGTATTCGGTTTCCCCGTCGGGATCCGTCTACGGAATCCCCATCGGGATCCGTATTCGGTTTCCCCATTGGGACCCGTATTTGGTTTTCCCATTGGGATCCGTATTCGGTTTTCCCATCGGGATCCGTATTCGGTTTCCCCATCGGGATCCGTATTCGGTTTCCCCGTCGGGATCCGTCTACGGAATCCCCATCGGGATCCGTATTCGGTTTCCCCATTGGGACCCGTATTCGGTTTTCCCATCGGGATCCGTATTCGGTTTCCCCATCGGGATCCGTCTACGGAATCCCCATCGGGCTCCGTTTACGGAACGTGTCATTGGGCTTGTAGCTTTTAGTAAAAAAATACACTGACTAACCTGCAAAGAGATCTGGCTGCAAACTCCCCGCCCGGGATCCAGCTTCGGATTCCCTACCGGGATTCGGCTGGGACTGGTACCGGTACACTTTCCTAAAAAAAAAAAAATAATTACATTACATTAAATTAATAAATTCACATTTACTTACCAGAAAAACATTGCATCGCCACCAAAACTTGCGACGGACACATTATTGGCACTTTCCCGGGCTAATTCGTAAACAAATCAAACTTTTCCCATACTGCGAAAAAAAACTGTACACGGCCAATGAGATCACGCATATTTGAGTACAGTGTACTCAATATCGAAAAAAGTGCAGGATGAGTAAATTTGCCGCATGTTTTCCTGTGGAAAACCTCAAAAATCTGCCCTAAAATAAGGAAAATTTACGAGAATCCAGATAATCCAATCTTTTCTTTTCTCATATTCGGAACATGAGGGAAATTAATTCAAAACTGAGTTCCTGCACTTTTTGCGATTTATGAGTGAACTAACCTCAAATTAGGGTCGTTCTCATTCGCCGTGTAGTGCTGACTCAGGACAAAACAAACTTTGCATGCGGCGAGAGACCGAGGGACAACAATTTACATCGTGATGAACTTTGATTCTAATGTAACGTTTGGTTCTGTTGTCATTGGATGTATTCTGATGTTTTATGCGTGCAACAAATTACATCGTGATGATGTTTGATTCTAATATAACGTTAGGTTCTGTTGTCATTGGATGTATTCTGATGTTTTATGTGTGCAACAAATTACATCGTGATGAAGTTTGATTCTAATGTAACGTTAGGTTCTGTTGTCATTGGATGTATTCTGATGTTTTATGCGTGCAACAAATTACATCGTGATGATGTTTGATTCTAATGTAACGTTAGGTTCTGTTGTCATTGGATGTATTCTGATGTTTTATGCGTGCAACAAATTACATCGTGATGATGTTTGATTCTAATGTAACGTTAGGTTCTGTTGTCATTGGATGTATTCTGATGTTTTATGCGTGCAACAAATTACATCGTGATGATGTTTGATTCTAATGTAACGTTAGGTTCTGTTGTCATTGGATGTATTCTGATGTTTTATGCGTGCAACAAATTACATCGTGATGATGTTTGATTCTAATGTAACGTTAGGTTCTGTTGTCATTGGATGTATTCTGATGTCAAATTTTACATCGTCAAGACGTTTGATTCTGATGTAACGTTTGAGGCTAATGTATTTTTATGTACTTGGACGTCACACTGAAGTCTGAATACATTAAGGTTACAGTAATACACGTTAAAATTTAATGTATTGAAGATGTCTGCTGATGTTTCCTACATTACAATTTCTATTCGGGTGTTGGCCTCACAACTGGATCTCGAATGCCGAGCTGCATCGTCGATGTCATCAGAAGTCGATAGCAACAGAAATTCGAGAGCGAAAGTGGAGGTGGGTCGGCCACACACTTCGACGGGGCGGAAACGAAATCTGCAAGCAAGTGCTGGATTGAAATCCGGCAGGACATCGCAGCAGAGGCAGACCCAGAGCACAAACGAAGTGACAGACGACTAACTGGCGAAGAAATCCATTAAAATAATGTGGTTCACTGTAATAGAATTTTCTTGGAAGCTTGTGCCATCATCCACCAGATGGGTTAGTTTTTTTGTTTTGATTTGAACAAAGTTGATTTTGTGTACAATGATTCTTTGACAGTGTGCAAAGAGTGTATCATTTTGTCATTTTTTTATGCATTTAAGTTTTGAGTAGAGTGAAAGAGATAGAACCAAAACATTCTAATACATTTGGTGAAAATGCTAGTACAATCCAGTAGTAGTGTTGCCATGTGGTACAATCTAGTAGTAGTGGTGTTGCCATGCGGTACACTGAAAAATTGAAATAGCAGGTTAGTCACCAAAGTTTTCGAGCCGCTCCGTCTGTCACTTCGTTTGTGTCCAGAGGCTCATGGCGGCTGAGCCTCAATAAGGAAATTTAGCAAGTCGATAGGAATCTGACCTGGGCCCAGATCAAGGCAAAAGCAAGCAGCCGCCCAGGATGGAAGCCTTTGACGTTGGCCCTTTGCACCGCTGGTGGTGCACCGGACCCTTAAGTAAGTAAGTTAATGCATAATGGGCCGGGCTTAGCCCCAGTTCCCCTAAGTTTGATCAAATGGTATGATTACTTGCTGTGCACAGCAAGAGGACCATCCGCGCTACCACAAGGACCAAGATCAGCCGAACCTACTGAATTAGTATTCAAAACTGAAAAGGTTTCGTTGCAAAAATCTAGATGAGATTTGTGCCCTTGATTCTAACATCCCTGGCAAAGAAGATTGTTATGACCGCTGGTTAATGATTTTTTTTCGGTACCGGATTATTTCTCGATCTTCACAGATCAAAAAAGTAGTGTAAATTTCTGTCACTATGATGTACATAAATGGAGCGTCATATGTCAGTCAAGTTTACATTGTAGATCGTGTAAATCTATGAGATATTTCATGAAATATTCCACATATTGTATGCAACCGTCCACCTATGTAAGCAACATTTTTGGCAAGTTGCTAGTTTACGTGAAAAGGAAGTTTACATGCATGAATGTTTGCATGCATGGATGTTAACATCTCCATTAAAATTAATATTTTTTCTGTGTTTTATCTTTTGGATTAGCGGTGCCGGTGGTGTAGTGGTAAGCGTGATTACCTCTCACCCCAGCAGGACTGGGTTCAATCCCATTCGGCAACGTAAAGCCGTTGGTCCCCGGTTCATGAGTAGATGGGTCGATAGGTAGGGTCCAGGTGTGGGAGCTGCCTTTCTGGCGTCGGTAGCATTGGTACTCAGCACGGAAAACAAGATCGAGGGAAAACAAATCAAGGAAAAAATAAATCTTTTGGATCATCGTTCCAATCCATTCAATGATTCATCCACAATTGCTCATCCTATTTAGCAGGATGTGTCACTCGCAAAAAAAAACAATTAATGACGGAATTCTATACTCATTCCAAAGCCATTGCGGACCCGCGTTCATATTTATTATTGATTCGTGACTTTTATGCAAATGAGTAGCCTATCCGAAGTGCGAAGATGAGTGTGGTCCTTCACAGGTGCGCTCGCGGGTCCATGGAATGAAATAGTGCAAACACCATCAGCGCTGGTCATAACCATGAATGCCTGCATGTACTCACGAATGAGTCATATGAAAATAAAAGCGCAGAGAAACTTGGTCAGTGCAGGCTAATAAAACAATGCACCGCCGCCGGTTGCGCCCAGATGGATGAAATGCATTTTTCTTCCTCGAGCCGCTCATTAGAACTGCACTGGCCATGCCAACAAAACAATGGCTGCTGTCATCGACTGGATGATTGATGATCCAAATAGGTGCTAGTTAACCTAGTTTTAAGCTCGAAATGACAGTCTTTTGCCAATAAGTATGGCAAATATAGAAAATGTCCATATCACTTTCAATTATCGAAACGCTATGGAAGTCGCGCGGCAAGTTGGTAATGACGACAGATTTACTGAGGCGAACCTAAACCACCGACAAACCGACATGAATGACCATAGCAACAACAATTAAATTTCTGACCAAAGCACACTACTACTGTCATCAGGCTCCGTTTTCGCGGGAAATATTAAGCTAAGCCATGGACACGCATTCAATAGTTATGAATTGGTTCGTGTCTGATCTATTCTGGACAAATTATTTTTTTATCTAGGTAAAAAAATCCTATGTTTTTGACAATTCGGTTAAGGGTCATGTCGGTTTGTCGGTGACTAAACGATTATCGAGAAAGTGGTTCCTACTCTCGCATTATTAATTAGAAGGACAAATGAGCGATAAAAGAGATCTGACGTGACGATTATTCAAACTAATTGAGTGAAATATTTAATCCCGACTCGTGCATAGCATACGGTACACTTGCATACACAGAAAGCCGGGTTGTCTACCTGGAAGGATTGCAGTCACAGTCAGGCGAGGTGGTATTTCACGTCAAGGTGAACTGCATTCGCTGGTCAGGCACGGTACGGACGTTATTTAGAATTGCACCTTACGAATGCAATCTAATAGTGTGCAGCGTATTGTACTGCCACGAACGGCATTCCTGCTGTTCTAAGATGGTGACTGGAGGAACCAGACCTGGCATGACTAACATTTGAAGGTCGATAAATTTATGATTACTGCGATCCAAACGCAAACTGTTGTTTATGAAGTAAGGATTTTACAAATCTAGATCCGCAGGTCATTTGGGCGAACTGAAGCATAACAAAATTAAGCTAAATCCCAAACTTGAAAATTTTTCAAAGACACCGAACAATACTCAGTAGTCCAGGTTGCGAATTTAACAGGTAAGTCACGCCAAATTTAAAACGCTGTAAATCAGCAAAATTTTGCTGATTTTAGACTTGATGAAAGATCAGCAAACGTTCCAGCAAAATAATGCTGCTGAATTTTTCAGCAATTCCAACTTCTGTCAAAATGACAATCTTTTACTAAAAATCAGCAATTTCTTTACTGATCTTTCAGCAATTCAAAATTCTGACATTTGGCAGCATTTTGCTGATTAAACTATTAAATTTAGTAAATTGAATTTGTTTTCACTATATGTGCTTCAAGCTTCTGTAAAAGATCGTTGATACAAATATACGAATAATAAAGATAAAATCGCCAGACTCTTTTCCAAGCATCATTTATTAAATATAGCCAGTGTCCTTACTTACATAATTTTATTTATTTATAGTTATTTTTACCTCTTCCTCCTCCTGCGGTTTGACCGGTGGTGTATTTGACTGGGTGTTAGATTATGTTAGCTGATTTTTTCGGTAATTCGTCTGCTGTTTTTCAGTAAAGCATTGGATTGTTGATCATGATCCAGCAATTCGTTTTACTGATAATGAAAACTTAAATTTGGTGTATAGTCGTAGAACTTTTGTTTTAATATTTAGACGTTTGGTGTCTTGGGTGAAGTTTTTGTGCTTAAAAACTTCCGTTTATTGAGAGATCGCAGTAGGCTCAGCCCACGGATGGTTGGGTTTTCATGAGCTGTCTGTCACGAATTTATCTGTTTTTCCGCGGAGTGATTTTTCAAGTTTAAATTAGTTTTTTTTTCAAAATGTGTGATAAGTATTTGGGTTGGTTTCAATAACATGGCGGCATATCACCCAGCTGCAAAATTGCCCACCGATTCCTTTTTTTTTGCCGTTCGACGACGACGGGTGTGCTTTCGCGAGAGTGATGTTTATTTGATCCATTTCTTTGCACGGGTGTGTTTTTTTGTAACTAGCGTAAGTGTGCCTGCTATTTGCATTGAGTGTCGGAGATTGTAAGTAATCTGAAGGATGCCTCGCTGGATACGTCCAAGACTGGCCGTGAACGGTTCCTGGGGAAAGCACTAGATGCGACCCTCCTTCCAGATGACCATGGCAATACAGGAAGTATTGGTATTGGAAGGTAATTGCTATTAGATATTTTGCAAACAGTGACAGATAGCGGACATGAAGGTGGAGGTGCCGGGCAAAGGTGTTTATCCTGGTAATGGTAAGTTACAAATTCGCTGTTGTAGTTGTCGTAGGCGCCGTCGTAGTCGCTGTCGTAATCGCCGTCGTAGTCGTAGGCAGTACCGTTAGTATATTTAAAATTAACCACCAACCGCTGAAAATATATCGCGTATTTCTGTTGTTCATTACATACCAAGTAAAATTCGAGAACGTAATTTTATTTGAATAGCTTGTTCAACCAGGTCTTTAACAATCGTCACGTCGGTCATAGCTTGTTATGATTACCTGAACCATGCGCAAAGAGAAAATCGAAACATTTAACGTCGCGTGAAAATAGATCTTAATGAAGGCCTCTTTCATAGCTTTTAGTTTAATGATTTCAAAGATCGTTGGTTGCAGTGGCTTGCTTACTGAGCAGAAAAACGCGGTCCCAGATCCTTTCATATTAAAAATGTATGCTTAGATCACTTGTTTATCGTGTATTTTCGTAAAACTAAGAATTTGACAGCGTGGCAGACAGGACCGATAGAGGAAGAAAGCGGAAGACTACAGTCAGCTATGATCGCCAAATTTATCAGGAAGTGACTAAAGTCTCGTTTGCCACCAGCCGTGTTACTCCAATTTAAACATCTCCGAACAAACTGTCCGTAGAATGCTGCTGGGAAAAGGTTTTAAACGAGGTTTGGCCCAATGACGACATTTTCAATATTAAGAATGATTGTGATTTTTATAGTATCAAGCGTTTAACTTTGCCCAGAAACATGTCGACAAGCCATTGGAGTTTTGGAAGAAGGTTCTCTGCGAAGATTTCAAGCTGAAGAAGATGACAGTAGATCAGTTCAAAAGCCTGATTTTCATCTGTGGACTTCGTTCCTCGAAGAACGCGGACTTCAGAGCGAGACTACTCTCAAAACTTGACCCGAATGAGGAAGAAGATTCAAAACTAGAATCATGGAATGCCAACGACTTCTAAACCTCAAGCATGATGCAGCTCTAGTGGAACAGAAACAACAGTTGGTGAGCTCAGTGTGTGGTGTCATGCAGAACAAGCCCCATTTGAAACCACCTGTACCAGAACCTAGAGCAAGCGAAAAATTAAGCACCCCGAAGGCACCATGTTGGCAGTGTGGCGAAATGCATTTCATCCGTGGCTGCTCGTATTCGGATCAGATTTGTAATGACTATAATCGAATCGGCCACAAGCAAGGTTACTGTGGCTGTAATACGGCGAAGGCATCAAGCAAGAAGACATCGAAGGTCAACGGTGTATTCGCTATCAATCAAATCGGAAGCAAATACAGTCGGAAGTTTCTGGCCGTGACGATCGCCGGCTCTGTAGTAACTTGACCACACGGTCGGTGAAAACAGCATCTGGTAAGCCAGTCCGGATCGCTCTTTCTGTCTTGCCGTGCGGATCTATTTGCTTTTACTGCTGCTGCTACTGCTACCTAAGGTTACAACAACTTTAAACAGCACTTTTCAGTGCTAAATTTTCTACCTAGATTCTTATTCCTCTTCAATACTTGTTTGAGCCCTACCCGAGGTAATCTGGCTTGGATATCGCTTTGGAAAATTCGTTTTGGGACACTTTATTTTGCCACCATGGCGCCTAAACGCAAAAGAAAATGGTAATCTCTTGGTCCCCCTTCTGATGAAATTTATTTTAAGAATCAACCCAACAAACATTGACACCTGCATAAAAGTTTATGCAGGTAGAAATATGCTTCTTCAGCTAAGAAATTACGTATTCAACTATCGTTCAGCTCATATTGTTGGTTGGGAATGTTATATGCTCTCGGATGATGAGAATGCTCCATCATCCAAGTAAAATTTCACTAAGCATTCCCGGCTTAATGCCAACGGTCCCCCCTATTGTGATAATCACTTCCAATTTCCATGAACTTTTGAACTTCGTTAAATTCAAGTTTTCATTTCAAATTGGCCGTCGGGGTGAATGCCGAATATGTGGAAACTTCAAGGGGTAAGTCACTCAGCAAATTGTTTCGAAATTAGATTCGGCACAGCTTGAGCACATCCATTGTTGTAAATAAAATGGGGGCACTGCTGGACAACTGTCATTGAAGTTGTGCACAACATTACGTGCTGTTTGACTGACTGAGGAACTCAGACCAGCAGTTTACTTATAGAGTGGGCTCAAGATAAAGAGGCAGTTAACTAGACCCCATTAATACCCTTCATTCAAATAATGCTGCAACTCACACAAAACAAACTACAGAAGTCTATTCATCATCCTATAGTCGGTCTCCAACAATGTTCCCCACCGGTTCCATCTCTTTCCGGCCGCTGATAGACCATTGCTCTTCACATAACGAAAAGCTAGGTATCTGGTCTGCCTTTAAGGGCATTAAAAACCCTAAAACACAGGACTTTTATTATCCTATGAACCAAAATTTCACACACACGCCACTTCCCGCGACATCCACAATCCGATTTATTCATGCGATTTCAAATCAAAACATTCAAGGTGTCAGAAATACCGGGTTGCCGGATGGATATTTTACAAACAATCGCAGCTTACTCTATGACCGGCACAATCGGCACACTTGTGGCACACTGACAAAAAAGATGATTCAAGACTGGTGTGTGGAGTGACATGTAGCCACCGACAAACCGACATGAATGACCATAGCAAAAACAATAACATTTCTGTCCAAAGCACACTACTGACATCTGGCTTCGTGCTCGCGGGTTATATTTAGCTAAGCCATGAACCCGCTTGCAAAAGTTATGAATTGGTTCGTGTCAGATCTATTCTGGAGAAATTATTTTTATCAAGATCAAAAAATCCTATGGTTTTGACAGTTCGGATCATTGCACATTTAAATCGGCCGTTAACGATTTTCGGGCATAAGTCAGAATTAAGTGTCATGTCGGTTTGTCGGTGATGTAGCTACCCCCTGGGAAACTTGCATGTAAATTTTGATAGAAAACGGGGAACTTTTATTTTTATTTTTGTTTTTGTGCATTCTAAGCATCTACTTTCTTCAGAGAAATTATTTTATCGACCTTACTGACCCTATGAAAACTATGGTTGAGGTAGTTGTATAGTATATTGAGTGGTTTATGAGCGATCAAAGTGAAATTTAGGAAAAAGCCATTTTTTCACAAAAGTGCTATGTGGCCCTGTGTTGTTTTCTGCCAGAGGCTACTGAGGTATACAGAAAACGCAAACGCAGAACATTGCTGCAAAATGGGGCAGCCTACTGTATATTGTCTCGACTTGAAAAAAAAAACTGCTTCCTATAAACAATACAACCTCGAAGTTAACCCTGCTTCTTTCCATTGCAGAAAATACCATCATCATGTGGCACAACACTTCCACCCTGCTGTACGTCCGCGGTACGAAACATTCCAAGGATCCACGACTATCACTGGGCAGTGATAATGCCCTCACGATCCAGGAAGTCCAAGCCGATGACGACTCCATCTACAAGTGTACCGTCTTCCCGGTGTCAAAGTCCGCCTACCTCACCCTAAAAGTCCGAGGGTAAAGTGCTCGTTGGCCTAGCAAACGAAATGCAGCGTTTACTTACAACAAATATTCACTTTTCAGCCCTCCCTACAACGTGATGATCACGCATGGCAACAACGATTACACCAACCGAAACTTGGAAATCCAGCAGCATGATCGCAAGTTTATCATTCACTGTCACGCGTCGGGTTTCCCCACGCCATCGATCACGTGGTCCTTCCGGGTTAGTTTCACGGAACAAAATACGTGAAGAATCAATGTTTTAATATTTTGCTGCTCTGCATTTCAGGGAACACATCTGGACGAAAACCACGCCAAGAAAACGGGAATCACCGTTCGGAAGGAGTTTCTGGAAATCAGCGACGTCAAAGCCCACCATTCCGGAAATTACGAATGCTTGGCCCAGAATGGTATCGGAGAACCCGTGAATGCCGTCGTGAACGTGCAGATCAAATGTAAGTAATCATTATCTCCGGAACTTCATTAAACTACTTATCAATCATCTCAATGTCCTATCCGTCATCCATCTACACTGACACCTAACAACACAAATTGAACAAATGCAGCCAAAGTAGTACTGCTTGGACCCACAGGAGACGATTCTAGTACTGCGCCCCCGGATGACAAACAAGGTTTAACGACTCCATACTGCTTACAGTTAGAAACAGTAGAAAATAGTAGCTAGCACCTATAGTTTGAATTAGCACCAGCTCTATTTGTTTCATTCCATGCACTGCAGCAAAGTCCATTATTTTTCCGCTCAAATTTCAAGCGACTAAATTCACTAAAACTAGTCATTTCCCCCCTTTCTAGCAAGCCCCTCGATCGCCAAACACATCGACTACCTGAACACGGCCATCGGAGACAGTGCCGAGCTGGTGTGTCTGTACCACAGCAACCCGACGGCTCTGAAGATCGAATGGTTCCGTGGAGCCGAGCCGCTGCACGACAGTGCCAAGTTCGGCATTATCCGAGACCGCCACAATCACCATCTGCGGACGCGGCTAACGGTGCGTGACGTCGAGCAGAAGGATCTGGTTACCTACGTGTGCAAGATTGAGGTTGGTTTAGCTTAGTTGGTGAAATTTAAAAACAAAATAACTTAAACCGATTCATTCGTTTTCAGAATGCCCTCGGAGAGGCGTCGGCCAAGACGACGCTGGGATTGCTCCCGGGAGCTGCCCACCTGGCCAACTTCAGCTACTCCGATGGACTGCTGCACACCATCTGGAGGGTACGAAGCGTTCAGCCTCTGTCCGATCTGCAGATCCTGTACAAGGGTGAAAATGTGAGTTTCATTATGTTGCATATTTTTTTTTAGAAATTCTTGAACCTTAACTGATATAATTCCAAGCCATCGAAACTTCCTCAAAGTACCAAGGTTGCAACATTCGTGTCGATTCATGGATGACATGGCTGGGTTATCAACAATTCAATGATCAATCGTTTCACCATTCCAAAGGTATTGGCTATCTACTTTTATTTAGAACAGATAGAAACCCGATTGGCCATGAGCATGAGCATGATTGACCGCTCACGGTTGCTACTCTGTTATTGTCAGATGATCAACTGTAATTACACGGAGAACCAATAGACGATGCTTGGGACTAGCAATCATCCTCAATGTGTAAAAACTGGTGATCTCAAACTAGGCAATACCAGCGCCGGCCGCGCCCAACCGCAGGTCAAGAAAGGAATGGGTAGGAATGCGTTGACGTGACACTCGCTTTGATGGAAGCCGAGAAATCCTCTGCACTTCCACGAGGAATCACTGGAATGTTGGGCAAGAGGGTAGGGTTTGCAGCAGGGTTCGTTTTGGTAAACGATAAGCTGGCCTCCTCGTTTCTTCCTCCTTACGTGATAATTATAATTGTAAACGGTCTGCTCGACATCAACACGAACCTGTCAGGAATTTGGTAGAAGCTGCATGAAATATAAGCAAGAGAAGGATTGACCGCCCGCGTCCGCTACTCCGTTATTGCCAGATCAGCAGTAATTACACAGAGATCCAACAAATGATGCTTGGGACTAGCATTCATCCTCAATGTGCAAAAACCGGTGATCTTATACTTTTACTTTTAAATAGAAACCCGATAGGCCATGCCGAACGGAAAAATCCGCAAACGTCCCAAGGGAAAAGCGTGTCGATTCATGATGACAGGACTGGTTGTCGACAATTCGGTTACCAAATTTTAAGATTGAGCCACTATTTGAAAGGTATGACTATTTACTTTCGAACGAAACAGACAAGGATCCGATTGGACCTGTGGGTGGCCAGTCGGGATGGAAAACCCGTGAGAGGTGGCTCTGCGGAAATTCAGATTCACCGGAAAAATGGCCAATCAGATTTTTTGTAAATTGTATGCAATCATAAGCATAGAGGAAATATATCATCACCATATCGATTCTGCTACTACGAGGCCAGAAAACGGACCTCCGGAAATCTGGAATCATCGCTTTTTGTCGGTTCCTGAAATTAGACCTGGAGTTCCACGATTTTTTTTCTAAAATGCATACAATTATGACTCTAGAGGAAATATGTCATCATCATATCGATTATGCTACTAGATGGTCAAAAAATTGTCCTCTGAGTATCCGGAATCACCGGGAAAATGGTCAATCCATGAAAGTAGACCTTGAGATCCGCGATTTTGACGTGGAATTACGTCCTTCGGCAACATATGCAATTCCAAAAAAACACAATCGACCGCGTTACGAAAAATGGTGAGATTTTGACCTCTTTTAACTCTCTCAATAGCGCATGGATTTTAATTCTAAACAAGCCAATCGATTGGAAATTTTCCTACGAATCTGCTAAAATGAACAATTTATCAGTTTTCAATAGGTCACAATTGAAAATTACACAAATGTCCAACTGTTGCAATGGTGATCTAAATTATCACCAATAAGCACTTTCCCTAACACAGATTTCAAACTCGAATTCCATCCGGTCTCGCCAAACGGTGCTTATTCAATCACCGTGTGGTGGTGTCCGGTCGGTCGTCATCAGCAGCAGTGCTTTCGGAGCGTTCTCCAGTACACAACGAAAGGCTGCCCGCAAACAGTAAGCTGCAGCCCTCATGGTCGTCCATTCACCGAAGAAGAAGGAAGAAGCCGCACCGCTACTGATCGGATTCAGTAGCTCTTCATGAGTTGCTGTGGGCCATCTTTGCCAAGCGCGTGACCCTCGTTCCAAACAACATACTGCTCGCCAGCCTCAAGAACACCCTAATAGCTCAGCATTACTCAATCATCACGACAAAACGGTCCTTTTCAGAACCACCATAAATGAGTTAAAGAGTATTTTCTGGACATTTGTCAAGGTCATCAATCGGATGTCAGTTCCCGTAAGGTTAAATCTAACATATTATGTATTTTTGCGGCAACATTGGGGGTGCAATTTCAAAAACCAAAGTCACTAGCGGCATGAAAGTGGTTTGATTTTGATCCAGAGATGATGGATTTTAATTCTTAATACGCCAATCGATATCTGTGAAAAAAAAATAATCAATTTTCAAAAGGTCACCATTGAAAACTGCACGAATGTGCAACTGTTGCTATGATAATTAAAATTATCACCGATTGCCTGCGAAAAGCACAGGTTTTATAAATTGAATTCCTTCCAGTCTCGCCAAACGGAGTTTATTCAATCACCGCGTGTGGTGAGTGGTGGCGTCTGGTCATCATCATCAGCAGAAGCAGCAGCAGTGCTTTCGGCGCGTGGCGTTATACATTTTTCTTCAGTACACAACGAAAGGCTGTCCGCAAAAACAATGGGAGAAGTGGCCGTTCGCAATGCTGAGTTTCAAAATTGTTTCAAACTACTCGACAGTTCTAAAATTTGAAACTGTCAAAAATGAAACTGAACACGATCAGCGCAACGCACAGTTTTAAACGGAGTTTGGTATTCATCCCTAGATATGTGTGCGTGTGCAAAGTTTGTTTGCTTCGGTGATTTTAGCACGAACGGAGAAGCCAATTCTGCGTAAAAGAATGTTTCCTGGAACAAGATGATTACACCAACGTAATCCAGTGTTAGGTAACGAGGTCGAACCATGAGAAAAGATCCCGGACGATTCTGCTGTCGAAACGTGCAGGGTGGTCACTGAACCGGGAAGTCTTGGAAAAATATCCAGTGATGTGTTTGGAGACCTATGAGCACCTGAAGGTTTTTGCAATAATTTCTAAAACAGCTGATATCACGAAAGAATCTCTGAGAGACGACATTTCAATTTTCGGGCAGTTGAAGATCTTCAGAATAACATTTGATCATCCTGAAGTGTTGAAGAAATATCCTGATAAGATTTTGGAGACCTGTGAGCACCTCTGAAGGTTTTTGCAATAATTTCTTAGCCACCTGGCATCACGAGAGAAGATCTGAGAGATTTGAATTGTAAGGTAATTGAATATCTTCAGAATAAAACTTGATTATCCTGAAGTATTGAAAGCATATCATGAGCAGTTATTGGAGACCTATGGGCACCTGAAGGAATTTCTTTCTTTCTGATATTTGATCATCCTGAAGTATTGAGGAAATATCCTGTGAAGTTTTTGAAAACCTATGAGCACCCTAAGCCCTTTGGAATAATTTCTGAGAACCCTGGTGTCATGAGAAAATCTCTGAGAGACGTTATTTGAATGTTGGACAGCTAAATATCTTCATAATAATAGTTGAACATCCAGAAGTATTGAAAAATGTACAAAGATTTTTTTTGGAGAGCTGATATGATCAGATCTGATGACCTGAAGGTCTTTGGTCTAATTTTTGAGTCACGTGGTATCATAAGAGAATAACTGAGAGACGCAATTTGAATTGTTGGATACCTTCAGAACAGTACCCAAGTAACAATTTGCGTTTTATGAGGGTTCTATAGACCACGATTTAGACTTGTAGAGTGCTTTAAAACCTTAATAAAAGTTGCAATGTTACTTGGGTACCTATTCAACCTGAAGGCATGAAAAAATATCCTGATGATTTAATGAAGAGATCACTTGTTGGCCTTTGGAATAATTTCTGAGCAATCTGGCTTCATACGAGAATATCTGAGAGACAGATTTGAATTATTGGACAGTAGAAAATCTTCAGAACAATTGATGAATCGGAGATGTTTTTGTAGATCTCTAATCATCCGAAGATTGGAAAATTAGGAGTCATCTGGTTTCTTGAGAGATGATGTCTATGATGTAAAGCAAATTGATTTGCTCGGTCAATTTGTCGACTCTGAACAATAACAGAATGAGAATTGACCACTTTGTCAAGCAGTTTTGGCGTGACTTTCTACCAGCGATTTCACAAAACTGGACCAACTAATTTCTATTTTTTTATGAAACGCACAAATTTTGGTTACTTTTCTCGAGGTTCTAGAAGAAAAGATCTAAAAATAATGTTTTATTTCAAAGTTCGAGTGGTAGTAAACGTAATTTAAACTGATCGAATGAAGTGGTTAATTCATTTCATCACCTCGTTTTCCCCTGGCCGTCTGCCATCTGTCAGATTAGAAACTCCACAAATACATCCATAGAAATTTTAAACAGAGTTCCATTCGTGTTTTCCGCTCATAAATAAAACAGAATAGTCGAGCAGTTTCGAATATGGTGCAAACTAGTATTCGAATAATTAAGCTGCAACTCAGAATTACGAGGGGTGCGTTTCTGTTCTAGCTTCAAATTGAAACAGTCCATATGAAACTATGTGCTTTACCTATGTATATCTTATTGCATATGAAATACAACAGTATTGGGAACGGCCTAACACAGTTGCCGAATATTGATACCGAGCACGTAATCTTACGTCAAATCTACGGTCGTGTCTTGGATACAATCTCTTACTTTTTTTTCAAAACGACGTCTGTCAATAAATTGTAACACGAAAACGTCACTTCTTATCGAAATACGTCAGAGAGAAAAAATAATGTTTTTCTACACTCAAAAAATTCCACACGTTTCATCCAAGTGTTTAAACACTTGATTTTTTAAATGCACAATCTTGTGCACAATCACATTTACTTTAAGTGTATTTCACCTTGGTTCAATGTGTTATACACGTTAATTTCTAGTGTTTCAAACTTTGAAATATTGAAAAAGTAGAAGGGTCTGTGCCTAGGGGCACGAACGGAAGCTTGACGTAGGACCGCTAGTGGACGGAATAAATGTGAAGAGCATTTAGTTCTTTTAATTGATCAATTATCTATTATCTCAACTCTTTCCGTTTTTGAATTGTAGGGGTACCAAATTTGTAGTATTTTTTTTTTCAACGAGAAAGTTGATTAAGAGAATCAATCAAAATCACTTGCACCCCTTCCATCCTCCCTATTCCCACGCGACCGAGGATCGGAGGCGAATACCACTTCGACTTGTTTCGTCTACTTACTACTCTCTGATGACTGTGCTGGGGAAGCAGCATATCCATTAGACTGATGCAAAATTTGACTTTTTCGCTCCACAGTGCTTAAATGGTTTCAAATCGGGTCCTGTTTAGCCTCCCAAAGTTACAACTCATTTAGTTAGAAACAGGCTTTGCACAAGCCATTTGAAGTTTGCATGTAAATTACTATGGGAAAACTCAACTTTTTGTTCATTGCCTTCTAGTATTTTTCCATATTGAGCTGTTCTATAACCATTCTTATAGAAATTTTTTTCAGCTACAACTTTGCTGAAGATTGTTTCTAAGTAAAACGAGACAGGAAAAACTTATTAATTATTTAAGTGATTGGTAAACTTATGACATGATCAAGCAGCTGCTCTGTAGGCAACACTGTATTTTGCAGTGTGACATAGTAGCCATGATTTTAGTGTCCTATTCAACGCCCCAGAAACACCAATGTTGCCTGCTGAGCAGTTGATTGAGCATGATCATAAGACATCAGTACATTGAACCATTGATAACTTTCGATCCTTGCATTTAATCAAAAAGTGGTCTTGAGCAAAGTTATAGATGGGAAAATTTCCTACAAGTACAGTTGAAAACTTTCGAAGCAGACCGATATGGTGAATTATTAGATAGACATGAATTAAAATCTTGGTTTTACCATAGTAATTCCAATAGAAACTTCAAATGGTTTGTGCCATCTCAGTTTCTCACCAAATGGGTTCAAATTTTGGGAGGTTAGTCAGGATCCGATTTGCAATCGTTTAAGTATTGTGGAGCGAAAATTTCAAATTTTGCATCACTCTAATATCCATGTAGGCAATTGGTGGATTTGTTAGTTAATTCGACGCTTTTGGACAATGCTGGACATTTACCAGTTTTTCAATAGTTTCGTGTTGAATCAACATTCGGAAGCATTGTTATCGATGCGTAGCCATATTTCTGATCGATTGGTGATAAAATTATTGGAATTGGACCAAGGGCAGCTGAGTTATTAACGTTCAAAATCTTTCTTAATTTGTTACATGTTCCATTTTCGGTTTTCACAAAGTGTACTCCCATATAGAAATCAAAGACGTAGTCCTACGTCAAAAATTTCACTATCTTTTCAAGTGTATCGCACATTGAATTACACAAAACAAATGGAATTGAAAGTGTGTTGCATAAAATACGATGTGAATTCAAGCTGAACATTGCATTAGGTCCTATGTAACAGTGATCGATTCTCTTCATCGACTTTCTCTTTCGTTAATGTATAAAACCGTTTAAAGTCGTGTTTGTCGTATTAGAAGATAGATAATAGCTGCTTTCGTCGATCTGAAAGCTGAAAATAGTTGGGAATGTCTTAACATGGCCATGAGGATGCAAAGAGAAAGTCAACGAAGAGAATCTGTCAATGTTACTTAGGACCTAATGCAATGTTCAGCTTGTATTGCTTGCTCAGAAAGGTAAACATCGAAAACAAGAGTTGTGACTTTATCCTATCAACCCGCCTCATATATGAGAACAACCGTGGCACAGTGAGATCGAACGAAGATTCCGGCAGCAGCACACCCCAACAGTCCATGATCGAATCCCAAATCAGACCCATTAAAAAAATATGTGAAAGCTATGGCCTCTGGAAGTTTTGTTTATATATGTGTCGATTCATTTTAAGAGTCGGTAAAGTAGAAGTCGATAAAGTAGAATATTGTAGAATATTAAACTATGATGTGCAAAGCTAGTGATATCACCATATGAGGCACATAGAATCCAAGTATGTCACAATTCAAATCCATCGTCTTCAGGCATGGTTCATAGCATAAGATTCACACATGAAATGGATAGACACATGATGATGGCGTGTGGAATTTTTTGAGTGTAGGAAAAAAAATACACGGTAAAAAAATGTAATTTTGAGTAAAAATTCAACTCAAGTATCAGTTTCATCCATTGATGGCTTTTACGGATGTTCCGGATCTTTCGGCGAACAATCCCATAGCCATCTGGGTCCATTTTTATGACACAACCTCAAATTTATTCATAGTTCAAATTGTTTTGAAAAAAGCGTGGTGTTCCAGGATCCGTTTCTGGGATTGACCGCTTTCACGGATATTCCGGATTTTTAATATGTGGTTATTTGTGCTGTAAATCAGTTCAGATCTGAAAATAATCGAAAAATAAGACCACTCCCGATGGAAATTTGCAAAATGAGCCATAAAGTTACAGTCGAATTTCGACCACTCCCGATGGAAATTTGCAAAATGAGCCATAAAGTTACAGTCGAATTTCGTTCGTTGGGCTATCTTAAAGTGGGCTTACGTTTAAGTTTGGCTCCCGTTAGTTGGGCCAAACGTCATTTAAGACATTGCAGATTCATTTTCGGGGGACTCATGGATGAACCATTTGAATAGTTGCTAAACGATTTTGATGATAATAGACAATCGATGTATCCTCAAGCAATTGTCAGCTTTGACAGCTCAGCCCAACTAACGAAAGCCTTTCACTAAGTGGGCTATGGGTTTAGCCCAACGAGCGAAAGCCGACTGTACTCCAAATTGATGTCCAAGCAGGATTACTGGAACAATCCAAACGGAGTGCGGGTCTAGTATAAGAGAGGAGCGGACTGGCTGGCTTTGAGCCAAACGAACTGTCAAATCCTTGTTTGTATGCCATAAACGAACGGTAACTCGGATGGTAGTACTATCCCACAAATGGTTTGGATGATACCCCGAATACGTCGTTAAGCTCTTCCTTATGGTTCTTTTTAGTAAGGAAGCCAGAGACAATCGAGCAGAGCCTATCTTGATTGCATTGGCAGTGTTGCTAACACAGTTTGTTTTGAATCCGCTCCTCTCTTATCCTCCGTATCCTAGACCCTCTCTAGTGCGGACTACCTATCCTTCCTAGTTTTCTTGGTAGAGTTGCTACCTTGTTTTATGAAAGTACAAGTAGGGGCTAGGTCTAGGGCTTGGTACAAAGCTCAGATAATTTGTCGAGCAAAAATTATCAAATTTTTTAACAATACCAAAAATATTAATTCTCAATTTGCCGGTAGCAATTTACATGTCAAAGTACCTAGATTTTTCGACGAAGAGCTTACGTGAACTAACCCATAAACTTTTTCTTTTCAGACAAAGTACACTACCATCGATGCTACCATCTCGGAGCAAAACAAGGAAGACAATGGAGAGTTTTGGAAGTAAGTATAATCAGAACAAGTGGATTTATCAAAAAGTATAACCTTTTTCCATCCATTCCCCAGCATCAAACGCTCGATCCGACTGCCGGAGGGTGAATGGTTCATCACTGCCCGTGCCAAAAACACCGAAGGGTGGGCCTACACGGAAACCGTTCCACTGCAGTTCCAGATTCCCGGTGAAGTATCGCTGGAAAACCGACACGAGGGAGGCAGCTCCGCGTCCACCCGGCTTCAGTCGGCCAGTTTAGGTTTATGTTTGGTGCTATTCTCCCTGCTTAGAAGGCTATTCTAAAAATAAAATCGATCCAAAAACCACTTTTCATTTCCCAACTGGAATTCAATGCCGAGATTTACCCACAAAAGAGTACATTTGTTTGAACTGAAGATCTGCTAAGTGGTAACGATGCACTTTCCTTGAAATGGCAATCAATTGCGGGCTAAAGGACGATGCATTGTGTATAAAGTGTAGCTAAGCCAGCGTAAAATGTGGAAATGCCTTCTAACGTTTTGCACCAAAAAATACACCCAACCCAAGCGCAGTAGAAAAGAAAAATTGAATGTATTAACGTTACCTTTAGACCGATTTAAAATCGTCCACGCCTTCACCTATAATAGTGCGTGCGGGAAATAAAAAGGTGCAGCTTTTAAAATTCCGAACCAATTGCAAAGAAGAAAAAAAAAAAATGCGAAACAAATCTTTCATGTATTGTAACTGTAGTTGAAAAACAAAGAACGCTAAAACACAATATCAGCGCAGAAAGAACCAAATAAAAACGCTTAAGGATTAATTTGTATGTTAAAGAGTTCTTAAACATTGTTATAATTTAGTATCTCTTCGTTTTGTTCATTATCATCCTTAAGTTTCGTTTCCCCTCCTTTAATCATACCTTCACTAGGGCTAGAATTAGTCAACCACTCCCCCTGTCCCTTCGTTGTATATTTGAACCACTGCTTAATGATGTATCCAATATAGGTTCGTAAAACAATTTCCAACTTTGTGTAAAAATTAAATGAAACAAGTGAAATCTAGTATGTACTTTATAGTAAGAGAAATCGTACTAATGTTAGTCCTAATAAAACGGTGAAAACCTATCAATAGAAACTATACTTAAACGTGTAAGATCTAATTCAAAACAAAGTTCTACTAGCCATGCACACACATACAGACACACGAATACAAGCACTAAAAAAATGAAATTATTGTTTTAGGGTAGCTAGCAGAATAATTGTTAATTAAAACGAAAGCAAAGTGCAGTGTTTATGCCACCGTATTTTAGCAAGTTACAGACAGACAAACAAACAAACAAACAAACACGCAACGAGGGACGCGCGAGCGTTGCGTTATAGGCCATATTTATATTTATTACCATTTACCGCATAATAGTGTAATAATCTCACTAGAAAATATATCTCTCTTTCCAACAGTTCGATTCTATCCGTACATATATGCGAATCCCTAGAACAAACCAATAAGATACGGTTGGCTATGATCGGAGAAAGAAACTGGCTTTTGAATTGGCAAAATAGGTTACACTTGTAAGGAAAATGAAATGAAGTCAGGGGAGAAAAGAATGTGCTGAAAAAGTAAAATTGAAAATAAATAAAGAAAAGTAACACAAAATGTCGTTTGCACTTGCCGAAACACTACCTAGATACGAAGATTTCTCAGCAGCCGGTAGTCAGAAATACAACAACATTCGATAGGTACATATGAAATTACCGGTATAAAAGGATCCATCCTGCGACTTTCCAACATCAGTCACAAGTCATATTTCAATTAAGAACCAACCGATCCACAGCAAATAGAAGGATATTATCATGAACCGATCACTAGCTTTGGCCCAGCTGCACCGTGTATCCCGTAGTGTTCCCCCGAAGAAACAGACAAAGGTGCAACCGGAAGAGGCGACAGGGCAACAACAGGACGTGTTCAAAGTACTAGAAACAACGGCCAGCAGTAGTGGAAGTTCGAGATCCAATCAATCGCTTGGAAAGATGATGCGATTTGTAACGAAGATGTATTCAAGTGGCGAAGGAACTTCCGGCGACCGGTTGTCGTTGATGGAGAATGAGAGTTGAAATTTCAAAGGGGTTTACAAGCCAAAAGCACGATTCATTGTATATATTATATTATTATGTTAAAATTAAATTAATGAATAAATTATTTACAACCAGGGCTCTACATTTTCGAAGCTCTAAAATGAACTCGAGTTTTGTTTCTTTCATGCAACTTGTTCAACGCATCATTTTTATAACGCCTAGCTAAACTATCAGCACGAAATGAAAATTAAAAAGAAGCTCGCTTAGCACGAAAGGAGCTGTGGATTTTCTCGTCGTTGCTTTGCTTATCACTTTCATTGAAAGTAGTGTCGATTATTGAGTTGAAACGAAACCTCATAATGGCTTTCAATCCCTTTCACCGACACTCTATCACCGCTTTTTCAATTGGTTTGATATTAATTTTGTCCCGTTTTCGATACTTTTTGATATTAGATAAATATTTGGATGTGTGTGAGTGTCATCCTCGATCCCTCACCCAGCCAGGGGCGTTGGACAAGTAAAACTGCGAATAATTTGATCAAATCTCATGCTCCGTAATGGCATAGAGGTAACTCTAAGACTAGTAGGTCCCGAAGAAACGAGCTCAACTTTTTGGCTCAGCTCTGGTACTCTCTTCGGTCCCAAGCTAATCGATTCACCCCTCGAAACATAGAAAAATCCATGAACCCCCTGTCAAACTTTCGAAGCGAATCAAAACAAACAAACTGTAGTACTAGAATTTCGACTAGAATGGGGTACGTAAATCGATTTGCTTGGAACCAATAGGCTAGTCAAGTAGTGAACTAATTTAAAATCGTTAGTTTCCACCGGTTGATTATACTCAACGTTGGGTTCCCACACTTTACTACCCCTGTTGGGTGGTTTCGCTCCTTCGTTTTTGACAACATTAGAAGGAGAAAAGGAGACAAACTAGTCAAAAGTAGGTAAAAGTTAACTGGCCGGTGGGCGAGAGGGGCGACACATCTAAATCTTAATTCTAGATGCTCAAAAAATCTCACACTAGCGAATCAATCTTCGAAAAACCTTCTTTATTTTCTCGCATCTACTTGCATCGCGCATCATCTTTTTGCAGGAAATCTTCAGAATCGTCATCAATCTTTTTTCTATTTACTCAGCGTGCGCGCAGCTAGCCACGGCAAAACACAATCTTTCCTGTATCGTAGATAGAGTCATCCCCCTCGCCGTTGGGTATCTTTTTCTTACCGTATGAGCTTTGAGCGAGAACGTTCTCCGGGGGAGGCACTTCCAATTTTCGACAGAACAATAACTTCTACTGGATTGGAGTATGATGAGGACTCGAATAGGCCGGCGCCGGTGGTGTAGTTTTGAGCGTGACTGCTTTCTCACCCCAATGGGTCTGGGTTCAATTCCAGCCGAGGTCGGTGGGATTTTTCTGAGGCATAAAAATCTCTGGTCACGTCTTCCTTCGAAAGGGAAGTAAAGCCGTTGGTCCCGGCCCATGGTCCCGGAATGGGTGCGATATCCTACGCAGCTGTGGAAGCTGCCTTCCTGCACATTCGATTGCCGTCAATGGATGGCAATCGATATCCGTCGGTGATTGGCACTAGATTGCGGAACAGAGACCGACGCTAAATAAAGGAAAGAAGAAGAAGAGGACTCGAATTAACCACAGGTGACGGTGGTAAGTAGACGAAGCGAACGTGCATCATCAGAGGAAACTGGTCCAGATGCTGATGAACGCTTCCGGGAGTTTCTCCCGAAAGCCATCGACTCAAAGATGCATCGCAAGCGTTCGAGTCGGAGTTTCAACCGGAATCAGACTTCCCAGGTGGAGGTGGGGTTTAATATGTCCACACGGTCAGACAGTCCAACGATCGGACAAATGGAGGGAAATATGATATCTCTGACGAAAAGCAGTGTCGATGTCAGTTACGATGAGGAACGAATCATGAAACTGAATGTCGGTTGGCTGATCACCGACGCTTCACCACGCGTTACGGAATCAAACATGATAAAACTACTACGGCCAGATGGTGGCCTTTGTATGGACACCAATCCCCTTACGACGCTTCTGTGCGGCTCGGATTCCATAATCAATTCGTACCTCATTGAGTTCGAAAAGCTGTGTTCGGATCAGTTCTACGAGGATTATCGCAAACATCAAAGTGACACCGGTGGTGTAGTGATAAGCGTGATTACCACTCACCCCAGCAGGCCTGGGTTCAATCCCAGTCATCTCCGCCGGAATGTTCTGAGGTATAACATCTCTGATCACGCCTTCGGAAGGGAAGTAAAGCCGTTGGTCCCCGGTCTATGAGTTGATGGGTCGATAGGTAGGGTCCAGTGTGGAAGCTGCCTCCCTGACGTCGGTAGCATTGGTGCTCAGCACGGAAAACAAGATGGACAGAAAACAAATCAAGGAAAAAAATTGCAAACATCGCGATGTTAAAATGCTAACCGAACTGGTCCAATCTCTGGGAACCATGGAAAACACCGGTCACTTTACACTTCGCGACTTCTTCTCCGCCATGTCCCACCAGTGGAATATTCTATTTCAAGTGCTGGGTTACCAAGGTCGTGTCCAAGAGCTAAACCTATCTTTCAACCAACTTACCGATGTCGACTTTCAGGAGCTCACCTTCAAGCCCAACAACTGACCAATCAAAATCTTACAATTCCACTTAACCTCCTTCGGCTGTGCTTTCAGCTCCGTCACGAATCTCCCCGTCCCAAATCGATCTACCAACGTCTTCAACGTTCCCTTCACTTCCTCCTGCAGGGTCTCGCTCTGCCCACTAACCAATCCACTAATCACATTCCAAATCGGCATTATGACCAGTAGCAGTCCTTTCATGATGATCTTCAATCAGCTTCCAGAACGATGCCACCCCCTTCCCAACTTCGATCAAACTGTTCTGAAACAGCCTTCCGCACCAGATCCTTGAACAGTTCGATCGTCTTGAGTGGAGGTTCTCCGATCTCGAAATCTTCCGGTAGCGACTCCAGCATCATCCGAAAGAATTCCAGTATCACCAACAGATTACAGTTGTACTTGGCAACGGTCATCGCCTTGATGACCTCGCTCATCCCGCAAGCTTACCACGTTGACTTTTAACCAGTTACCATCGCCAATCGCCTGTTACCTGTTGCCAACAAGGGGAGGAGATGGTTGTCAAATACAAGCAATCGTCGCCTACCTCGCATAACTGGTTCCAAACGTAAACAAGCCATAAGAAACCTACAGGGTGTCCGGAGTTGGTTGGAAATGCTAACAGGAAGCTTTAGTGTGATGATTTATTAGCTAGAGAATGATCTTTAGAAGAGGGTAGGTGGATAGTTCCGTTAGAGTACGGCAGTATGAAAATTGAATAGAAGTTGAAAATGAGCGAAGGGCCATTAATGCGAGAGGAGCAACACAATAGTTGGGTAAAGAAGAACTGCATTATAACACACCATCGACTGGAAATGCTCTCGCAACGTGGGGCTTTAGGTAGTGATGAAAACGTCGCTAGAACTATTCCACAGCCGCAGTCAGTTTATGAGCAAAAAGAGGGACGCACATTTTTGCCTGTGGACTTGGAGACATACTTCAAGTCCCCGCACATCGTACGGGTTAGGCAAAAATGTGCGTCTATCTTTAAAAACTGTCGCATTAATGGCCCTTCGCTCATTTTCAACTTCTATTCAATTTTCATACTGCCGTATACTCTAACGGAACTATCCACCTACCCTCTTCTAAAGATCATTCTCTAGCTAATAAATCATCACACTAAAGCTTCATGTTAGCATTTCCAACCAACTCTGAAAATCGTTAACTTCGCGTATGAAGTAACATAAAAACACTTTGAATGCTACAGGGTGTGTTTACGTTTGGAACTAATTTCATACAAGAATGATCAGTAGGCTGATTTGACAGCACGCCCCCCCCCAGGTTGCTAAACGTTGCGCACGTCATCCACTTCCAGAAATCGATCGTACTCCAATGGGAAAAGAAGAAGCGCGAACCAAGACGGCATCCGAGCTGTAAAAGCTGATACCGGACAAACTGGCCCGACCGGAAGATCCGCTCAAGAACGTCATCGACTTCCTCTACTTGCTGGACAACAAGCTCGGCAAAGACAACATTGGTATTCAGAAGATAAGATGAAGTTTTGTTCTAGACAACAAATGACTTTATCAGAATATCTACTGAATCCTTTGTTTCAAGCCTTGTTATATAAAACCAGCAAGGAAATAAAAATACTCTAATGAAATAATGGTAGGGTATAGCGCTACTTCGTCGTAATCGCCCAAAGCCGTTCTATCGATCAAAAAAGATCAATAATATCAATGATTTCACTTTGCACAGATCAATAACAGGTTTTTTTTCGATGCGTTAGTTCATTAGCTACAACATAAATCCTATTAGAGCTCATTGTATGAATATTTATGCTCATTGTTATCAAAACAAAAGAAGCGCTATCCTAGCTAATCACCTTTTTCTACGTTTATCCGTAGGACGAAGAAAATCTAATGACGTTTCAATGCGTTTGGACGGAATTGAAACTCGTAGGACGAATTTAGAATCAAGAAGCAGTAGGGTAGAGAACTACTTCGGCCTAATTGCCCATTTTGGGCCTATCGAGCAGAAAACTTCAAATAAATCCATGATTTCAGAGTTAACATGTCAATTATGCGTTTGGTACTATACTTTAGTTAATAAGCTACCGAACGAAGTCAATGAGAACGCGTGATATGAAGGTTTGCACCCATTATTCCCAAAAACAAAAGAGGCGCTTATCTTCATCCGATAGGCCGAAGTGAATTCATTGGTGTTTCAATGGCGTTTCAATGCGTTAGGCCGAGTTTAGAATCCGTAGGTCGAGTTTGGCGTCAAGAAGCAGTGTTAGACTTTTGACAATATCTCAACGATTGGTTTCTCTTTATCAAATCTTAAGGTAAATAAATTTGGAAGCCATCAGAAATAATAACATACCGTTTGGTGCTAAGCTGAGCTAGATTAAGAAAGACTAATAAATTGCGGGTTGTGCTTAATAGGCCGGAAATGGGGTAGTTAACCCTATTAGATTTTAAACAATATCTCAAAAATTCGTGACTCTTTGTCAAATCCAACGGAAAGGAGAATAAATTTAGAAGTCATCTTTGACAGCAATATTCCATTTTTTGATTAAACTCGTTCAGAAAAGAGAGGTAGAGCGCGGGTTGTGCTCAGTAGGACGAAAATTAGATCAAAAACTCTATATCAGAAAATTAAATAATAGTATATCAGAAAATGCCTCATATGTAAGCAAATATATTCAAATCTATTACTTCAATAGGTCTTTACATGGCCAACTACAACAACTCAGCGACTGAATTCAATTGACTCAAAGCATTTTCTTTCCATACGAAATTTACTCATAGGGTTAACTTCCCCATTTCCGGCCTATTAAGCACAACCCGCACTTAGTCTTTCTTAATCTAACGCAGTTCAGTACCAAACGGAATGTTATTATTACTGATGGCTTCCAAATCTATTTATCTTTCCGTGCGTACCGTAAGATTTGATAAAGATAAACCAATCGTTGAGATATTTTCAAAAGTCTAACACTGCTTCTTGACACCAAACTCGGCCTACAGATTCTAAACTCGGTCTAACGCATTGAAACGCCAATGGATTCACTTCGACTTATCGGATGAAGATAAAAATTGATTCGGTCGGAGCGCTTCTTTTGTTTTTGGGAATAATGGGTGCAAACCTTCATATCACGCGTTCTCATTGACTTCGTTCGGTAGCTTATTAACTGAAGTATCGTACCAAACGCATAATTGACTTGTTAGCTCTGAAATCATGGATTTATTTGAAATTTTCTGCTCAATAGGCCCAAAATGGGCGATTAGGCCGAAGTAGTTCTCTACCCTATTTCAAAAAAAAAAAGTCAATTGAATTCACTCGATGAGTTGTTGTAGTTGGCCCTATAGGAGCTGAGTTAACTTAAACATGTTTGGCAAACAAAGTTCTTCGAAAATAATTTTATTTTTAACTAGTTCATTTATTTACTAGGCTCAGTCATGTGTGACACTTTGCGGAGCCAAATAGCAGTAATGTTTGATCCTTTAAATTTGTCGAACCTCATAACGGAATCTCTTTATGAAAAGCTTTGAGTGGGTTGGTTTATTTCCTCTAAATTTCGTTATAATTGCTTACCTTTTGATCTCCATTAAAAGTAGTTCGTAAGATGGAGTCAGAATTTATAAAAGCAAGCATTCAGAATCTCTACTCAAAGTTGGAAACAAAGTCGTTGGAATGTTATTCCCTGTATTTGAAATTGGCCAAAGAATTCACAATTGAATTTCCACTGTTTTTGACTAAAGTCAAAGTATTGGAGGACTGCGAGGAAAAAAGGAAAAGAAAGTTACATAACAACAAACTGAGGTCACTACAATACTATTTGAATTACACAACATAACAGAGAGACCAGAAATCACACAGTTCAGTTAACACAGCTGTGGTTCAATCCGTCGAAGGTTTTGTGGTAAATCGCTCGACGCAGCAGTTCTCAGAAGAACAATTGACACTTCTCAACAAGGGATTAGGATATGCGATCTCCTCAAAACCTGACGTGGAAGAGACCATCGTTGACATGGAGACTGCAATCACTCACACACTTCCTATTCAATTACACGAGACTGCCAGGAATATTATTTCAGAGACAATACAAAACAGAAAGGGAAAGGGACATTCACTTAGTAAAACCGAAAAAGAGGAAATTCGAATTCTCAAAGAACTAAAAACAAAGCCGGTATTCTATACAAAAGCGGACAAAGGTAATGCAGTACACGCTAACTTGAAAGTACTCATTAATGAGTAAAAAAGACCCATTTTGAAGAAAAGTGGCTTAACTCATTAATGATTAAACAATTTTACCCATTAATGAGTATCTGTTACCCATTAATGATTAACAATTACTCATTAATGGGTAACAGATACTCATTAATGGGTAAAAAATTTACTCATTTAATGAGTTAAGCCACTTTTCTTCAAAATGGGTCTTTTTCAACCATTAATGGGTACTTTCAAGTTAGCGTGTAGTAATTTTGGACAAAGAGGACGATGACAATCGGATGACGGAAAAAAAATACTAATGGACCATACAGACAGTTGAGGATTGACCCCCTCCCATCTATAGTTAAACATGTGGATAAAACGTTGAAAGAGTGCAAGGCGTTTATTGGCAACTGTTACACTACGAATCAATTGAAAGTTTCAAACCCTATTCTACCTAGAATCAAAGGTTTACCAAAGATTCACAAACCAGGAAACGAAATGAGGGAGATTATCTCGACTGAAGGATCCCCCACTCATAAGCTTGCTAAATGTCTAGTAAAGGAATTTCAAAATATGCCTAAACCCTTTTCCACTCGCTCAGTTAACAGCACACAGGAATTCGCAAGTCAGCTCCAGGCATCAGAAGATATTCGGGAAGATGAAGTCATGGTTTCATTTGATGTCACAGCACTTTTTCCGAGTGTACCAGTAAAGGAAGCCATCAGCCTTTTAGAGGACTGGCTTCTGAAGCAACGTGAGGATTCTACTTGGAAAAGCAAAGTTTGGTCATATCTCAAGCTTAGTCGTCTTTGTATGGAGGAAAATTATATCATTTACAGAGGAAATTTTTATAAAAAAAAACTAAAGGCGCTCCAATGGGCAATCCGCTTTCTCCATTTTTATGTGAATTGTTCATGGCTAACCAAGATAATACTCTGGAGGATAGGAATTTGTTGCCCAAATGTTGCTATAGGTACGTGGATGACATCTTTAGCATTGTCAAAAGGGAAGATTTATCAAAAACTTTGGAGGCCATAAGCAACGTTCACAAGGACATCAAATTTACTCACGAAGATGAGAGAGACGGCAAACTCTCATCATCAGGGAAACGTCTTCGTTCAATTTCGAAATCTATAGGAAACCAACAAACATAAAGAGAGTAATACCAGGTGGTGGAAACTAACGATTTTAAATTGATTCACTGCTTGAGTAGCCTATTGGTCCCAAGTACTTCTATGGCGTACCCCATTCTAGTTGAAATTCTATTACTACACTATGTTTGTTTTGATTCGCTATGAAAGTTTGACAGATATCATCAGGGGTGTGTGGATTCATGCAGAACATGCAGGGGTGAGTGAAATAGCTTGGAACTGCTTGGGACCGTTGTTCTGGTACTGAGTGAGCCAAAAATAATAATGATTTTCTTCGGGACCCAGTGGTCTTAGAGTTACCTCTATGGTAATACCAAGCACTTCAAACCATTCCCATCAACACAAAATGGCCGCTTTTCACCACATGGTTCACAGGATGCAAACTCTTCCTCTTAGCGATACAGGCAAATCAAAGGAGATAGCTCACATTTTTTAAATCGCTAGACTTAATGGGTATCAAAAAAACAATTCACGCAGTAACCGATAAAAGAACAAGGGATCATTTTAGGCGTATTTCGACAACTCTTACACCTGAAAAAACGCAGTAGGCTCTGCCCGCGAACGGTTGGTTTTGTTTTCGCTGGCGCTTCATGTTTTTCGCATATTTTTTAATTGTACAAAATCAAACAAATATTAGTTTTCGCGTGTGGATAAGTGTAAATTAAGATTTATCACGTCTTTAGAAGTTTTTTAGTGATATTATAATTCGGTCGGTTTTTCATTTCGCTTGTTTTTGGTGCTTTGCCTCCCTGCCAAGAAGAGTTTTACCGGGTTTTTTTTTTTTTGGTGCTGGCGTTCTGCCTTCCGGAGGATGCACGCGAATGAGGTGTCAAGCAAAAATTCGGTGCAAATGAAAAACTTCGAATGTGTTGGGTTGTAAAAACAACGCGGAAGATTTTTTTCGATTAGCGCGAGTGAACGAACCGGTCCTTTTTCGGAGGCATAATTTGGTGCGATTCATCTGATTTATAATCAATCATAAATGCATATTTCCATATATTACTAAATACGCGCCAGTGGGGGTTAGATTGAACACACACACACACACACACACACACACACACACACACACACACACACACACACACACACACACACACACACACACACACACACACACACACACACACACACACACACACACACACACACACACACACACACACACACACACACACACACACACACACACACACACACACACACACACACACACACACACACACACACACACACACACACACACACACACACACACACACACACACACACACACACACACACACACACACACACACACACACACACACACACACACACACACACACACACACACACACACACACACACACACACACACATGCTACCTAAAACAACACATCGCAGCATGCATCTACCTGTTGGAGACTGAATTTAGGTACCTGGTTAGGTAAATTTTGACATGGCAGTGGATACCTGCTGATTTTTAGTACCTATTGATTAGTATATAACTCGTAGATAAAAGATGGATTCTTCAGTGGTGTTGAGTACTTGGCACTGATGAAGTCTGCAAGTAGTAGACGAAATACGCGTATCTGTCAAAAGATAAGCAATTATAACGGAATTTAAAGGAAATAAACAGCAGTAGTTCTAGGCTAGTATTGGGTACCAATTACTCGTGGCGGGCTCGAGGTTAATGGGTAACAATTTCGATTGGAAGGAGCTAGATAGGAAACTGGTTTCTGAGGCCTCCTTCAGAACTCTCGGACGGTTGACCAAATCCTGGCTGGGCAAGGGCAAGTAGCACATAAACAATAGGATAATAAGACTGGGACACAATGGCTGGAAATTGTTTGGAAAGGAGTCTACGTAGTTTATGAACAGCTCCTACAGATTTGAAAGGAGGACATGTCAAATACGATACGATATGAACAATCGTCGCCTACTTCGCATAACTGGTTCCAATCGACAACAAAGCCATAAGCAACGATGGTTTGTTGATGTTTGGCGCCAAATTCAAATAACGGAGACCATAAACAGGTAAGGCCCAGTAAATTTGTCGTCTCTTTCGTTCTCCGGCTGATTAAATGGATGAAGGAGTTTCACGCCACACTCCTTCAACCGTTTTACAATTGGGAGAACGAAAGATGGCCGATTTGACAGCACATCGCGCCACAGGAAATTCGCGGTTGAAATTATGAAACCAAAAGTTAGACTGTGTTAACAACAACGATTAACGGCGCCGGTGGTGTAGTGGTAAGCGTGATTACTTCTCACCCCAGCAGGCCTGGGTTCAATCCCAGTCGGCGCCGCCGGGATGTTCTGAGGCATAACATCTCTGATCACGCCTTCCTTCGGATGGGAAGTAAAGCCGTTGGTCCCCGGTTGATGGGTCGATTGGTAGGGTCCAGGTGTGGAGCTGCCTTCCTGGCACGTCAGTATTATTGGTGCTCAGCACGGAAAACAAGATCGACGGAAAAGAACAAACCAAAGGAAAAAAAAGACAACAACGATTAACATTTTGACACATGCACAGCGCAGGCGCAGTGTACATAGTACAGTGTTACCAGTAGCTTTAAATATCATGCTAATTTCTAACCATGTGTGCCAATGGAAGTGCCCAGGTTTACCAATCTGCTTTTTTTTGGCACACTGTGCGAAGTGACCAACCCTTTTCATATTATTAAAATTCGATGTTTAGAGCCGATTAAATACAGTATTTTACATTTTTTTTAGTTTTTTAAGTTTGAAATCTTACCCTTTTGTAAAAGAAAATCGGCGCCTGAATTGACTAATTCCTTTGAAATTTTCGATTACCCGTGCCAGCGTGGCCGACGCGGAAGTCTTTTAAAAAAGTTTCCACCTGGAAGTGTGTAACCAACGGGTTACAACTCGTTCTTGGATAGTCCGAAGTTAAATGATTTGTTTGTATTCAAAACTTTCAATCAACATTCCATCTTTACCTAAATGAGTCCCATGGTTGTTCATCCATTGCGCGTAATGGCGCTGTCAGGCGTTAGGGCGCGTTTCCAATCGCTAGAAACGTAGCTTTGTTAGAAATGGATGAGAAGCTATGGAAGGGGAGTGATCTCACTAGGAAATAGGTGTGTGTGTGTGTGTGTGTGTGTACAATCTAACCCCCACTGTCCGGCAGTGTTATTATGGAAGAAAACTGCTTTTTATTACCCTTAAATTAAAGCAGGTTTAGTCCGGGAGTTAGAAGGTGTTAGCTCTATTGCAGCTCCAGTGACCCATTTCAGAATGCCTGGTAATTCACGACCACTCCGAGGTCACTTTTACTTACAATAAGCCCCGCATGTTCACTCTACCTTTATCAAATGGATAATGGTATCATAAACACACTTCCAGATTCAAAAAATATTATTTCCAAATCTGGCACGTATATAGTTTTGAAATTTGTTCAACTGTATTAAATCAATTTGAATGGACATTTCTTATCAATTTTGTTTCGAATACCTCTTGATTCATCTGCTGGCAGCACTTACTGGCACTTACCGGCAACCAACTCATCTGCCCGCAAATGCAACAACGCCTAAATCTCAAAGCTCTCCGAACGTCCCCTCGAAAATGCAATCGAGATATGTATAAGAACAATCTTCAACTGGAACGTACTCACCAAATCAATACATCCGGGAGCAAATTCCCGATGCTTACTTACTTACGATCTCACTAGGAAATAGGTGCAGTAAAAATAATATATAAATAAAACCAGGGCATAACCTATCTATGATAAACATTGTTTTTCCTCAAATGACATTGAACTCATTGAAATGGTATTAAAACCCAACAGAAATTAAATGAATTGATAAATAAAAGATAGCGGTGTATGCTACAACTAAACGTCCTTTAATTTCTGTTAATAGCTAGGATACTAATCGAAGGCGCGACTAGATTACTCCCAAACAAGAATTATAAAAAAAACTTAGATAGGGAAATCTAGTTTTAAGCAACCGTCAACACAAATCCTGCTAAATCTCGGGAGCACGAATGGCGTTATCATCTGCACGAAACATGGCGTCTACAACTCTGGCATCAACAGGAAGTGGTCGATTACCGAGAGAGAGAGAGAGAGAGAGAGAGCGGGGATCAGCGACAGGAGAGCCGAGGGTATATAAGGCATTCCACCCAGTGAGAGAGTCTCTTTTGATTCTTGGAAAAATCACCAGTAACTTCGACTACGCGGTTTTTTACACGAGTGCTATTGATTGGAGAATCATCTCCGAAAAAGTTACATCGGGCAGTTTAAGTGCGGCAAAAACTTTAGGTGGTGAGACTGTGACTTATCACTGACACATTTACTAGGAGGTGAAAGAGGTAGAGTGGTGTCCTTTGGACCTTTTGTGTGGTGGTTTTGATCGGATTGCCTGGGGACGTTAATGATCGAACCATTCGACACGTGCCCGATTTAGTTAGTTCCTTTCCCTACCTATAAAATTCCACTCTAGTGCGCACAGAAGAAAATCTGGTGATCTCGAGTGAAAGTAGACCGTCCGTCAACATACGGTCCCGTGTAGTCGGTGAATGCCATCCTGCGCGGATGAGAAGACTTGTGAACGAATCCTCGTTCGATATCCAGGCGCGGCCTTGCTAGTGAGCAGCCGCAAATCATCAGTCCGAACGCGATCGGCTAATTGCCGTCAACATAACGTTCATCCGTTAACACGCGACCCGACCCCAGTTGGTAGTTCGCAACCCATACCACTACAAACACCCTGCGAAGCGATCGGCGTATCGCACGATAAGGTACGTGAGTAACCACTATCAGTCTCTCCCTCGTGATTTGCCCACTATTGTGGTCGATCTGCTGATCGCCAGTCCGGCTGGATCCTCCGACCTCGACGGCGCCCATCCGACCATCGGCCGCAACGCAGCATGCTAGCCACCGAGTGTTTCAATTAAATTTTACAAAGTGAATTGCTTTAAATAAGAACTTTTCAAACCTATTCCAAATTAGTTTTTTTTTATTAATAAATATGTGCACTTCAAATACTTATGGTTAAATTGAATTTGGATATGTCAAAGAAGAAAGCTACCTTTGTGAGGCTATCTACGATCGGGTAAGTGACAATTCGTCTGTTCTTCCCTTGGTTTGCCCTGAGTACTAAATAAGACATTGTTTCAAGTGGCGTCCGCGGGAACAAACTCCAGCAGGAAACATATATTATAATGATTTTCTAAGACGAAGGTAAGAACAATAAATGTGTGAAAATCGAATCCCGGAATTTCGCTTGTTTTTGCCTCGAAGGTAGACTTGACCCAAGGGGTATTCAACTCTGCACACCTTAATCTGTGGCGAGTGCTTTAGCTGTGCCGAATGAGCCGAAACCTATCAATCAAGATGTCAATAGCTCATGAGTTTGGCAACCCTGAATTAATAATGACTTTTGTGATGTTTTATGTTTACATAGGATTTTCGGTAGGAAAATGATCAGGAAATGCTAATGTAAGTACTATATCCTTTAGCAGTACGAATTCAATGGAAACTATGCGTTTTGTCTCCGATTTATAAAGGCCGGCCGAATCCGAATCCTGAAGGCGACCCAAATTCTCCAACTGTGCGACCAAACGACGTGAAGACATTATCCCGAACCTTGGCTGGAAGACCACGAAGGCAATGCGTCTGTCCTGAAGCTTGTCTACCGAAAAGCGTTGCACAGGGAACGTTTTTTTTTTGCTTGGGGATAAGCCCTTTATTTTTCAGTGCTTTGGAAAAGTACGATGAATTTCGTCAAATTGTGTCACCAGCACTGAAAGATTACTTGATAGAAGCATTTTCAATAAACAGTCAGTTTGATTTTGCACTGAATAATGATAATTCCACGGTACCAAATTCCGAACGTTTTGATCAGCAGATGTGTTGCTTCGCATTTAAGTTGTCATTAGAATTTATAAATTAATTATTAATTTATCTGACCACTGGAAAATGGCCTAGATCGAATATTCAACCCCTAGGATATAATTGTTCTGGTTTCGTCGTCCTTCTGGTTTAGTTCGGCTTGGATCTTATCTGGAAAAACTCCCACGGGATTATTATTATTTTTTTTTTAATAATCCATTTATTTGTCAAGGCTCAAATGCGTTAGCTTTGCGGAGCCGAATATTTTTTACATTATTGTGTGTGAATATAATTTTCTTACAACTAATGTTAGTAGAACGGGGGCCGATTACTCGCGGTTTACTCGAGATTAGGGATTACATTTATTAATCATTTGGAGGGAGGACAAGGGAAGCATTTTGAACTAATTTAAAACTTAAACGTAAAGGATGACTAAAACACAAAACACTAAACACATACATCAACAGCTTTAAGAAAGTCGTAAATAAGCTTCATAATGTCGATATCACGGCAAGCCAAGACGTCTCTAATTGGCTTAATAGGGTTGTTTTCCACGGACCCTAAGGGAATCACACAGAACGGATCTCGCCTCATAATGCAAGGGGCAGGACCAAACAACATGCTCGATGTCGTGATAACCGTTTCCACAGGTACATAAGTTGCTGTCGGCGAGCGTAATACGGAAGAGGTGGGCGTTTAACGAACAGTGATTGGACATGAGCCTGGACATTACATGAATAAAATCACGACTCATATCCAACCCTTTGAACCAGGGTTTGATCGACACCTGTGGGACAATAGAATGTAGCCATCTTCCCAGATCACCATCATTCCACTTTTGTTGCCAGTTGGCGAGGACTTGCTGACGAGAAATCGTGAAAAATTCGTGGTAGGCGATTTGTCGCTCGTAAATATCGCCTTCCATAGCGCCCACCTTGGCCAGCGAGTCCGCTTTCTCATTGCCCGAGATAGAGCAATGAGAAGGGACCCATACCAAGGTGATGACATGTGAGCTGTTTGATAAAGCACTCAATGACGATCGTATTTCCTGGAGGAAATACGCCGAGTGCTTCATCGGCCTCATTGAACGCATAGCCTCCAGGGAGCTTAGGCTATCCGTAAAATGAAATAATGGTCAGGTGGAAGTGAGGCAATACGCTCTAACGTGTACGATATAGCTGCTAGTTCAGCAACGTATACCGAACACGGCTTTTGAAGCTTGTATGAGGCGCTATGAAGATCGTGGAATACTCCAAAACCAGTGGACGCATTTATCACCGACCCATCTGTGAAAAATCTCTTCTCGGTGGGGACGTGGCGGTATTTGTTCGCAAAAATAGTTGGGACAATCAGGGCACGGTGAGGCTCTGGAATTCCTTGAATCTCCTGCCTCATTGTGAGATCGAATCTCACGGAAGAACCACTGAAATGATGGGAGACAGCGCGATTGGGGTTGAACGAGGAGGGGCCGATGTCCAGAGTCATGTACTCGTAGTACAAGCTCATGAATCGTGTTTGAGGATTCCGCTCTAGTAGCTTCTCAAAGTTTTCGATCACCAGCGGGTTCATGACTTCACAGCGGATGAGGAACCGGAACGATAAATACGCAAAACGATTTGTTAAGGGGAGGACGCCCGCAAGAACTTCAAGACTCATGGTATGCGTCGATTGCATACAACCTAGCGCGATTCGAATGCAACGATATTGAATCCTTTGGAGCTTCAATATGTGCGTCCCCGCCGCCGATTGAAAGCAAAAGCTACCGTACTCCAAAATCGAGAGAATGGTGGTCTTGTGAGTCTTATCAGATCTTCCGGATGGGCTCCCCATGAAGTGCCGGTAATGGAACGAAGGAAATTGATTCGCTGTTGGCATCTCTGCCTCAGATACGCTACACGCTAACTTGAAAGTACCCATTAATGAGTAAAATTTTACCCATTTTGAAGAAAAGTGGCTTAACTCATGAAATGAGTAAAACTGACTTTACTCATTAATGAGTATTTGCCTAATACTTCAAAAAATGGGTATTTTTACCCCTTCATTTTTTCTGTACATGAGTAAAAAGTACCCATTTTATCGAAAATTTTGTTTCATGGGGCTCCTTGTCATCAAAGATATTTCTAAGTTCATTTTAAAATCATTGATTGGAGTTTTTTAAATAAAATCCTAAAACACTAAGTTTTGTTTATTCAGCAATTAAATAAAAACCGATCATAGCCAAATCACATCACAACTTCGAGACAGCTGATTCAAGTTTGCATGAGGTCTTCTTTTGTGAACATGCTCCCATAAAGGAATTTTCAACTCCTCAGCCGTATCCACCTCGGTATCCACCTCCTACACCCGCTTTACGTCCATCGATGCGACAGCTGGTAAAGGGGCATTATCCAGGACAGGTTTCTGGGGGTAATAAATTATAAGATGTGAGCGTTCAAACGGTAAATGAAATAAGCTGCATGAAGTCTTTCGTGGAACGGGAAAAATCCTTACCTTCCAGTTTTTCGAATCCTTTCGAAGTATCTTGGATGATCTATTTTCACAATACCACACCGAAAAGATTTGTTCCATACTTAAGTTATCCGAAATTAGCACTGTTTTCTTCGATCGAGACTTCGATGCAGCTAAAACATGGCGTCACGTTTTGCATTGAATTATTAATGAATATTTTTAACCATTTTAAATTGCCGAAGATATTTTCAAAAATGAGGAAAAAGTACCCGATTTTGCATTTTTGTAAATACTCATTTTTTGACAGTTCAGACTAAATTCAAAAAGTGAGTAGAAGATACTCATTTAATGGGTACTTTCAAGTTAGCGTGTATGTGTTTTCCCCAAGTGCACTTGGAATCGAACCAGACACCTAAATACTTAAACGACATGCTGTGAGTGATTGTTCTACCCATAAGTTGAAGCTGAAACTGTGCTGGATAAAGCTTCCTAGAAAAAACAACCATCTCTGTTTTCTCCGGAGAGAATTCGATACCCAGATTCATTGCCCAAGTAGACAAATTATCCAAGGTATCTTGCAATGGTCCTTGCAGGTCCGGTGCTGTTGGTCCAACCATGGAAACCACGCCGTCATCTGCAAGCTGCCTTAGCGTGCAATTTTCGGCAAGACATTCATCAATGTCTTTGACATAGAAGTTGTACAGGAGGGGACTTAAACATGAGCCTTGTGGAAGACTCATGTAGCTGATTCGTGCAATTTCCGTGTTGCCATGAGAGAAGCTCATTCGTTTCTCGGACAACAAATTAAACAGGAAATTGTTGATAATCGGAGAAAGCCCACTCGCATGGAGTTTTTCCGAAAGGATGTCGATGCAAATAGAATCAAACGCCCCTTTAATGTCCAAGAAAACTGAACCCATCTGCTGTTTTTCAGCATAGGCTAATTGGATTTCAGTTGAAAGCAACGCAAGGCAGTCGTTCGTCCCTTTGCCCCTACGGAATCCAAATTGCGTATCTGAGAGTAAGCCATTCGCCTCGACCCACTTGTCCAGACGAAGAAGAATCATTTTTTCTAACAGCTTCCGAATACACGACAGCATCGCGATGGGACGGTACGAATTATGATCCGACACGGGATTATTGAGAGAGGGCCGGGTTCTTAGAGTTTGTGACATTATGTTTAATAGGTACGTGAAAATGCGTGACTTGGGGGGGGGGTTAGGAGGGGAGGGTTCAAAAATCAGAAAACTTGTGTTGTTATATCTGAATTGCCCCTAAGCCTTCAATCCCCAAATATCTCACAATATGGGGACGATTTTACACATAAGTAGGAATAACATAACGAAAGAAAACGTGACGGATTTTGCAATCTCTTGCTGCATACTGCGAAGTCCTACTTGGAAGCATTTTTGATGTGGACGAGATCAGCCGGTGGGAAGAATCGGAAAAAATACGAATTTATTCGTTGTACTTGCGAGGACCATGACACCGGTTGCGGGCATCCTTTTCATCGGATTGAATGTTGTGGTTTATGTAGTTGCCTGATCAGATTATAAATTAACATAATTACACTAAAGAATATAACATACATATATTATTTGGTATTTTCCTGGCAGCATAGAAGACGCCAAGACCATTCGACCTTTCAATTCTTTCAATTTTGTCACTAGCTTCTCTTTGAAGTAAACAAAGCAGTAACCTTAGTAATGAGTACTGTTTGTGTCATACTTGTCAACGTGTGCCCTACGAGCCGAACAGTATGCCATGCTGTATTTCGGAACAGTGTGCAGAGTTGATTACCCCTTGACTTGACCCCTCAACATAAGGCCTGAGTCGCGTTTTCAGGGGTGTTTTAAAGTACAAAATCTTGAATCACGTTTTTCTCGCTTAATAAAGCCTGATTCGCGTTTATCTAAGTAAAACCTCATGCGATGGCATCAGCTTCAGTGAACTTGATCTTTTTACTATTTTTACTAATTGTTTTTATCGAAAAATCACACTTCTGAACCACTGTTATTTGGTTATGCGGATTTTGCGTTTCAGGTGGGACTTCAGCCAGCCCCTTGTTGCTACTTCAAATAACCAAAATTTTCGATCAACAGCTAGGGACTGAATCAGACATCAGACATCCGCCCTCGTTATTCCTTACTGTCGTTTTGCCGTGGTGTTTTCGTAGTGTATCTTCTATTATCTACCCACACCGAATCCTAAACAAACATTTCGCACTTTGAATTTGAATGCCTTTTTAATTCCAACAACAGAAAGAAGGTTTACCCGAATTTAACCATTCCTAACGGTCGCTAATCGAGGGGTTACCTCTGAAGTCGAATTCCCAATGGCTTTTTCCAAAGATGTGATCAGGTAAATCACGTTAAGTAAATTGTTAATCCGTCTCCCTAATGCAGAAATTTACCAACCTCGGCCACACTGGGCGGATCGCTCCAGTTTGTTTTTCCCCAATAGATGACAAACATAAAAGACCGACTGGGGAAGTGAAACGAGTGGCCAGGTAGTGCTGATATTCTTCACATAAATACTCCATCCACACGCAGTGCGTCATCAGTCATCGGTAAAACGTTCCACAGCAAAGTAAATCATCGAAAAATGAATCGTACCTTGGCGTTAGTTCGATTGCAAGGTCCGTCCTACAAGAGTATGCTGCGATCAGCTTCAAACCGGCAACAGCAGAATGGCGACATTCCAGAACTCCCGGAGAACCAGAAACAGACCGTTTCCGTGGTGGACACGGCGAGAGATGCGGGAACGGTCAATGCTGAAGCTACCGGCAGTTGGCACCCGGTTGGAAAAGTGTTTACGTGGCAGAAGAAGTTTTTCCCGAGCAGTGAAAACGGCTATGTTAAGATTGATTAATTTTGGATTATGGTTGTAAATATTGTTGTTGGTAGATAGGGAGGCGGAAATATTATAGTAAGACGAAAAATTAACTGCGTTTAAGATTTGAGTTGTACCGAAAGAACAATATCCTGTGTCCTGTGTATATATCTGAAAGTCCTGTGTATTAGAAGACTGCCCCCATGTTAGTGTTTATTTATTTATTTATTTTTATTTAATACATCCATCTGACAATAAGTCTTAATGAACCAGAAGCCATAACAAATACTAAATGTATCTGGAGTTAATAATACGTCTCTGGAATTGCGCAGCAGGTTCCCCAAACTCGAACAACTCTTCAACTGTAGAAAACGTGCGAATTATACTCGTAACAGGTTCATGTTGTCCAAAAGAAGAGCGGTGTGAGTCTTGACGCAATAGGAACGTTGAGCGTAGAAATCTGCTTGGCGCACGAAAGTTCAAGCAAGAGAGTAAGTGAGTAGAGTCAATTTCACCACTTAATAACTTCGCGACGAATGTTGCCTGTTGAATTTGTCGCCGTCGTTGTAACGTGTCCATGCTTAGCAAGCGACATCTCTCAGCATACGGAGGTAAGTTTAGTGGATCTCTCCAAGGAAGTTGTCTTAATGCTCGACGAATGAATGTTTTTTGGATACGTTCTATTCTGATGTTCCAGGAAAGTTGGTAGGGAGTCCAAACAACAGATGCAGTCTCGATAATCGGACGAACGAGTGAACAGTACAATGCTTTTAAACAGTACGGATCCGAAAAATCTCTTGAGATTCTTGATATAAAACCAAGCTGACGATTAGCCTTAGTGATTACCATTGAACGATGTAAGTCAAACGTAAGTTTAGGGTCCAGCATTACACCTAGGTCGCTTACTTGTTCTACTCTTCCTAGTACAAATCCATCAATTGAGTAATCGAATACGATTGGCGTTCTTGTGCGATTAAATGTCATGACCACACATTTTGATATACTGACGGAAAGCTTGTTTAAGCGGCACCAATCAACAAATTGGTCTAACATTGCTTGGAGCTGACGGCAATCCTCGACGTTCTTGACAACAATGTATAGTTTGAGATCATCGGCGTATATGAGCACACAACCACTCGGCAAGAGGAGCGTCACATCGTTGAAGAAGATTGTGAACAGCAATGGTCCTAAATTGCTGCCCTGGGGAACACCGGAGGTTGCAGCAAATGGTGATGAAGTGCACGAACCCAGCTTGACACGAAGTATTCTGTTGGAAAGATATGATTTCAGCCAATCAACCAAACCTTCCGAAATTCCCAGGCGAGACATTTTCCGAAGAAGAATACCATGATCGATGCAATCGAATGCCGCTTTCAGATCGGTATAAACGGTATCAACTTGAGCCCTATTTTCAAAGTGATTTATACATGTTGAGGTGAACTCCAGCAAATTTGATGTAACTGAGCGTCCTGGCATAAATCCGTGTTGCGTTGCTGAAATGTAGCTCTTGACATGAAAGGAGATAGCATCGTTCACAATGATCTCGAATAATTTTGAAGCTGCAGATAGACTTGTTATGCCACGATAATTTGTCACGTCACGTTTGTCGCCCTTCTTATGGACAGGGAACATAAAGGAATGTCTCCATATTTCGGGGAAAATGCCTTGGTGCAACGAAGCGGTAAAGATGCGAGCTAGGGGATCAGCTAAAACAGCAACACAGCGGCAAAAAATGATTGCAGGTACACCATCAGGACCCGGTGAAACATATTTCTTCAACTTCCTAACAGCTTTAACGACATACATATTGCTAACCACAAATGTACGCAAATCGATGAGACCCTCAGGAACATTGCAAGCCGCTCTTTCTACTTCATCTGCGTTGGCGGCTGAATCCGAAAAAACAGAACTGAAGTGGCGGGAAAATAGATCACACGATTCGAGCATAGAAGTAGACTCCAAATCGCCAAAAAATACGGATGTAGGAATATTCGACGATTTTCGCTTGGAGTTCACAAACTTCCAGAAGCTCTTGGGATTTCTACGTAAATTGGTCTGGACACGCAAGACATATGACTTGTATAGGGTTGAATTAAGCTTACGATAGGCGTTGCAAGCGCGATGAAAGTTGCGTTTCGTTTCAGAAGTTCGATGTCGGCGAAGTTTACGCTGCCAGGAATTTTTATCGCGTTTCAAAAGCCGCAGGAGAGGAGAACTCCAAGCAGGAGATATAGGAGGTTTTCGTCTTGGAGTGTTATCGGTGAGCCAATTGCAAATTATGTTGCAAAATTGTGCTGCCATATCGTTGACGTCATTTGTTGCCATAATACTACTCCAATCACAGCTCATCAGGAACTCGTTGAGCATGACGAAGTCGATTTTTGAGTAGTCGAGCGTATGTTCACCAGCATCAAGGGATTCCACACGGTCAACACAATCGGATTGAGTTGGTAAGGAGAATAAAATCGGTGGATGATGCAAATCAATAGCCAGCAATGGGGACACCGCTTCGTTAACTACAATGTTGCAATCGGAATCACAGAAAACCAAATCTAGAATGCGCCCCAGGTGATTGCGAATAGAGTTGTATTGCCGGATATTCAGGAAGCTCGTTCCATCCATCAGAGCAGCACTGGCAGCAGACGTCGTGGAAGGATCAAGGTTTAAGATTCCATCATCAAGACAATCCCATGCTATGTGTGGTTGATTGTAGTCACCACAAGCAAGCAAAAGGTCACCATCTGGAGTTGCATCACGTAATTCACGAAGAGTAGGTAAATGGGCATCGATAACACCTACGTCCCGACTACGATCTGGAGGAATATATACAGCGCAAAGCACGAACCGCTTTCCGCGAATACAGGCAGACACACTTACTTGTTCCAGGTTACTACCATTAATAGTCTTTATCTCAACAGACTTGTAAACGCTGGCCACGGCAATAAGCACTCCTCCAAACTTCGCTTTCTGGCTATTACGAGCACTGCGATCGCAGCGAAATACATTAAAGTCAGTACCAAAAAGTTGCAGTGAGTTGATGCTGTCGTCAAGGCCCGTTTCTATCAATATGATGACATCGTAATTGACATCGTCAATTTTGGTTCTTAGACCACGTACGTTTTGGAAGTAAAGCCAAACATCGTTGTCACCAGCAATTCCACAACTGTTGTCACGAGATGCCGGCGTGTAGGAATTTTCGGCGCGTCCCGACATAGGTAGGGGACGTTCAAGGCGTTGTCCATGTTGGCTGGAGGTACTCCCGGCAGAACAAGTTGGTGATCTGAGGAGGGAATCATCATCAGGCAGGAAATTATGAAAATTATGTTGATACTTGCCTAGACAAGCAAGCTGGAAGACCTCTTCTCGCACATCAGACACAGGGCCGGGACGACTTCGACTGCATTCACCATTTATCGGCGCGACTGTGCTGAGTGGATAAGAGGCTTCCAAAATGCTTATTTTTGCGCGTCCCGGGGTCCATCCATCGGTTGATTTGCTGCAAACGTCGTCTGCGGTGTCACTGGCGTGGGTGTTAGATTCACACCAGATGGTCTCCGAAATTTTTGAGCCGAGTGATCTTCGAATTCACGGAATAGAACTCCTTCGGGCCAAGATGACGGATCCAAAGCTCTCTTCTTCAAAGCTGGGTCTAGACCGACTTTGAATGAAATAAAGGTCATGTTACTGGTGTCGGTTCCTTTGGCGACCAATTTCACAACATCAGGTTCATTTTCGAGTTCCAGGTTGGCTTTCACCATTTCAGAGATTGCTTCTTTGCTCACATCACGTTGGATACGGGACAAGTAGAGCCAGAATTTTGCCGCCGGTTTTTCACATGTAGGTACAGAGATGACGTTCTGACCCAACAGTTTTGAACCAGACTGACACACAGATGTTTTAGGCACCACAGAGTCGGATCCACGAAATCGTTTTGATGGTCGAGTTGCTTCAAGTGTTGGCCATCGGTTGACAGCAGGTGGCAGAATTGACGGGACAGGCTTTGATGACAACTGTTTAATTTCCGTCTGCAAATTCGTGATAGCTTCCGTGAGAGAAAGCAGCGGTGATTTTTCAACTGCCAAATTGGTGATGGATCGGAGGTGCGAATTCTCAAAAAGTTCCGCACATTTATCGCACATCCAAAAGAGGTTTTTCCGATGGGATGTGAAGTAACCAGACAGGGCACGAGACACTCCGGAACACGTCATGTGAAACACACTGCCACAGTATCCTCGGCAGGTCACATACTCAATGCCAGTAATTTCCAACGAGCACTTGGCACAATTTGTCTCCATGCTGGCAGTTGAACGGTCAAACGCCTTTAATTAGACTTCTTGCAGGAACAAAAGTTGGCGGTAGGACGGTGATGACAAACAAGCTCAGGATGATTGAGTGCTGTTTCAACAATAGCACGTAGGTGAAGAATGAACAAAAACAACTCTATAGCACAGCACAGCGCGGACAAAAACAGTCAAATTGTACTTCGAATAACTACTTTACGAGCACAATTTTTTAACAATAATGTCCGGATGATTAAAACGAAAAACTTGGTCAAGAAATAAATATTTTTGACTAGATAAGACACGAAAAATAACGAAATAAAACTACGACTTGCAATAGCACAAGTAGCAAAGCCACACGATGCACACTTCTTTGGTTTTTTGTTTGTCGGCTCGATCGCGTTAGCTTTACGGACCCAATAGTTCGTTGTTCATTGTTTGTAGCATGTCTAGTAGGAGTTGGGCCGAATACTTGCTGCTTACCTAAGGTTATAGGGGTACATTGTCAAAGGATAGGATCAGGGGAGGAGCTTGGGTAGGGTTTTGTTGTCTCATCCGATCGTTGTCGTCAGTATGAACAATAGTGCGGTTCTAGATTCGTCTGGAATTCGACCGGCTATAGTGACCAGTAGGCGACGATGAGACTCATCGAAACGAGGGGACAAGACAAACAAAAACTTCGACAGTTCTTCTTCTTCTTATTCGCATTTCAAGCTTATTGCTTACCGCATATTAGCTTATTGCGTGCTTTCAACTTAGTGTTCTAAATGCACTTCCACAGTTATTAATTGAGAGCTTTCGATGCCAATACCAATGCATGAATTTGTATATTGTGTGGCAAGCACAATGATACTCTATGTCCAGGGAAGTCGAAAAAATTTCCAACCCGAAAGATTCCCTCGACCGGACCGGGAATCGAACCCGCCGCCTCCGGCTTGGTAATACCGTGCCTTTAATGACTAGGCTATGAGGCCCCACAATAACTTCGACAGTTATTTTAGCAAATTCAAAATCCACTGGTATCCGATGGAACAGGCTGTGATATTCACTCAACTGTCAAAAAACTCCACTATTCCGGTTTTCAAGATTTTCATTAGAGTTTGCCATTATCTTCTGGGCCAATAGGTTCATAATATTTATACACAATCGAATGACTCCGTTAAAACGTGTTCCTTCCAACACTTTAGTTTAGTAGTTTCTTCGTATAAAAAAAATCGTTCGCCCTTCCTTGGCCGACCGATAATTGTTCTCTCTTTGTCTTCACAATCTTCGCACCGATCGTCTTCTGTTTAGTGAAGCACGAAGATTTTGTCCGACTCATTGGCTCTCATATTTACAGGTTTTGCATTGACATTCTATTCCTTAAATACCTAAATTATCACAACGCTAATTCTATCCCATGTTTCGTGTCCGGTTTTATATTAAGATTTCTTTTCCATGTTTTTATAGTTTCGCGATCCATTTCGATTTGAGAGTAACCTTTCTCTACTTGCTTTGTTAATCGTACAAAAAAAAATATCCTCTTAGTTTCTTTCACCTGGTATCATTTCCATCAAGATTCTGCAAAAATAGTGGCTTGTGTGAGTTTGCGTAACTTCTTGGCTCTGAAAAAGCGATTTAGGCTGCTGGTGGCTGTTTTCTTCTCTGTTTGCTAAAATTCTTTGCTTTAAAAGGTACTTGAATTGCATATTTTGTGGTTGCCTGCAACATGTTTAGTGGTGGTAGGTTCTTGTTTAGAATGTGTATTTAATAGTAAGATTTGTTGTTCAGTGGCGAATAGGAAAAATTTACAGATAGACCAGCGATTCCCAACCGGTGCGTTGCGAGCGCCTCAGAGAGTGAAATATGTCGAGAAGAATGTATAAAAAGGGATTGGTGAAATATTTGCCATTACTATTAGTTTACCGGTTGATGATCGATGGCTTCCATGTTCTTAGATTGGCCTATGTTTTAAGTTAATCGATTAATACATGACAATCAGTTGAAAATCTTGTGTGATAAATAACTATTAGGGTGGTTCAAAAGTAGTATGCAGACATCAAAATAATCTCTATCCATTATCCACCATGCAAACTATCATTGGATATTATCCCTATCTCTATCCGGATAATTTTGAAACGGATAATATCCGAGTTTAAATTATCCGGATAAAGCCTGTCCACGTTAAATTTCGGACACTTTTCTTTCAGTGTAGTTTTTGAAATAATTCACGAACCGCTGAAAGGTTTCACTTATATGACAGCTGAAGCTCTCCACTTTATTTCGTGGAACAACATGTTTATTTTTTTTTCCTTTATTTAACGTCGGTCTCTGTTCCGTAATCTAGTGCCAATCACCGACGGACATCGATTGCCATCCATTGACGGCAATCGAATGTGCAGGAAGACAGCTTCCACACCTGCGTAGGGCCGGGACCAACGGCTTTACTTCCCTTCCGAAGGAAGACGTGACCAGAGCAACATGTTTATATTCTTGTTCAGTTTGGTAAAATAGCGTCGAATCAAGTGGAAGTACGCAAACGCATTTTGTACGAGCGGCAGCAAAATCCAACGTTGTCAGTACGCGATCTTGTCACAAAGCTAAAACTGCCGAAGAATAACGTGTTTAGTGTGTACAAATCGTTTGACCAGCGCTTAGATGTGGATCGGAAGGTTAAAAGCGGAACAAATCGAAAAGTATACTCTCAACAAATGGACCAGAAGTTGGTAACCATTATTGAGAAACATCCGAACCTTTCAGATCGTGAGTTGGAAAATCAAAATCATATGTATAAAAAGTGAAGTAGACCCTAATAAAAATAACCATATAAGAGAACTTAACGACCTGGTCGGGGTATCATCCAAACCATCTGTGGGAGAGTTTACCCATCCGGGAAATAGTTCGTTTGTGGTATTTGTTTATTAGGGGAGGCAAGGGCTGAAGGCGTACAAAGTGAAACAGATGCCAAATCGTAAAATTTCCTGTAGGGTTTTTGATCTAATTTCCAACCCGCGTTTAATCTCTCTTTCTTGAACGGGTTTGAACAAAAAATGGAATATTTCTGTCAAAGATAACTTTTAAATTTATTCACATTTCCATCCGGACAAATTACCGTTGGATTTCATAAAGAGTCACAAATTATTGAGATATTGTTTAAAATCTAATACTGCTTCTTGATTCTAAATTCGTCCTACGAGTTTCAATTCCGTCCAAACGCATTAAAACGTCATTAGATTTTCTTCGTCCTACGGATAAGGATGATGGCTTGATGGAGCCTCGCTCGCGAGTTTGAAATGAGCCGAGCGTAGCATTTTTCTGAGGAGTTGAATGCCTACTTCCAAATCATTCCGCTGAGCTTCAGAGCTTGTGAGCGAAGGGGGATAAAATGAGAGTGAGGTTTGCTGCCATTCATGTTCATGTTTTCTATCACACGCTCTTAAGCAAACCCCACACGCATCAATATATTGACGCGAAGGGGAATTATTGACAATAATATTGATGATGTGAATTCAGAAATATTGTCAATCTCGATATATTGACGTCAATATCGAATGTATTGACAATACGATTATTGTCAATAAAAGTAATCGTGTAGGGTCCACTTTACTCTCACTCTGGGTGAACTCTGAGCTTCTTGCGTCGAACAAAAAAGTCATCCGGAGTCTCGAAAAGCGCACCTCATGTCAAATCATCCTCTCGCTGAAGTTCACTCTCCCTCTCTCTCGAGGAGTTTTTGTTTACTTCTTCCATATTTCTGCCGCCACTCTTTCGAGGTGAGGGCTGACTAAACCCTCCAGTGAGTTTGAGGAGTTTCAGCAAGCCTGGTTGCTACCATTCATCAGAAGCCGATACACTTCAGCTCTGTTTTGGACTGATTTGGCCTCTTGTCACTATGCGAAATCCATCATGGAATGGTATAATGCACAAGAGGTCAAATACGTACCAAAAACAGCCAAACTGTCCAGAACTTCGCCCAACAGAAAGGTATTGGGCTCTGGTTAAGCGGACACTATTGGCGTCTTGCAGTGAAACTTTTCCAAGCTTTCGCCTCCTACATTTCGAAGTGAGAACTACTAGAAGAAGGATAGTTTCCAAATTTTCCAAGTAAAACAGACGATTTTTGGGGCAAATCGGTCCATAAAGAAAAACTAATAATTTCCCGTGGAAACTTTTGCTTGAATCGTGTAAGAAAATGTGTTTGAAAACTATTTGTTATTATTTCGGTATGGATCGGAGATGTTTTCATGGCAAATTATGCATTACAAGTTTGCACCCACAGCGAGAGGTTACCTCCTGCGCAGCTGCATTTTTCGGAAAATTGTGAATATGTGCGATTTCCACTAAGATGAAAGTGGAAATTAAGTGAATTTACTTAGGAAAGGTTGTATCATGCTGGTGGTAATGGAGAATTGGTTGTATAGGACGCCAATATTCAATAAATGTTCATTTTGGCCTTTTCTAAGCAAACATATTGATACTCACAATTTTCGACGGAAAACGCAACGGAACTTGCTTTACTCAACACGCACCATACTGTAAAATGGTGCTAGATGGTTTTCAAAGTGATAACAAGATGACAAATCATCTTTATTTTGAGTAATTGAGCAATTTACTTCTGTTTACATCATATTTACGATGCAGCATTGATGGAGCCGCGAAATGAAATGAATATATCTTATGAAAGTTCAACTGGAAAAGTCAAAGATGCACATCAGTCTGATCATAAACACGTTTTCTTCTTCAATTCGAATGTTATATTGGAAGGATTTTACACAGGCTTGATAAAAATTATGATTTAACGCTAATTTTCACGAATTTTATATGCAGTCTGTCAACATTATCATCATCATTCAGTGGCGACATCTGCGTTGAGCTTTTACGGCAATCTTCCAATTCGAAACAAAGAGGAAAGCAAATGACATCAATGATTTCAAGAGGAGATGGAGGCACGGTGCCACTAAGGTATCTGAGGATACTGTACGGAACCTGATAGCGGGTATTCCACAGAAAGTTCAATAATTTTACAGACAAAAGAATTAACATTCAAATAAGCTACGTTTGCTATCGATATAAGTCTATTACAGAAATAAACAATCGGTTTTGTTGTATGTGTAGATTTTTTTCTCGACATTATCTTAGTGTCCTAAATTTAACGTGGACAGGTTGTGGAATTTGTTTTAAAACAATCCGGATAGAAAAAAATGTGAATAGGGATAATATCCAGTAATTCTCTATTCAGCATCCGTTCTGGAGTCCAAGATGGCAGCCATCGGGCTCAGGAAAAGCGTCAAATACCCTAAGATATGGGTATTTTAGGAACGGAGACGACGCGTAGATGCCGAAAATCGTAGGGTAATTGACACTACTTCTGATACCGAAAGCTGCCATCTTGGGTTTCAACATAGCGTCGGACATCGATTTCCGGCCTCTAGATGTCCTCCTGATTAAAAAAAATACTAATATTGAAGGATACTTGACCTCATACTTGACACTATTTCACACTTCTTCTAAAAACTAAAGCCACCATGTTGGATTTAAACATGGCGTCGGAAATTGATTTCCGACCTCTAGACGTCATCCCGATTCCGAAAATATCCATATTGATGAGTATTTGTCAGTAATTTTCCCACTATTCTTAAAACGGACGCCACCATCTTGGATTTCAAAATAGCTTCCCATACCGATTTCCGATCTCTAGACGTCACCCCGATTCCAAAAATACCCATATCGACAGCATTTCCCACTGTTTCTGAAATCGGAAACCGCCGACTTTGATTTCAAAATGGCATCGGATCGAGGGGGGCGACTCTATCTAAGATGCAGGAAATTTTTTGCTTTGCTGTTGTGAGATGCACTCGCGCTTAATAGATAGAAACACGATTGATTGTGATTTTGAAGATTTCCTGCAAAAAGGTGGAAATCGAAGCGAGTAGATGGGTTTAGATGCAAGAGATGAAAAAAAGATTTTTCGTAGATTTTTTCGCTAGTATGAGATTTTTCGACCATTTCAGTGCTAACATTTGAAAACGGCACAAAAGCCATTTGTAAACAAATGGTTTGTGGGCCCTTTACTCACTACTTGAAGTACGCCCACGCGACACAACAGCAACATCGGGTAGGGGAAATTTTCCCCTTCCTGATGATGCTGTTGGTTTGCGTGGGCGTTCTTCGGGTAGCGAGTAAAGGGCCCACAAACCATTTGTTTACAAATAGCTTTTGCGCCGTTTTCAAATGTTAGCACTGATTTAAAATCGAGATTTAGATGTGTCGCACCCCTCGCATCGAATATTGTTTTTCGGCCTCTAGACGTCATCCTGATTCCAAGAATACCCATATTAATGGGTATTTGACAGTATTTTATACTTATTCTGAAATCGTAAGCCACCATCTTGGATTTCAAAATGGCGTTGGATATCACTTTCCAGCCTCTAGATGTCATCCCGATTCCAAAAATATCTATATTGATGAGGATTTGACAGCATTTCCCTTTTTTCCTTAAATCGGAAGCCGCGATCTTGGATTTAAAATTGGCGTCGGATATCGATTTTCAGCCTCTGGACGTCATCCCGATTCTAAAAATACCTATACAGATGGTATATGATGGTTCTCACTTTTTCTTAAACCGGAAGCGGACATCTTGGATTTAAAAATAGCGTCGCATATCGATTTCCGATCTCTAGACGTCACCCCGATTCCAAAAATATACATATTGATGGGTATTTGACAGTAATTCCCACTTTTCTGAAATCGCAAGTCGCCAACTTAGATTTTTAAAAAGCGTCCGATATCGATTTCCGGCTCCAGACATCATTCCGATTCCAAAAATACCTATATTGATCGGTATTTAACAGTAATTCCCACTTTTTCTTAAACCGGAAGCCACCGTTTTGGTTTTCAAAATGTCATCGGAGATCAATTTCCGGCCTCTAGACATAAGCTTGATACCAAAAATACCCATATTGATGGGAATTTGACAGTATTTCCCAGTTTTTATTAAAACGGAAGCCATCATCTTTGATTTCAAAATGGCGTCAGATATCGATGTTCAGTCTCTAGACGTCATCGCAATTCAAAACATACCTATATTGATGGGTATTTGACAGTATTTCTCATTTTTCTTAAACCGGAACCCGCCATCTTGGATTCAAAAATGGCGTCGCAAATCGATTTCCGACTCCAGACGTCACCCCGATTCCAAAAATACATAGATTGATGGGTATTTGACAGTATTTCCCAGTTTTACTTAAACCGGATGCGATCATCTTGGTTTTCAAAATAACGTCGCATATCGATTACCGATCTCTAGACGTCACTCCGATTCCAAAAATATCCATATATATGGGGGTTTGATCTCGGGTTTGATAGTATTCCCCACTTATTCTGAAATCGGAAGCCGCCATATTGAGTGCCATTTTGAAATTTTGACAGATTTGGCGCCCGGGAAATGATCTCAAATAGCACCCACATACATCCGGGGAATCGAATGCCACCTATTTAATAAATTTTGCCCAATTTTCTCCAAAATATATGATAGAACCTACACATTTGAAAACATGTGGCGCCAGCAAAATGAATTCAAGTAGCACCGATTCATCGTTTAAATTATCAGAAATGCCCCCTGTTTCATACTGTGTAGATTTCAATCAATGGTCCATTTCACCCGATTCTCCCCAAAATACATGGTAGCAGCTGGTGAAGCGTTTGGAAACTTTTTTTTTTACGCCCTGGAAATGATCTCAAACAGCACCCATTTGGAAATGGATGTATTTTAAGGAGAATCTGGCAAAATATACAAATTTTTAGGTCTACACAATATGAAATGGGTGGCATTAGATTCATATGCTTTATTACCTTCTCTCATGTATTTTGAGGAGAATCGGACAAAAATATCATTTTTTTAGGTTTTCACAGTATGAAATGTATGACATTTGATCACCCTGTTATTTTTATAATGTAAAGATGCTATTTAAGATCGTTTGCCGGGCACCAAATCAGTTTTTCTATTGATGCTATCATGTATTTTGGGAAGAATCGGTCAAATTGGATCTCTTCGCGAAATTTGCACAAGATGGGACCATCACCAATCGATTCAATGTTTTTTTACATAGATATAGGCATCTTGTAGGCCTTCAAACTAACATTCTCTGCTTGACCATCAAGCTGTACAGTCCGATTTTATTTTCGCTCGCTCTCTCGAGTCGTTCGGTGTTTTAAGTCGATCGTTTGGTCGTGGAACCCGTCGCGAGTTTTCGCTTTGGCTAGCAACGTGCCATGTCAGTTCTCGCCTCTCTTGTGGTAGACGCTAAATCGGCGGTAGTGGAGCAACAATTGAATGCCTCCACTCACCCGTTGAAAAAACAAAAGGTGATGGGTCGCCAAAGTTCCGATGCAACCGCATCCGTTCAAGATGCCCCGAAAAGGCCTCGCAAGAAAGGTGCCAGCAACCACATGGAAAGGTTGCCTCATGAATGAACTGGCTAAAAATCAAATCCATCCGCTGTTCAAGCTGTGCAGCACGGAAATCAAAATCTTGTGCTCGACGCTGGCGGACTACAACGCTGTTGGCACTTTTCTTCAGTTGAACCGGTTTGAGTTCTACACTCACGACGTCCCTGGAAGCAAACCACTGAAAACGGTGATCCGTGGTCTTCCAAATCTCCCTGGTGCGAAGATTAAAGCGGAATTAGAGCACCTTCATCTGCAACCAATCAACATTTTTTTTCCATTGCGAGACGTGATGAAACCAGTGCACTCCGTGACCAGTTGTACTTGGTGCACTTCGATAAGGGCTCAACCAGTGTGGCTGCTCTGTGGCAGATTCGCGCGCTGTTCAACATCGTGATTCAGTGAGAACAGTATCGCCCTTGGCACCGTGACGTGACACAGTGCACTAATTGTCTGGCATTTGGGCACGGTACGAAGAATTATTGTCACATGAAGGCTCGTTGTGGCAAATGTGCTGGGGCTCACAATACTACCGCCTGCAAGAAGGAAGAAGAAGCTGAACCTAAGTACGTGAACTGTGATTCCAATCATCTGGGCAGCGATAGGAGATGTCCCAAGCGAGCGGCCTTCATCCAGATCCGACAACAGGCGTCCACGACGAACCATCCTGGTCGACACCGCAATAATCGTGCTCCTATTGTCAACATGGACACGTTCCAGTACTTCAGGCTCGTCATATGGTCCCGAACCTAGCACCGCTTCCACTATACCAGCGACCCCCCCCCGTTGCGAATACAACATCAGATCAAGCGCGTCCCAGCCACCGTTCAGTTCAGTATCGCCTCACTGCCGCTGCGGCTCAGCCGAGCCATGGTTCTACTGCACCGGGATTATCGTACACCCGTGCTGTGTCAGGTGAGTCAGAAGACAATTCTCCACTCACAAGCGACGAACTAGTGATCCTAGTGACTGAGGTGATCATAATCTTGCGCACCCCCAAGACACTACCTGAATAGATTCGTGCAGTTATGTCCCTCGTGCAAAAGTATGGACAGTGAAGCCATCAAAATAGTCAACTGGAACGCTTGCTCGCTCAAGAGCAAAATCATTGAGTTCGTTGATTTTCTCAATGAGCATAGCATTGACATCGCCGTCATCACCGAAACACACCTGAAGCCGGAGATAAAGGAGTGGCTATGGCATTAAGGAGAAATATTGGCTGTCGACTGCTACCGAGTTTCCAGCTGAAGATGATTGAAGCGGTGGGTGTGGAAGTCTCCACTCCTATCGGCCCTATTACCATCATTGCGGCCTACTGTCGCAAACAAGTCACCATCAGAGACGGGTCGGCAGCAGACCTGCGGAGAGATATCATCAGACTAACTCGACGCTGTGAGAACTACATCTTCGCTGGCGACCTGAACGCCAAATACCAGGCTTGGGGCAACAGTCGACGCAACCAAAACGGCACAATCCTGAACGACGACCTGCAAGAGGCTCACTACACCATAATAGTGCCGGACTCTCCCATCTGCTTGATCCGGTCTGGCGTACACTCCACCATCGACATCTTCGTCAGCAACATCTCGCAACCTGTGACCCACCAGGAGCTGAGTTCGGACCACTATCCGGTTGTGGGCGATGTGGGCTCATCCGTCAACTGATTCGAAGCTTCCCGACGCAACAGTTCCAACGCTGTGTCGACTCCACTATCGACTACGGTGTCCTTCCGGAGACGCCCGAAGACGTTGACCGGTGTCTGCGTTCTATCGAGGAGGCGATACCTCGGGCCAGGGAACAACACGTGCCAGTATCCAGACAGGTGAGCAATACTCTGAACCTTGATAGAATTACCAAAACTCTCATTAGACTCCGTAACTCCATTCGAAGGGAATACCAGCGTTCTGGCTTGCCTGCCTTGAAGACCCACTGTAATCGCCTAACAAAAACCATCCAAGCTAGGATGGTGGACCTCAGAAATCAGAACTTTGCTAACAGGATCCGCTCTCTCCCAGATTGTGCAAAACTCTTTTTGGAAACTAACCAAAATCCTTAAAAATAAGTCAAGACCCATTCAACCACTGACCCCACTGGATAGTCCCGGCGACCCAGTGATTCATCTGATAACTCCTGAAGAGAAGGCTGCCACGATAGGTCAACACTTTGTCAGCTCCCATAATCTCGGACAAAACATCGTCAGCCCTCACCAAGCTGAGGTTGCTGAAAATGCAACCAATCTTCATCAGATTCCCAACATATTTTCCGAGGAATCCGAGATTTCTGCTGACGAACTGTTGCCCTATATCAAATCATCTAACAACATGGAGGCCTCTGGCTTCGATAACATCCTGAATCTGGAACTCAAACACTTGAGTTCCAGATTCTACAACCATCTAGCACTGATTTTTAATCTGTGCCTCCGACTTGGCTACTTCCCCTCGTGCTGGAAGTCAGCTAAAGTCATACCCATCCGGAAACCTGGGAGGGATCCGTCCTCTCCTTCAAGTTATCGATTAATCAGCCTTCTCTCAGGGTTATCAAAACTGTTCGAAAGAGCAGTCTACCACCGGCTCCTAACATCTACCGAACAAAACAACATCTTACTCGAGGAACAGTTTGGTTTTCGGAAAGGTCGTTCGACTGTCCACTAGCTGACTCGAGTAACAAACATTCTCAGACGGAACAAGTCTGTGTCGAAAACATCTGCCATGGCGTTGTTGAACGTTGAAAAAGCGTTCGACAATGTCTGGCACGATGGCCTGGTGTTCAAATTGCAGCAATACGGTCTTCCAATCTTCCTAGTGAAGATAATAAATAATTATCTATCGGACAAGACGCTCCGAGTATCTCTGAATGGCATCGGATGCTTTCAACATCGGTGCCGGGGTTCCACAAGGAATCATTATTGGCCCCATTCTATTCAACCCGTTCACCTCCGATATGCCGGCTCTCCCTGATGGTGGATTGTTGCCTCTGCTCGCAGATGACACATCCATCGTCTACAAGGGTAGGGTCATCGGAGCTCTGACTGCCAAACTTCAGAGAGGCCTGGACGTCCTGTCTGAATATTTCAACAGCTGGAAGATCCGTATCAACGCGACAAAGACCCAGGTCATCATCTTTCCACACTCTAAATCTCCCAGACTTGTTCCGTCGGAGAATAATAAGATCTGCCTGAACGGCACAGTGGTGGAATGGTCGAAAGAGGTAGTCTACCTCGGCTTAACACTAGAAAGCTTACTGATTTTCAGGGAGCACGCTGATAAAAAGAAAACCAAGTGTAACATCCTGATAAGATCCCTGTATCTACTCATCAACAGGAGGTCTACCCTGTCCCTGAAAAATAAGCTTACTGTCTACAAACAAATCATCATTCCCGTAATCCAGTACGGTGTGCCAATCTCGGAGAGCTGCGCCAAATGCCATCACCTTAAACTCCAAAGGATCCAGAACAAGATCCTAAACAGTCCCCCGCGAACTAGAAATTCTGAGATCCACCTCCTGGCTGGAATTCAGACATTAGAAGAACGGAGAGTTTTTATCCTGGGAAGGTTCAGAGACACCTGTCTCAGATCAACTCATCATACGGATCATACGTGATCTTGCACGTTAGGCTATGTTATACTCGTAGTTAGGTAGGTTATCACTTTTTTTTTAATTCATATATAACACACCACCCAAGGGGTATTCTGTAGAGTAGTAGAAAAACGTGAATACGTATATTAAAATAACAAATTAAACAAAGATGAAGAGCCTGAAAGGCTAATCAATGTCAAGGCCAATCAATAAAATGTTAAAACAATGTAAAAGCATAATTAACAGAAATAAACGTAATTTTACTACCACTACCTTCAAACTAACGCCAATTAATTAAGGTGACTCCTTGTAGAGTCCACAAATGGCCGCTGCGTAGGCTATACATGCACTTCCACTTCGAATTTGCAATTACACAAATCTCGGAAATCGGAGCCCCATTTCACCTGAAATTGCTACTTCAGTGCAGCAAACATGGAGTAACAATTTGAACGTGTCGTAGAAGCTGCTCGCTTTTGCCTTGACCTGCGCCCGGGTCAGATTCCCGTCGACTTCCTTTATTTCCTTGTTGAGGCTCCGCCGCCATGAGCCCCTGGGTCTGCCTCTGCTGTGACGTCCTGCCGGGTTCAAATCCTGCGCTTGCTTGCAAATTTCGTTTCCGCCCCTTCGTAGTGTGTGGCCGACCCACCTCCACTTTTGCTCTCGAATTTCTGTTGATATCGGTTTCTGATGACATCGACGATGGAGCTCAGCATTAGAGATCCAGTTGTGAATTATATACCACAGGCATCGGTTGATGAAGATCTGCAGCTTTTGACTGTCCTCCGCTGATACACACCACGTCTCGCTGGCGTATAACAACACAGATTTCACGTTTGAATCAAAGACTCGAATTTTGCTACGTTGACTACGGTTATGAATCCGTTGTCATTATGCCAAATGGTATTCTGCCAAACGGCTGCATGCTAAATAGAATAGATCCTTTACTTTCCCAATATAGCATAAGTGATACCATGTAGAGTCCTTTATCTCATCACACTTTGCAATTCCAAAAGCACAAATCTCAAGATTTACGAGGTAAGTGCTAAAGCAAATTTCAACAACAATAACCTGAACTCAAAAACCTTGAAAGTCGGGGTTGAGCTGGATAAAAAAAATACCGAATGTGAATTAAAAACAAGGGCCACAACATTCACCGATTTGGGAACCACTGGCGATATGCAGACGATAGAAAAGTGAATACTTAAGTTAGGAGCGTTAAAACTGCAAATTTGCTCAAATGCGACGGCTACAAATGAAATGGTGTTTTGAAAGCGAAATGATACTAAATTGCAGTTGTTGAAATACTTGTTGGTTAGGTAGGTAGTAGGGTAAGGTGGGGCAAAATAGGTCATCTACATGATTTAATTATATTTTTGTTTGTCAACGGGCTTAGCCTTCTTTCCTTTATTTAACGTCGGTCTCTGTTCCTCAATCTAGTGCCATCCATTGACGGATATCGCACCCATTCATTCAACACACATGGGCCGGGACCAACGGCTTTAATTCCCTCCAGAAAGAAGAACATCAACGGGCTTAATGTAGCCCCAATGTTGGATTGAAAAAGCTGCATTGAACCTGTTGATATTGACAAGCAAATTAATTCAGAAATGTCGTAGCTGTTCCATCTTGCCCCACCTTACCCTACATAGTAAGGAGCTTCATTTTGGAGAATGAAGCACCCTAGTACACAGCTAATTAAGTTTTATCGAAGACAACATACCAAGCAGACTGGTTGTTCCGTTTTCTGATACAAACGCTAAGAAACAGACACAATATCACCTTCTGTCTTTCAAAGGTTAAATCTCCGAACGGATTTGCTAGCGGACTGTATTCCAATCCAAATAATTTTGTTAAACGGTCCAATGTAACACCGATCGATTATCCTCGTCGATTTTTTCTCAGTCATAAAAGAAGCAGAAGCTATTTTATCTAGCATCCAATACGATGGACATGATTGAAAACGTTTTGGTAGCCGTTGAGAAAACCTACGAAGAGAATCGATCAATGTTTGCATCTAACTGAACATCCAGTCTCTTTGGCATTCGTTGCCTTCTTCGGTTCTATATAATCTTCAGTAAAACTTCTACCCTAAAAGCCTACATAACACTTCTGTACTAATTCTTCCGTTTGCTGCGATTAATTGCTATGTTTCTTCCTATATCACACGCCGTTTTCCATTCTATCCTAAACTATTGGAAGGTGCCATAATCATATTTGCCTAGTTATTTCCTACCATGAGTGGAGCATTGGATTAACGTTTTTTGTTTGTTTTGTTTGTTCTTCTAGCCATCAATGTCGCAAAAGTTCTAAAACCGAAATGTTCTATTCTAGTGCAAAGCCGCGTTGCTTGCTAGGCTACATCTAAGCATTGGGGGCACCGTCGACACTACAAAACTATCCGTAGAAACAACAAATCTGCGCGAATTGAACCGGCTTTCTCTCTCTCTATCTCTCTCTCTTATGGCACATGAGCTGTTAGTTGTTTTAGAAAATGTTCCTACCAATAAGATTCGTCTCTGATTTTCGTTTAAGATTCACAATCAATCAATATAATCCCACCGCGCGACGGATTAGAAAAAGGTTTTCACTGTTAATCACTGTTTATAAAATCATCTCGTTTGACCTACTATTTACAAAATTCGTTTCCAATCCCAGCGATAATAATGGTACATACTTCTATAAACAAGAATCTAAGTATAGTGTTAGTTAAAAAAACATACTTACACAACAAGTGCTGCTGCAGTCTGGGGAAAATGCTTCTACATACTAGAAATAGCCTCTCACTCCCTCTAGAGGTGGTTCCGACTTCGGCCGTTCAGTATCAGCGGTTTGCTGCCACCACCGCTGACGATCGTTGGCGCTGGTTCCGGACCGGTGCCCCCGTTGCTGCCCGTGTTCAGCAGGTCGTCGGTGCTGAGCACCAGGGTCTCGATTTCGTCATCATCATCGTTGTCCGCGTAGTCATCGTCGCAGCCCACCCGCAGGACGTCCGAGTGCACAATGTGCGGTGCCTCGTTGAATTCGTCCAGCTCGTCCATGCCTGGAAAGGAGAGAAAAAATTGATTCGTTTGATTATATCGGAAGATGCCATAAAAATCTTTGGAGGGGTGTTGCTCTTGGCACTGAGTGTAGACGTGTAGACAATACTGATCTTGACTAGACTGCCATTACAGACTTCTGAGGACTTTATTCGGTGTCGTAGCAAGATTACGGTTTTACCCGGTCCCAATTGGGGGAACAGAAATCCAGTCGAAATCTGGAGTCAGAATGAATCGATTAATTGTACTGCATTGGGTTTATATACATGATTGATTACAGGTGTGACATCGTAATAATTCAACGTTTTAATTAGAACAAAGGGGGTAGACGTCTGGAGTGACAAATCAATGTACCGTAGAACCCCGGTAGTTTGAATAGCTAGAATCGCATTTAATCGTTGCTCATTGAGAATTTGTTAACCTGGTACCCCTACAGAAGTGCTCAATGATGTAATGCACCAGTGTAGGGGTACCAGTTAATCAAATTATCTACGAGCGGCGTTTAATTGCGATTTCAGCTATTAAAACTAACGGGGTTCTACGGTAGCATACAAACTATAATTGCACCAACTCGGACGTCCTCATTCTGCAAGCATATACCCGCATAAACGCGAACCATGACCTGAGCTTACCGAAAATAGTTAAAAATTATTTATAATCTCTGCTAAACTTTAACTGAAATGGTTATAGAACTCTACATGAACGTTTGTGTGATAAAGTTTTAACCTTATATATTATGGTTTTGTGGAAGTGAACCTTACAAATAATGGGTTAATACATGGATAATGTTAGCAGACACAGTTCTTGGAACAGGGGCTCGGAGTAATAATAAAACACTAGAGTTCTCTAGCTCGAAACAAGAAGGAATGAATTTTATTGTCGTCTTCGGTTTACAGTGGAACTGAACAACTGTCAAATGGGAAGTGTTGCCTGATCGGCATTCGCAGTGAAGTAAATGCTGTAAGTCGAACCTGGGGGTGTTCAACACTCCTCCTCAACACTGATCGGTTTGACACCAATCGCCCTTCGTAGATTCTTCAACCTAACTGCCTGTAATGGTTTGGTCAGTAAGTCTGATACCATATATTCAGTAGGGCAGTATTGCAGCTGCACGATGCCTTCCTGAACCAGATCCTTTGCAAAGCTGTACTTCGTATCTATATGCTTGGATTTCTTCTCGTTCCGGTCTACTTTCGTTAAGGCGATGCAGCTTTGATTGTCTTCCTTGACAGGTATCGGGTTATCTAGCTGTTCTCCGACGTCTTCCATAAGCTTGCGAATCCATTGTAATTCTTGGAGGCACTCCGCTAGTGCAATGTATTCGGCCTCGGTGCTTGACATAGCGACGCACTTCTGCTTACGACAGCCCTATCCAAAAACGCCACCGTGAAACTTGAAGAGGAATCCGGAACTTGATTTGCGGTCGGACACATCACCGGCCCAATCCGCGTCAACAAAGCACTCCAGTTACGTATTGTCACACCCAAGACAGAGCTCCAAGTCGATCGTGTTCTTAAGATATCGCAATACACGTTTAGCCGCATTCCAATCGCCTTCGGTTGGCGCTTGAGCGCGTCGTCCCAAGATCGAGGTTGCAATCGAAATGTCTGGTACTCACGGCTACGTACTACAAAGCTCCAATGAGACTTTGATATTGTTCAACGGATTCAAGTCTCTTACTCGTCTCCTCCTTTTGTTGGAGAAAACCAGGATCCATAGGCACTTTCGATTTTTGGGCCTCGCTCATCCCACCCTTTGATTGACGCGATATTGGCCGGTCTCCTGCCGAACTTGGATCCCGAGGAAAAACTTGAGGTCTCCCATCACAGTGATTTTAAACTGTCCGTTCAGGGCGTTAGCGATATTGGCAAATTCTTCCTCAGTCACGCAAATTACGATAATATCGTAATCGTAAATCAAAAGGAAAGTGTACGTACCTGCTGTGTCCTTTATGTAGAGACACGGGTCAGCCTTTGATTGATGGAACCCCATGAACTTCAACACCTCATCGATCCGCTGATGACAAACACGAGCGGCTTGTTTTAGCCCGTACTAGCTGCGTCGTAGTCGACAAACTTCGTCCTTGTTTCCAGTTTCATATCCAGGGGGTTGCTGCATATATATCTCCTCCTGAAGCTGCCCATAAAGGTAGGCGGTTTTAATGTCGACGTGTTTGGCTAACATTTTCCTCGTACTAGCTAACGTCAACATCGCCCGGAACGTTACCTGTCTTACCACGGGTGCAAATACTAAGTCATAATCAGACCCGTATTTTTGGCAGAAACCTTGCGCTACTAAGCGTGCCTTGAAGCGCACAAGTTCACCATTCTCATCAACCTTGCATTTATAAATCCACTTGCTACCGATGGCCTTGCGATGTAGTGGAAGTTCCGTTAGCTCCCAGGTTCCATTCTCACGATGCGACATTATTGCTTCGTCCATTGCAGATTTCCATTCAGCGCATTACGGACATGACACTGACTAGATTCACTCCTGCCGGATATCACACTGGTGCAACACCGGCCGTTGCTCTCCTTGAACGACGCACTTGTTGCAATTGTGGTTCTTCACTCACTACAGAATTCTCTTCGTCATCGAACCAAAAATCGAGCGTCACGGCTGATCTTGATTTCCCCGGAACGAGTATCCAGCATTCGGTATGCTTTATGTTCCAATGAGTAGCCAACAAACGTAATTTTAATGACTTTGACGTCTAGCTTCTTGCGTTTCACGGAGGGAACCAATACGTAACCACTACATCCGAAAAGTCGCAAGTGATTAAGGTCTGGCTTTCTACCATGCCAGATCTCATACGGTATTCGTCCTACAGCAGCTGACGGTAAACGATTTTGTAGATAACCAGCAGTGTTTATCGATTCCGCCCAGAATCGGCTATGCATACTAGCATCCAACAGCATGCATCGTCCCATTTCACTTAATGACCGATTTTTTCTCTCCGATACTCCATTTTGTTGTGGAGAGTATGCTGTAGTGTATTCCGCCTTGATTCCTTCCTCCGAATAGAAACGCCGGAGCGCATTGCTGGAATATTCGCCACCTTGATCGGACCGGATGATTCGAGGTTTTCGACCAAATTGATTGTCGACCATTCGGACGTATTCTCGGATTCTTTCTTGTACGTCAGATTTCTCCTTTAAGAAATAGACGTATGTGAAGCGGCTATGCTCGTCGATCATTGTCATTTAGTAACGCCTCACTACATCCATGGGTCCGCATACATCCGTGTGAATAATGTCCAGCACATTCTTCGAAATCTTCTGCTGGTCTTAGAGTTACCTCTATGGTAGTACCATAGAGGTAACTCTAAGACCAGAAGGTCCCGAAGAAACGTGCTCAACTTTTTGGCTCAGCTCTGGTACTATCTTCGGTCCCAAGTTAATCGATGCACCCCTCAAAACATAGGAAAATCCATGAACCCCTCATATTATCTGTCAAACTTTCATAGCAAATCAAAACAAACATAGTGTAGTACTAGAATTTCGACTAGAATGGGGTACGTTAATCGTTTGCTTGGGAACAATAGGCTAGTCAAGTAGTAAGCCAATTTAAAATCGTTAGTTTCGAATTGATTGTTGGTAGTACTGTCAACCTCATCTACCATCCTGTTCCACCACTTCTCCAAATCAGATGGTGTTTTGATTGTTTTGCCACATTTCTTCAATTTGCGCTTGAAAATTGCCCAAAATTTTTCAATGGGACGAAAATCTGGACAATTTGGTGGATTGATACTTTTCTCAATAAAATCGACATTATTCTACGTATACCATTCTATGACATTGCGGCTGTATTGGTAGCTGGCTAAGTCAGGCCAGAACTTTACGGGACCTTTGTGTGATTGAATGAACGGCAAAAATATGTTCTGGAGACACTCCTCCTTGTAAAGTTGTCGATTCCAGTGATGACAATCTTTGTTTTCTTTCCGCAACTGCAGATGCCTTGCCAAATCATCAACTTGCGAGCGAATTTATCTGCAAAGACAAATTTGAGTTTATCCGGAGCATACCCTTACGTTTAGCAAAGTAAAATTGTTGGCCCGGGATTTGTCCATTTTTACGTAAGTTTCATCGTCCATCAAAATACATCCGTTATATTTGGTCAGAACTTGCTCGTACAGCTTCCTTGCACGGTTTTTGGCAACCAGGTTTTGTTTCAGCGTCCTGTTGGGATGTTTGCTGGCATGGTACGACCGGAAACCTTCTCGCATACAGATTCGCCGAACTGTACTGTGTGCCGCACTGAACCTTTTCGCCAAATCACGACCGGAGATCTCAGGATTCTTTTGGACTGCCCTTATGACCGACCTTCGCTTGTAGTTTTCGGTCAGATGTTCCACTTCTACGTTTGTTTTGTTTTGCACGATCCAACGTTAGTGTTTCCCGGTAACGTTTAAGCAGGGTATTTACAGTCGATTTTGGAAATTTGAGAGTTTTTGCAATAATTCCTCCTGACCACGTTGGATTTTGCACGTGAGTGTGCAGAATTTTTTCACGTCTGTTACGTTCCATCTTCGATAACTTTTGAACAAGTATATGAATCCTGATAAAATTTTCACTACTAAATAAGCAATCAAAATGCTGTCAATAGTTTCTTGCTACGACAACGGCAAAGGCGCTACAGTAATTAAAAAGAAGCGGCCAAATACTAAGGCTGTGAAACATTTGCCGAGTAAAATTTAACTCGTGGTTAAAAGTGACATTTCGAAAGTTATTTTCTATTTTCGAAAATCCCTGTGCTGTCGATCGACCGGTTTTCGAGAAGAACTTAGTCAAGGTTGTCAAAATTTAACTTCTTGTCTGTCAGAAGTAACCACGCTCGGATAGCAGGGTTAATCGATAACTTTCCATCTGTCAAATTTTAACCAAAAGTTAAAATAATCCACCAAATGGTTCAGAGCCTAACTGGAACAGACTTTAATATTGAATCTCGAGCAAGGCCGGGCACACTCAGCTAGTTTATAGATAAAAATGGAATGATCTCACCAAAACTGATCTGCTTGTGATCATCAACTTTTCCGGACTTCTCTGTTGCACGATTTTCTTCAGTAGCCCTTTAGCTGCTGTCTGTTGGCCTCCGCCAGGCGCTTCGTCTTCGTCACACAGCTCGCTACGAACGCAGTACACGGATCTTCGTTCTCTTCTGTTTTCTTCTTACCGCGTTTGCCAATCAGCACTAAAGGCTGGCGCACAATGCATAAGATTCCGGGTTTTTTGACAGATAATGCATGGGTTAACTGTCAAAATACCTGAAAACTTATCCATTCTGCGCCGACCTTAACGGTAGTTCAATCAACCGGTGAACACTCGTGTTTATTTCAGTTACCATGGGGACGTAATTGGAGATTAGCCCCGGTCCCTTTCAAATTTTATCATTATTTACGTACGGTCCTTATATTTGAAATGACGTTTCACATTCATCTAGTGATGACCGATTTTCATTCGAATAATCGATTAATCGATTAACGAACCGAAAAGAAAAATATTTATAATCGGTTATATCATGCCGATATAAGCATTAAACGCTGTCCAGACTGGAGAGTTATAACATGTTATAACGGTTGTCAAATAATTGCAACACAGAAACCACCATCAAGATAGCGCTATAACATGTTATAACTCTGTAGTCTGAACGTACTATTAACTTCTCCAGATTATCACCACCTAACGTTTCAAACATGTGCTGCACTGTCATTGGTGGAAAAATGACAGCACTGCGAACAAAAAATAATCGATTAGTTATGAATCGAGTAATTCAAAAATGAGACACCTCTGATTTTAGTGTGATTGTTTTGATAAAAAAGTGCACAAAATTTCATCTCTACCGAGGGGGCAGCAAAACCACAAAATTACCTTGCATACGGGGGGTATTCATTGGATGAAAGGGACCGTGAAAGAGGACACTGAAATAGAAAGTTTTTCTTCCGACAGTTTCATCTTAGTATTCTTCTTTGGTTCAACCACCGACGGCCACTGGAGCATTTAGTTTGTCCGCAATTCGATTTTTCAAATGAGCGATTCGATCTGTCGAACGGGCGATCAGAGCTGTCAAACGAGGTGAGAGGCAAACCAAGACAATATTAATTTTACGTGTGTTCGTGTCCTTGCTCACGATATGACGCGATCGGATGAGTAGACGGCGGAATATGGCGTCTTGGGCAAGAATTACAGCTTCTATGAGCTGTCACTTCGGTTCGTCGGTGGTTCAACCACCTCTTCTAATTTTAACCAAAAAAAATCACTTAGCGGCTTGCAAAACGACCCGAAGGATCAAGGAATTCGTCATATCGTAACGATGTTTTTCACAGATCACACTTTTCACACCGGCCTAAAGGAAAATGTTTGTTTGAACTTTATGCAAAAGATTGACAGCGCAAGAAATCCGAACCGTCCGCTAGCAGAGCCTACTTCGATCTTGGTTGGACCGAATTATGATCTACCCACATACTGAATCCAGTGATGATTGCACACTAATCATTAGCTAACTGCATGGTCTAAAATGGCTCATAAATTGTCCACGTTATGCTGTCAAATGTTAGCTCCCCATTAGGGTGAAAGAGAGGGCCGATGAAGAGAATCGATCAATCAGATTGGTCTACAGTGGCTCTAGTTATCGATTTCTCACGAATTAAAGGTCTATCATAAAAATTAATGACACCAACAGGCAGAGCAATGTTTTCTCTACCGGCTAGCATTGTTAATTTGGATGGGTGAGCTTTTGTTTGCGAGAAATAGACGTCTAAAGCCATTGTTTACAAACGCAATTACGCCTCTTTAAAACGTTGAAATATTAGTATTCGCACCGATTTTTAAACGGCACAGTCAGCTGACGTACGTTGTCCTTTCCTTCATGATATGTGTGACGAACTCTTCAGGGCTATTCATTCCTTCTGAATACGTTACAACTACTCTATAATAAAGAAATCAATCAAATCACCGCCAGCTTCTGGCGATTGACCCTGAACGACTCAACACCCTATTAAACAAATACGGAAATCAAAGTAGCCGTTGAATTACCTGACCTGGTCACTCCTGTTATTTTTTCGCTGTCATTCCAATTCAAGAGCTCGATGTGAGCAATTCAAGTTTGCTTATGTAATAAAACATTATTTTGTTCGTTAAGTCTCGGCCTGTTCATTATTGCCCCGTCATGTCCAAGTAGTTCCTTTAGGTTATGGGCTCATCTACGAAGGAAGGCTCCGGAATTCCGCAGTTGAATGGAAAGAACTTCGAGAATTGGCGGTTTCGGGTTCACCTGTTCACCTGTGCGGCAGAAGTTTCACCAGTTCCCGGTGAATCGGACCAGGGAAGGGCGAAGTTTTTGCAGACAGATCGGAAAGCGAAGTCCTTGCTAGTTGGATTCCTTTCTGATGAATGTCTAGGCATAGTACGGGACAAGGAGACTGCTCGAGAAATGTGGAAGGCACTGGGAGATACATATGCGAAGAAGTCTGTAGCAAGTCAGACCCTGTTGCGGAAGCAGTTGGCCAGGCTCCGTATGAAAGAAGGAACTTCGATGCGGCATCATTTTCAACAGTTCGACGATATCATACCCCAACTCAAATCAGCAGGCGCGAAGCTTGAAGAGAACGAAATTGCATCGCAATTATTTATCACCCTTCCCGATATCTACGACTCCCTTGTAACGGCTCTAGAGAATATCAACGAGAACGACCTCACATTGGATACTGTGAAACAGCGGTTACTGGCTGAACAATCTAAACGGTCTGATAGGATGGAAGATTCGAGCGAAGACAAGGCAGCAGCGTTTGTTGGAGGCAGAAATAAGAAACAACGAAAGTTCAACGGAAAGTGTCATCGATGTGGCAAAATTGGCCACATGATGAAAGATTGTCGTGTCAAGAAGACCGATGGTAACGTCAACGCAGCGGTTGGAAGCAAAGCAGTTTCGTTCATGGTGAACCAGAAGCAACCAAAGGTGCAGAACAAGCGAACCATCTTCTATATACGTGGACTCCGGATGTAGCGACCATTTGGTTAACAGTTAAGATTGCATGCAGGCGGTCCGGAAGCTCAAACAACCTTTCGTTATTGATGTGGCCAAAGCCGAAGCCGATTGTTGGGAAATATGAAGGCGAAGTCAAGGGGATTTCCAAAGAAGGTATTCTGTTCCAGAAGAAAAATCTAATTTTCGTACCAGAGCTGCGAGGCAACCTGCTTTCTGTCAAGAAGATGTCCCAAGCCGGGATTGACGTGTTGTTCACAAGTCGCGGCGGAAAACATCAAGCGCTGATGAAGCAAGGTGATGCGGCGATCGGTGTGGCACAGTTGGGAGGAAATCTCTACGAGTTGGAGTTAGATCTGGACGTGGTAGGACCTACAGCAAATCTCTGCGCAGCGGAGGTCAGCAATCTCTGGCATCGTCGTTTAGGTCACGCCAGTCAGACCATGATCAATACGTTAGTTCTACACAATATGGTGGAAGGTCTTGGCCCAAACGTTGATTCCAATGGATTCTGTGACACATGTGTGCTTGGAAAGCAGTGCAGAGAACCTTTCAACGGAACTCGTGAGTGAGCCAGTCGATTGCTAGAGCGGATAAATTCGGATGTGTGCGGACCAATCGATCCGCCGGCTTGGGATGGATCGAGATATTTCGTCTCCTTTATAGATGACTATATACAGCCATTTTACGTGCATCTACCTGATGAAGAGGAAGTCCGAAGTCTTCGTACATTTTCAAGAGTATGAAGCCATGGTAACCACCCAGTTTGAAAAACTAATTTGCAAGCTAACTGTCGACCAGGGACGTGAGTATTGCTCCGGAGAACAGAAAACGTACTACAAACGAAAGGGAATTCAAATTCAGCCAACCGTTGCATACTCACCTCAACAAAACGGCGTGGCTGAACGGTTCAACCGAACCCTAGTAGAAAAGGCGAGAACCATGCTTATCGACTCAAATATGCCAAAGTGCATGTGGTCGGAGGCAGCACTTACTGGAACGTACTTGTTGAACCGGTGTCGTACTGCTGCTCTGTCGGATAATCGTAAACCTGCTGAACACTGGACAGGTGTGAAAACCCTCTCTCCAAACTGCGTATCTTTGGATGTAAAGCGTTTTCGTGGGTTCCAAGCCAGCTGAGGAAGAAGTTGGACAACAAGAGTCGGGAGGCTGTCATGATTGGCTATGCTCCAAATGGCTACCGCTTATGGGACAGAAAAAGCAAGAAAAGTATTCATCTCTCGTGACATCAAGTTCGATGAAGCTTCTTTACCATACGCAAATGAAGAAGATGAAGGCTCGAAGGTTCCCTTAGTGATTCCCAGAGGGGGACAATTCGTCGGCCGAACAAGAAGCATGAGCTGTTATCGAAAGCGAAACCGAAGATGAAGTCGATCCGGATACGCAAAGCACCGGTGATCTAGATGAAGAACCAACCGAAAAAGCTCCATCCGAAAACCCTGGGGCGCTCCCTTCACAACATAGAGGTGAAGACTATTCAGAGTCTGACACTAGGCGCACTGCACGGGAGCGCAGGCTCCCAGGTAAGTTTCTTGACTTCTTTACTGGGTTTAGAGCAACATCTGCTGGTAAAATTTTAACTCTCCCAGATCCCCCGGAATCGTACGCCGAAGTCGAAGATCGAGAAGATCGACAGCTCTGGATGACCGCAGTTAGAGACGAGTTAAAATATCTTGAGGAGAATAAGGTGTGGACGACGGTGGAATGCCGGTGTCAAGCCCTTGCTGTCGAAGTGGGTCTTTCGCGTGAAAGAGGATGAAGAAGGAAACCATGTGTGATGCAAGGCAAGACTGGTAGTCAAAGGTTTCTTGCAGAAGGCTGGCCTGGACTACAATGAAACATATGCGCCCGTTGCGAAGTTGACGACGATTCGAATTGTGCTGGCCGTAGGCGTACAAAGGGGATTCCAGTTCCATCACAGGGACGTCAAGACGGCGTTCCTTCATGGTGAGCTACATTCTCTTGTAAGAGAGAATCTTCATGGCTGTTCCGGATGGCGTCAAGGCAGACCCTGGGCTGGTGTGCCAGGTACAGAAATCGTTGTATGGTCGTTGAAACGAAAAAGCACTGCTGAAGCTAGGTTTCACACGTTCCAAGCACGACTATTGCCTATACACCCGTATCGACAAGAGGGGGAAAGACGTTGTTTTCATCGTGCTGTATGTCGATGATCTCCTGATAGCAGGTATGCAGCTGACCACCATAATGAAGCTGAAGCGCGAACTGTCGGCGATGTTTGAAAAATGACCGATTGTTGACTCACTTTCTTGGGATGAAGATACGGTACGATCAACAAAATGGTAGAATGATGCTGTCTCAAGAAACCAGCCTGGAAAAGAGCTTGCAGAAGTTCGGCATGGCGGAGTGCAATGCAACAAGGATGCCATTTGCCTTCCTATCGGATATCTGGGGAGATTCCAACTTCAACCTGGACAACAACATTGGACAGCTCTGAAACGGGTTGTACGAATCCTAAAAGGATCGATGGAGTGTTGCTTGACGTTTACTCGAGACAATCAAGCGGCGCCACTCATCGGGTTTGCTGATTCATACTGGGCCACCGATACTGACGACCGGAAATCAGTAAGCGGATTTGTTTTCCATGTTTTCGGATTTACTGTTGCGTGGTCAAGCAAGAAGCAAACAACAGTTGCAACTTCTTCAAGCGAAGCTGAATATGTAGCGTTGAGTGCTGCAGCATCGGAAGCAATATGGCTAGTCGGTATTCTAGGCGATCTCGGTGAGCTGAACATTGAACCAATCACCATATACGAGGACAACCGTGGATGCATTGGTATGACCAAGAACTTGGAGAGTAAGAGAGCCAAACACATCGATATTAAACACCATTTTCTTCGTGATCATGTCGCTGCTGGTAAGCTATTGGTGGAGCCGATTGCCAGCAACAACCAGTTGGCTGACTAAATCGTTGGACGTCGGACGATGCTGGGACTATCCAAGCGAGAGGGGGTGAAATCAAAGTAGTCGTTGGATTACCTGACCTGGTCACTGCTGTTATTTTTCGCTGTCATTCCAATTCGAGAGCTCGATGTGAGCAATTCTAGTTTGCTTTAATAAAACATTATTTTGTTCGTTAAGTCTCGGCCTGTTCATTATTGCTCCGCCCTGTCCACGTAGTTCCTTCACAAACCAATACCACCAAGATGGCCATTCTCTAAAACAGGCCTGATAGGACTAGGAACATTAAATAATAATTAAAAATTTCAAATGAAGCAAGTTGAAAAGGAGCATCTGTGTCACTTAAAAATTCATACATGTAAACCACACAAATTCAAGAAATAAACATCATTTTAAATAATTTAAAAATATTTTGTACTGCACTTTCCTCTGCGAACAATTCTAGACCAACAATAGGTATAGGCGGAACAACCAAACGTAAACAATGGCTTTAAACGCAAATTTTCCGACATTCAAAATAAACCCACGCTAATTAACAAAGCCATTCGATGTGTTTTGATTCGAGAGAAATTTGCGTTTAAAGCCATTGTTTACGTTTGGTTGTTCCGCCTATTTTAATTGTTGGTCTACAATTAACGGAAAACACAATATTTAGACTGTCTATTTAAAGGAAAAAATCCATGAAATGATAGGAATGGAGTCTTCAAATCATTAAAATTGAAGCCTAATGGAATTGAAACTAAGTGTATCAATTTTGCACCAAATTGGGCCCACACCAAATCCGCGAAATCCACGCAGTCACAACAACCCTGCAAATGATGAAAGAACACAAACCTGCATAGTTGGACCCGGTCAACAGAAGGTACTGGCCGGCACGATTTGGCCACAGCAATCCCATCATCACGCAATACGCCAAACAGTCGGCTGAATTTGTTATTCCTGAAACAGAAACACCACCCAAGTTAATGCCAGCTCTCACATCAATCAAACTCCTTTCTACCTAATAGCAGCTTATATCGCCACAGCGGGTTCACGTTCACCGCGATGATCGCCACGATCGGCAGATAGATGAACCACACCAGGCTGGAAGCCCCGAAGTGCAGCAGAAAGTCCAGCTTCTGCGTCGAGTGTTCGTACTTCATCGTGATACGAAGCTCCCACAGGAACCACAGCATCATGGTTGACCTGGCGAAAATACCGAAATAGATTGCTTGTGTTTTGGGAGCTGAGACTGTGACCTACCTGCACGCAAGCACCAACCACCCGGGCCAAGTTTGGTACTCGTCAATGTCGGAAATGATGTCAACTTCCGTCTGTAAATGATAAAATAATTTTCTAACAAATTACGAACCAATTTGATCGTCTGGCTCCGATTCCATACCCTGTTCCAAATATACAGCAGCACGTGTATTGCACAGTAGGGAATCCAAATCACCATCAGCAGGATCCAACTGCTGACGGAGATTTGCAACCGCGTAACCGCCCAGCCCTTAGCCAGCAGTAACAAAATTAGCATGAATGAAGTCTGCAACGAAACGTCTTTGTTAATCAATTTCCATCCGACCTTAATCGCAACCAAACCTACCCTACTGAAGATGTCGAAGATATCCCCGGTAATGGCCAGGTTCTCGTTTCCTACACCATTCATGGCGTAGCGAACGGTGTGCGTCAGCAGCAGGCAGACGCTTATGAACTCCAGCAGCAAGCTGACCGTGAACAGCCGCGTCACCGGATGTTTCTGCAGCCGAACGGCGTAGATTTGCAGCGGAACCATCACCAGATAGATAACGAAGAAGATCAGATACATCTCCAGAGTGTTCTGATGGTCGAACGAGAAGTGGAACAGCAGCGGATTGAAAAACGAGACACTCTGCCGATTGGGATTCCCGTTGACTAGCTGAATGTCGAAGTCGATCTCCGGTGGTTCGCTGTGATACTTCCGGTAGTCGTAGTGATGCCACTGACAAGTGCTCACATTCTGGTAGCAAGCTACCATCGAAATGTACCAGAATCTGAAATGGAAGCGCGCAACTGTCAGCGATTTGGCTAACTCAAGTCAGAACACTTACCTTGGAACATTGGGATCGCTAATCACGTAGGTAAATTGACTTCCAGACACCACATTCGCCGGACTGTCTTCATCCGCACACAACCTCCCCCGCTCGCAGGGAATCCTCCGCAGGTAATCTGCTTCCGCCCCTTTGTTGCACTTGCTATTGAATGCCACCTTGTCGAGCTTGTCGAACATCCGCTGGCAGGCCACATCCTGATCGAAGTTGTTCCGATTGGCGTAGTACTCCAGAAAGTTGTGCTTATCCAGCACGGCCAACGTAACCGGGACGGTAAAGTTCACCCTCGACGTAACATTTCCATAGATGTATCCGAACGTATCCGATTCCGTATTTTGCTGCGAGTGTTTCTCCGTCTTCTGGAAGCCAAACTTGATCAGAAACCGGAAGAACTGATCCACCGTAAACGATCCCCGCAGGTGGGCTCCCTCCGACGGTTGACTGCCGCCCAACAGGCCTACCACCAACAGCACCAGCCCAGCCCAAAGCCACTTCCCCGCGAAACTCATTTCGCGATTTTCACCCCCACGTAATCAAAATCCTCCAAATCTGCCACTTCCTTGGCTGACAAGGTCGCACTTCGTCCTACTCGCACTCCACAACCTGTGCTTTATCTAGAGATATTTCCCCCGTCTCTTAATGAATTAAACAGAAATCAAACCCTACTCGCACTCACTTTGCCAGCGAATCGGATCCCCCCTCTCGGACAACGACTACGCACGACATTTCCCGTACCTTGAGCGATTTCCGCACTTATTCAACGCGAACTCACTTCACTTTTATCTTCTTATGCCATGATGGCAAATCTAGGGATTAAAACTTGCTGCCAATTACACTTATTTTCTGCTGAGGCTGCATCAGCGCAATGCAAGCAAAATACAAAAAAAAAACGCGACGAGATTGTTGACTCTCGGTGGAGTTGGCGATGAGTGTGATGATTGGTGGAAGCAGAAAAATAAGAATGGAAAATGTGAAGCGATTTTGAAGCGAATGACAGCGGAAAGATGGGAAAGGAAAACAAAACTGGCGGGATTTATCTGGGCCAGTAGCGCCGGGGAAAATGGTTTTGCCAAAGGGAGAGCCCTAGTAAAATTGCACCGGTGCGTTGCTATTCAGGCTGTTAGTTTGACAACTTTAGCCGTTGCTATTTTCGATATTAACCAGTTTACACACCGGTCGTTGCTATTATGATTGTTAATTTATGTTTTTAACTTTCGCACCGGTTGTTGCTAAATCTATCGTTGAGCTTCGAGCTGAAACTGATCGTAGAGCTTCGTGATTATTATTTTTGTCGATAATATTAATATACCTAACTAAGAAGATTGAAGATTGAAGGTTGAGATACAACTATAGACCCGGGGGGTTTAAGAAATGGTCCTCTGGAAGATCACAAACATCCGTTAAGCTTATCAATTCGTGGAAAAGATCCTTTAGCTCAGCTTTTTTTTAGGTCACTTGTTGTGATGCTACATGAACGAATTTGAATCTATCGGAGCGGTCCTCTGGGAGACCCGGAACATCCGTAATGTGGTCAATTCGTAAAAATGATCCTAGACCACCGAGACTTTTTATAATTACGTGTTGTTAAGCTAAAGGAATGAATTTGGGTTTGAGAGCAGCATCTTTACTTTGCTGGCCACGGGACGGTTCTCCGGAATATCCGTAAAAGTGGCTAATTTGTTATAAAGATTCTAAAGCACCGCTGTTTTTCATGCTATTGTTGTGATGCTGCATGAATTAAATTGGATCTTGAACCAGCATGCGCACTTTGCTGGCCACGGAGTTATCCTCCGGAAGATTGAGAATATCCATATAATTCTTTGTTGTGATGCTTTATACATGAATTTGGATCGGAGACCAAAATGTGTGTCCTAGCGCCCAAGGGCGTCCTTCGGAAGATCCTGAATATCCTTAAAAATGGCCATTTAGTGAAAATATTCTAGACCTGTGGAGGCCTGTTACTTTAATCCGGGAAAAATTGATCATTATTAGTTGCGCTTTAAACTGCCACGTAAAAAAATTTCGGTTATGGATATCAAGAAAAATCTTTATAGCATTTAATCATGAAACTGCAATGATTGCTTTGACGATGTTGTCATAACATAAAAGCAGATAAATTTCAATTTTATGACGTCCAATTGCATTCATGGTCATAATGCAAATGGTTTTTAACAATTTTCAATTGAAAAACAAAAATGACATTTTTTACAAATAGCAATGCGTAGGTCGGTTGCTATCGCGTTGCTAAATTTGGTAACCCGCTGTTCACCAAGAGGCAGATTATTATTTCCCGCACTTGAATAGCAACCCCCGGTGTGGTTGCTGCGTTATGGTGGAGGTTACTAAAATAGCTTTAGCAACGCATTGGTGCGGGTGGTCTAAGAACACCCGCACCAATGCGTTGCTAAACTTATTTTAGCAACCTCCACCATAACGCAGTAAAGGCCCACGCACATTAGATCCGGATCGGATGCGTTGCGGCAAAGTGACAGCTAAATCTTTTGTCTAACTGTCAAATTTACGTCAACGCAACGCAAACGGATCTAATTTGTGTGGCCCATAACCGCACTGGGGGTTGCTATTCAAGTGCGGAAAATAACAATCTGCCTCTCGGTGAACAGCGGGTTGACAAATATAGCAGCGTGATAGCAACTGGCCCAAGCGTTGCTATACATGAAATGTTTATTTTTTTTTTCATTTGAGCATTGTGATAGGGGAATTTACGTATTCTCGGCAACCTAAGCAGCGACCTTCTTTCTATAGCCTTTTTCTCTAAGGAACGCACACATATGCAGTATTGGTTTGTTTACAATCTTTTGCTGCCAGCTGCTCTAACAATTTCAGTCGAAAGAATTGTCAAAAACTGTTTTGAAACGCTTTTACAAAGCTCCAATCTTCTCTAGTGAGAGTGAGTATTGTCGGCAACCAGTTTTTCTTCGGCAACCGTTCCATTTGAAATGCATGTAAATCTGCTGTTCTATTATCGGCAACTCGAAATCAGCTACAATCTGTAGTGCGTGTGTTGCATTTCAAGAAAACCTTGCTAGATTGCTTTTTCTCAGTGGCAAAAATATAGTCAAATTGAAGCTGAAAGCATAAAAAATCGTTTGCATGCATTCAGCGAAGTGTTTTCGTAAGAAAATCTAGTGAAAATAGTGTTTCAACTTGGGTTGCCGAAAATAGTCTGTCATGCCGAAGCCGTCATTTCCCCTATATGAATAAATTTGAATTTGGGACAAAAATGTGGACCCAAGAGACAGCAAAGCAAGACCCGGAACAGCCATTAATGTGGAAAATTTGTAAAAAAATATCTAGATTTTTTAAATCAATTTGTTGTTATGCTGCATTAATGAATTTGGATTTGAAACCAGTATATGCACTCTGATGGCCATGGAACGGCCCTTCAAAAGATCCTGAACATCCGTAAAGGGGGCTAGTATATGCAATCAGGTAGCGGTGTGGTTCTCTGGAAGATTTTGAACATCCACAAAAGTAGTCAAATCCTAGTTTTATTTGGGCTTAACTGAGGTTTTGAATCTTTCCTGAAGTTCCTTAATTTTTCTTTTGTTCCGGAGATTTTAATAATATTTATAAAATTTTCTGAAGACCTCGCATTGTTTCTGAAGCATTGCAAAATTCATGAAATTATTTAAGTATCCCATAGTTCCTTTGAATTCCTCTAATCATCTACGAAGTTCCGGGAACTTCCCAAAATATAATGAAACTACCAAAAATCTATATACTTCTCTGAAGGTCTCTAGTAGTTCTTGAAGATTTCTGAACATTTTAAAAGATCTCGCGATTTTCTTGAACATAATCTGACCGTCGCTGAAGTTCCTGCAGTTTTTTTTTGTGATTCTTTAAACTGCATTGAATACCACTGAACTTCCTTAAAATAATCTCAAATTTTCCTGATGCTCATGTAAAATCTCTGATGTTTCTGAAATTTAAATAAAGGTCTTGGTACTTTGATGATGTTTCGGCAATTACCTGAGTTTCTTGGACCTTCTTAAACATTCTTCAATTAACATGCAATTAGTTTATTTATTTATTTATATATTTATTAATGTACTTATTTTTTCCATTCCTGAAGTACTCTCAATTCTATTGAAGTCCTTGGTACTACCCGGAACTAAATAGAACTTTCAAAAAATCCTCGAAGTTTTTCTGAGTTTTATTGAATTGACCGGAATTTATCGGAGCTTACGCATAAAAATCTTCGAACTTCCCTGAAAGTCTGGAATTTCTTGAATTTCTCGAAGTTATGAAGTTATTGGAAGTGCCGTTGATATCTCTGAAATTCCCTAAAGCTCTCTAGTTTAACTTCTTTGAGGTATTTGGAAGTTCTTTAACATGTCAATAGTCTTCGAGTTATCTCCACATCTCTGAAATTATTTTGACTTCCCTAAAGTTCTCTGGATATCCCTGAATTTCTCAAATTTTCTTAAAAGTTCTTGCAGTTTCCTGAAACTTTTGGAATCACTTTTAAAATCCTGAAATTTGCCTATGAAACTTCCTGAAATTGTTTCTTTTCATTCCTCAGACTCTCCTGAAGATCTATATTGTTTCCTGAAGTTTACGGAACTTCACTTAAGTTTTCCTGATGATGTTCCTGAAATTGTTCAGAAATTAATGGAACTGCCCAGAAGATCTTTAAATTTCCCTTTAAACATGGATCTTCTTTGTAGCTTTCTAAATGTTTTTAAGTTCATTCCCTGATGTCTCTTTTTACTATCCTTAAATTTTCGGAACTTCTTGATGGTTTCCTCTATTCTACTGAAATAAGTGGATTTGCGATAAAGTTCTCGGAACAAATCTAAAGTTTTAGGAACGTCCGCCAAGTTCTCATAGTTTTCCTGATATTCATGAAACTGTCCTAACATTTTCAGAACTTACCGGAGGTTCACGTAACTTACTCATAGGTCTTTAAGCTTAATTTTTCCTGAATTTAATCGAACTGCCCTGAAGCTCTTGATTTTCGCTAAAGTAAATTTTCCTGAAATCTATTAAATTGCCCTGGAGCTGTAGAAACTTATTCTTAAAGATCTTTTAATTTCTCCACATTTCTATCAATTAGAACAACAAATAGCGCATCAAAATCAAATATTTCCCCCTCTGTTGAATCATTGACTGATGTTAGAGGCACCAGTGGTGTAGTGGTGAGCATGATTGTCTCTCACTTTAAAAGGCCTGGGTTCAATCCCAGTGAGCGCCACCAGGATTTTCTGTGGCATAATCCATAGAGGTAACTCGTACAATTATTTTTTTTTGTTTATTAATTTATTTGATAAGGCTCAATCGAATAAACTTTACAGAGCCGAGGATTCTTGGTCACTACCCTAATAAACGAGCACCATACATGAACGATACCACAAATCGTGCCACCGTACCACATATTGTTGGGATGATAACCCGAATAGGTTTTTAGGCACTCTTTATGGTTATCGTTTATGCGGGTATACAATACATCTTAAAACTATAGTCAAAAGGTACAATACAATAAACACTTTATCTTCCGCTATCCAAAAAGCCTCCTCCATCAGAACTGGAGCCGCTTCCAGTGGTTTCATTGTATGGCAGTTACATCATCGGGGGGGCAGAGCGCTTCCATGGCAGCAATGGACGCAAAACGTGTTCAGCAATCACACACTCATCACGAAAGGGTTGCTTTCCAAAGTAGACTACGCATCGACCGAAAGAACTGCTGATGAAGAACAATGAGGAGGACCACACAATGGTTGCTGCCGAGAAAACAGACGTTCGCGTGGCACACATCGAGAGTGGCCCGTTTTTGTTGACAGCCGAGTGAACACTATACAATTCATTTTGAAAGTTTCAACTTTTAAAAGCAATTACCTGAAAACTTTTGATTTGACTGCTGATTGACTTTATTTTTGAAAGCTAACCGCTTTCTACAGAAAAGAACCAATGCTAAATTTTAATTCTAATAATGGTATATTTTTTAAAATTATCCACGATTTTTCTTTGCGTGTACCTATCCAATCATTTCTTAACGTAACTAACCTGAACTGAGCAAACTCAAGAAGCGAATTCCCAGACTAAGACATTTGACAGACATTTGAGTGTCTATCGTGTACCGTGAATCAACCATTCTTCCATCACCAAAAGCCCACCCTAATAAAAATAACCATAAAAGAGAGCTTAACGACGTGTTCGGGGTATCATCCAAACCATTTGTGGGATAGTTTACCCATCCGCGATACAGTTCGTTTATGGTATTTGTTTATTAGGGCACCCACTACACAGCAAAAAAAAATGTAATATCGATCAATGTAATTCAAGCTGATGTATGAAATAATGATGGAATAGCAAAAAGCAGATACAATATTAAATCAATGGATGTAATTTTGTTCGCAAAATCGATGTACATCGTACAACGTTATATTACACAACCGATGGACTGACCTGGTTGCAGCAGTTTGGATGTAATATTCAACAACTTTGTTTTCTGTGTACAGTCCAAGAACCCCGTCTTTGCTGGCCAGCCACTCCAAACTTCTTCCGCAAAATTTGAAAACAGATCGGAGATAGGCGTATGTTTGTCTGTGGTATTACGAAATACTAGCATAGAGTTAACTCTAAGACCGGAAAGTCCCGAAGAAACGAACTCAACTTGTTGGCTCAGCTCTGGTACTATCTTCGGTCCCAAGCTAATCGATGTACCTCTCGAAACATAGGAAAATCCACGAACCCCTCATTTTAGCTGTCAAACTTTCATAGCGAATCAAAACAAACATAGTAATTGAATTTCGACTAGAATGGGGTACGCTTATAGATGTACTTGGGACCAATAGGCTAGTCAAGTAGTGAGCCAATTAAAATCGTTAGTTTTGTATTGATTGTTGGTACTAGAACGACCTAGAATACGACATAATAAACCTGATAGGGAACTTATGTGAAGATTATATTTATTAAAGCTTAGCACCATTAAAAATGTCCAATGTACAATATAATTTACCAAACGATAACAAATGTATTAATTACATGCCTAATGCCACCGTCTACTTGAAGAGTAACATTTTCATTGTATTCCTCTTAACGATTAAAATCGAAAATCATTCAAAAATTGAAGAATACACACTTGAGTTGCAATAACGATTTAAAAATAGATTTCAAGTTTTCGACCCTTTTTTTCTCAATATGACACAAATGTTACATATACACTTAGAAATTATCGCCGACTTCGGTAATTTTTACTGAAATCTGAACAGCTGAACTTTTCGGTAATATTTATGCAATTCAATTGGAAGATTGCCGCAAAAGCTCAACGCAGATGACGCCACTGCATGATGATGATAATGTTGACAGACTGCATATAAAATTCGTGAAAAACAGCATTTAATCATAATTTTCATCAAGCCTGCGTGAAAACCTTCCAATATAACATTCGAATTGAAGAAGAAAACGTTTTTACGATCAGACTGATGTGCATCTTTGATTTTTCTAGGTGAACTTTCATAAGATATATTCATTTCATTTCACGGCTTCATCAATGCTGCATCGTAAATATGATGGTAAACAGAAGTAAATTGCTCAATTACTCAAAATAAAGATGATTTGTCATCTTGTTATCATTTTGAAGACCATCTAGCACCATTTTATAGTATGGTGCGTGTTGAGTAAAGCAAGTTCCGTTGCGTTTTCCGTCGAAAATTGTGAGTATCAATATGTTTGCTTAGAAAAGGCCAAAATGAACATTTATTGAATATTGGCGTTCTATACAACCAATTCTCCATTACCACCAGCATGATACAACCTTTCCTAAGTAAATTAACTTAATTTCCACTTTCATCTTAGTGGAAATCGCACATATTCACCATTTTCCGAAAAATGCAGCTACGCAGGAAGTAACCTCTCGCTGTGGGTGCAAGCTTGTTATGCATAATTTGCCATGAAAACATCTCCGATCCATACCGGAATAATAACAAATAGTTTTCAAACACGTTTTCTTACACGATTCAAGCAAAAGTTTCCACGGGAAATTATTAGTTTTTCTTTATGGACCGATTTGCCCCAAAAAGCGTCTGTTTTACTTGGAAAATTTGGAAACTATCCGCCTTCTAGTAGTTTCACTTCGAAATGTAGGTGGCGAAAGCTTAGAAAAGTTTCACTGCAAGACGCCAATTCAATTGCTTTACTAAAATGACAAGATTTGATCATTTAAACAAGGTTGAACATGTTTTGATATTATTTTCAAACTTAATAGCCTTTAAAATTAAGGTCAAAGTCGAGGTCAAAGTTTTACCGAACGTTCAGCTGTTCTGATTTCGGTAAAATTTACCGAATACGGAAACAAAATTTTAGTGCGAGGACCGTATGAAAGGTTCGGCTTGATATCGGATTCTTCATCACAGGCGGGATTTACATCCGCTCACCCCTCAGTTATTTTCAACTTTTCTCATAATCGCTCATTCCGCTTTGCGCATACGTCCTTCCATCGCACACCCGCAACGCAACGCAACGAAGAAGATTCATTGATCGAACTGTCAAAATTTCATTGAATTTTTTTTTGTGCAGCAAAGCCAGTTCCATTTCGAGAGTAGTGTTGTGAGCAGCAGCAGTTTTCTATCGGGTCCAGAGTAACGGAGTGGAGTGATCATCAGAATCGAAGAAAAAATAAGGGTTTCAAGGAACTACAAGCTCTGTCTGGATTTTCTTGTCGGGAAACTAAACGAATCCGGGTCGAAAGTTCGGTTGTCGGTCGTCGGTGCTCGCGAGTATTTCAGCTTCAGGAATCTCCGATGATCGAACGGAGCACGGAGCAGCAGTAGCGCAGGAAAATGACGACGAGCAGACACTCTTCCTGCTGAAAAACTCATCATCAAACGAATAAAAAAAAAATAGCTGTGAAAAAATAATGATTTTCAACCTTGAACGGCGCACATCATCGTCGTCGGTATCGTCATCGTCATCATTGCCATCAGCGGCCGTGGCCGGAAGATTGGTTCAGTGAGGAAAGTCACGCAAAAATAAAATTCCGTGTGCTTTGTGAGTGATTTTCGGTCGTGGCATTGTGCGGGGTCTTCCGTCTGTCACGAGTGTGGTGTCCTTTTGTGGTTTGCTGCTGTCACTATTTTTGTGTGGCTGCAGTGGCAAGGTTCGATTCTGCTCCCCGCGGTCGGTGGGTTGGAACGGGAAGGTGGAAAAGTTGCAAATTATAATTGACGTTGCTCGGATGGTGTAAAAATAAACATCGGAACGGGCACAACAGTCGGCAGCAGGAGGAGCAAGAGCAGCGGGAGGGAGATTCTTATCAGCATAAGGGCGTGAATTGAACCGAGAAGAAGCCGAATAGAATAAGGCAAGGCAATGGTTCCGTTCAGCGTAGTTCGATGATTGTTATTGTAGGTTGTGCCAAGGCGAAGAAGTAGAGCAAGAAGAGACAGATATCTAGAACGCAGCAGCGAGCGAGCGAGAAGATAAGTGATATCCCGGAAAAGGGAGTTGCCCCCGCTGCTGCCTTCTGGAAGACGGGAAGAAGAACGCCAGAAAAAGCAGTTGAAGAATAACATACCACACATAAGATAAACAATGGGAAGCGTTTGGAAGCGGCTGCAGCGTGTCAACAAGCGAGCGGCCAAGTTTTCCTTCACCGTATCGTACCATGAGCTGCGGATGGAAACGACGGCCAAATGGTAAGTTAGCTGTACATTACTTTTAGAATAATTATAAGGTCAATGGGGTCGGTGTTTTGGTTTCTGCGCCGGGGACGATGGTGGTGGTGGTGGTGATCGCTGCTAACTGCATAGTAGGTGCACCGATCTTGATCGCGGTTGTTGGTTCTCAGAGATTTGATTGAACTACTACAAATAGCGTTCTTCGCTTGGGTATGGGATGGTTGGTATCAATTGCATTTCGTTCGCAGTAATGTGCAACCTTCTTGAAATTAATCTGACTTTATTAAGCAGGGTCTCGTTGAGTGGTTCGAATCGACGACGATATGAGGATTCATGCGTGAGTCATTTATGATTCATTTAATTTTATGCAGATATTCGTATCCACTTGAAATGAGTTGTTTTTACATATTTCGTTTAGTCATTCTGAAGATTGTGTTTTTACATCAACAAGCTGGATGAAGCCCCAATGATGTTAACCTTATCAACTATAGTAAAAAAAATACATTCAAGCTTTGTCATAACAAAAAAAAACATATCTTATAGTCAGTTACTCCTGCTGGCGAAAAACAGAAGAAAACTTTGGACGTAGCGCATCACGGGAGAGATGAAAGTCGAAAACAGATGCAACTCTGTTGAATATTCTCTGCAGTCCGCAAATCGCACCGTATGCTCCATAATTTGTGCGACGTAGAGGCAGTCTTAACATAAGGTTATTACGAAGCGGTCGGGGTTGAACATTCAGGTCAATTTGCCTCAGGATAGCCTCGCAATCTGTCCTTCCTTGCAGGATATCGGCCACGGTTAGGGCTCTGCTTGTTTCTCTTCTAGTCCGGAGAAGTTCTAGGCCGATAAGTTACCAACGGCTTTCGTAACTGGGTAATCGAAACGGATCATTCCAAGGCAATCTACGCAACGCAAAACGAAGAAAGCGACGTTGAACAGATTCAATTCTCTCGGCACCGTTGTTGTAGTTTGTGTTCAAAACCGCTGAACAATACTCAAGCGTCGATCGAACAAGCGAACAATAAAGAGATTTTAGACAGTAGATATCAGTGAAGTTTTTAGCTATCCTAAAAATGAACCCTAAAGTTCTTGACGCCTTATCGACAACATATGCAACACATTAAATGAAAGCTGCGAATCCAAGATCACAAGATGTTGTTTTCGTGAGAACGTAACAGCGGAGCATTTGGCACTACCATTCTGTTTAAACTGCAGCAACTAGCGAATACATTCAGCTGACGTTGAAGAAAGTGACAGTCAGCAATGGAGCAGATACGTATGAAGACCCTGAGGTCATCTGCATATGATAACCGAGGAGCTTCGATGACCAGATGCATGTCGTTGAAGTACATAATAAAAATCAACGGTCCCATGTGGTTTCCCTGAGGTATACCTGATGTGGCGAAGAAGCTAGCTGATCTGCAATCTTCTATGGCAACCTTTAGTTGGTGACCGGTGGATATGATCGAAACCGACTCAGAAGATTACCGCATACACCGAGCCTGCCGAGTTTAGCAATCCCAATAGCATGGTTCAACTTGTCGAATGCTGCAGATAGGTCTGAATGAATAACGTCCGTTTGAACCCGATCCGACATGCTTTCGGTTATATACGATGTGAGACACAGCAGATTGGTGGTTGTAGAGCAGCCGACAGTAATCCCATGTTGATCAGCACTCAAATACTGCAACGGTTTCATAATCACTAGCTCGAATAGCTTCGAAATAGCACTTAACGATGTAATTCCTCGATAGTTATCCACAGCTCGTTTCCTTGTGCGCAAATTTCCAGCAAGATGGAAATATGCCACTGGAGAGAGACTCAGGTCCAAGATTGAAGGATGACTTGAACAGAGTCGCGGCATTAGAAATCATCTCAGCATTAACATCAAGTGCACCCAGCGTTTGATCATTTACAGGAACATTCCTGGCAGCCAGGTTAATATGGTCTTCAGTTAGTATCTCAGAGCACGCTCCGTGAGAAAGCGGAGAAGAACAGTGGTGAGGGTAACACGAGTGTTCCTACTTCAAATAGGTACGCAACTCTTCCCACCGATGTTGGGAATACCACCTCCGCCACGGTGAAGCGATCCAAGAAGAGGAAGAAAAACCAAGGCCAGTCCGATGGTGCGAGTGGACGTGACGACGTCACAGCAACGAACGCCAGCGACATCGGTGATTTCGGCGACGCCATCGGCAATGAAAATTCTGCCGGCCCTAGTGCGGCAAAAGTGAAGCTACCTCCATTGGTAGTGAAAAATGCTCATCTTAATGAGCTCATCGTGGATCTAGCGACGCTGGGCGTTAAAGCCGAATACAAGTTGGGCAGAGTCGGCCCCAAGGTGGTGCTTCGTACCAAAGCGGAGTATGACTTGGTCGTCGCCCACCTGAGGACTTCCAAGGTGGAATTCTTCACCCACGACATTCCCGGTGAGAAACCATTCAAGGTCGTCATCAGGGGCCTACCAAACTTCGACCCGAAGTTTATCGAAGCTGAAATCAGGGACCGGTACAAGCTGGCCCCAGGTGCCATTTATCGGTTGGCAAGGAAGGACGAAAATGTGAAGGCGTATCCGGATTACCTTTTCCTGGTACACTTCCAGAAGGGAACGGTGACGCTCAACGCGCTGAAAGCCATCCGCTCCATCGATTCCATCATCGTCCTCTGGGAGCCATACCGTGGCAGCCATCGCGATGTGACCTGGGGGCAAGACAGCTATCGATCATGAGTAAAACCGAAGCTAATTTTGAGTAACTCTGAGTAACTCACGCTGCTCAATGTCTTATATACTCATAGCAACCTGATTGTTACATTGAAAATTATGTTGAAACCGATGCTGTCAAGCAAAGTTAGTTGACGTGCTTTCTTGGAATTTCTGTGTAGAGACTTTTGGGGTGGTTCGATAGGTTCGGATTAGGCTAAATTAATTCAATAAATTCAATACTTAGAGCAATATAGTTTGTGGCACTGTTACCATCTCTTCTGTTAGCGTTGAATTCAATCTTCTGTAATTTTTTTTTAATTTGGACCGCTAAAATGCCTAAAATGGTCTTTTTTTAAATTATTTAGTTTCTGATATTTATTCACCATTACATACATCCAGTCAAATTTCACAATTGCTTGTTTTAATAAAATTTAATTCATTGCTAGAGGCAATACATCTGGCAACGCTTTTTCAATGATACATTTACGATTGCTGGCAAAGCGCAAAGTTGAAGTGGTTTTCTTCCGGTTGCGAAGCTGGCCAGAGCTGACCTAATCTGGCCTAGAATCAGCAGCTACTTAGTATACCACAATCAGCAGTCAAGGACCAATTCTATTGACCACGAACGAAGTTTCAAGCTCAGGTTGTACCTCAGGTAACCGAAAAGTAGCATTCCCCTTTTGAAACGGGTCACTCCAGTCAATCCTGTATCGTCCTAGGCCGTGTCAATCCTCACCAACGAGGAAAGGCGCCTGAAAGGCATCCAAGCCCCGTAAAACCGTCGTGCAGTCAAACCACCACAGTAGCATTTCGTTTGTCCACAATTCGATGCGAACAGATGCTTCAAACGATATATGTTGTCACATGATATTACTTTGTTCATTTTTGAGTAAATATGAGTAACTCAAATTTACTCGCTGCAAATATATTTACTCTGAGTGCAGTTGTCTTGCCCCCAGGATGTGACTCAGTTCCAACGGTGTCTGAACTTCGGACACGACACCCGCAACTGCAACATTAAGCCACGCTGCGGCAATTGCGCTCAAGACCACGCCACTTCCGACTGCCGATGGAGCCGTGGCGTTAAAATGCGCCAACTGTGGTGGTGCTCACCAAGGATCCAACAAGCAGTGCCCTAAACGCGAGGATTTCAAGCGCATCCGAAAACAGGTGTCCACCAACAATTAACCAGCAAGAAGGAAGGATAAGGCCCCGGCTTTCAGGGCGGAGGACTTTCCGCCTCTTCATGGACAAGCGAATCCAAGGGTGCGATCAGCCCCCCCTCAATTGTCTGGATCTTCTGCTAGACAAAGTTCTCCATCTCCCCTGGATTCTGGAGACAACCAACAGCTCAACCAAATAATCCCGATCTGTTCTCAGCGGATGGAGATTTGCATCAACATGACCGGTGCTCTACGTAAGTGCCGCAATAAGCCCGACCAGATCCAAGTGCTCGGTAAGTTCATCACGCAGTATGGTGTGTAAACCGCTAACCATCGCTACCTGGAACGCTTGCTCTGTAGGAGCTAAACAGATTGAGCTTGCCGACTTCCTCCGCAAGCATAGCATCGACGTGGGTCTTCTAACCGAGACCCACCTAAAGTCCGGTGACAGCTTCTGGTTGCCTGACCACAAAATTGGGGGGGTGTAGCGGTCATCGTCAGAAAGGGAATCAAGTTCTGCACTCTTGCCCACATCCGCACTTCTATCATCGAGGTCGTTTGTGGAGGTGGAATCACCAACTGGAAACGTCCGGTTTATCGTTGTTTACTGCCCACGCCAGTGTACCACAAGCAACGGCCTAGGCATCCAATTCAAGAACGACCTGACCACCGTCACTCGTACTAGCTCCCGATTCATCGTTGGGGGCGACCTGAACGCCCGTCATGTAGCTTGGCGGAACTACCAGCGGAACCGGAACGGATGTATATTGTTCGACCACGCACAGCATGGAATGTACACTGTGCAATTTCCGGACGAACCAACTTTCATCTCTCTGGCGGGAAATCCCTCCACCCTGGACTTTTTTTCTGTCAAACATCGGACTATCTAAACCGGAGGCGCACAACGATCTCAGCTCCGATCACCAACCGACTGAAGTCGGTGTCAACGTGGTTCCTGCGTAAAGACTACCACCATGGCAACTGGGTGCAGTACGGACGAATGGTGGACTACAACATCGATGAAAATCTACCGCTCGAAGAACTCCAACAGGCCATATCCAAGGCTGACGAGGCATACGTTCGACAAGTTCCTATGAGGGGTAAGTTTGTTGCTATTGATTCCCACAGCCAATTACTTATTCGGTTGATAAATGTTCGTAGACGCCAGTTTCAGAGGACTGAAGATCTGGGCAAAAAACGTGAAATGGCCGATATGATCAGGCAGATTGCTTCCAGAATGGACTCACTCCGAAATGAAAGTTTCGGGCGTGTTGTCCAAAATCTGGACGACCGCTCCAGACCATTCTGGAAGATATCCAAGGTCCTGAAAACTCATCCCAAACCTGTGATGATGATCGGCTGATTATCACCGTACAAGAGAAAGCAAATGCGATCGGCGAGCATGTCGGTTCATCGCATTTGCTTTTCTCGACTATCCAAAGTCCGCTCGATGATCAGGTTGCGCAATGCGTTCAAAACCTAGATGCCTCCCCTTGTGTCGTGCCTCCGGCGGATATGATTACAGTACAACAGATTTGCTCAGCGCTGAAATGCACCAAGAACATGAAGGCTCCCGGGTTTGACTGTATATTCAACTTGATCTTGAAGAGACTCAGCATGAAAGTGCAGTCTCTTCTAACCGCTATCTTCAACAGATGTTTGGAACTGCACTACTTTCCAAGCATCTGGAAAGTAGCAAAAATCATACCAATCCGCAAACCCGGTAAGGATCCAACATTGTCTTCAAGCTACAGACCAATCAGCCTCCTTTCAGCGCTGAGCAAATTGTTCGAGAAACTCATTCTCAATCGTTTGCTCAAGTTTGTCGAGGAAAATAACATTCTCCTTCCGGAACAGTTTGGGTTCAGAAAGGGGCACTCCACCAATCACCAGCTAGTGCGGGTGATGAATAACATCCGAAGTAACAAAGCTGTATCCAAGTCCACAGCCATGGCCTTGTTAGACGTTGTGAAAAGGCGTCTGACAATGTTTGGCATGACGGACTTGTGTACTAGCTTTGTAACTTCAACTTTCCATTACATCTGGTTAAAATCACCCGTAACTACCTCCAGCAAAGGTCGTTTAAGGTATCGTTGAATGGTTGTCTTTCAGACACGTTTTCCATCCCAGCAGGCGTCCCGCAAGGCAGTCTGCTAGACCCCTTGCTTTACAGCATCTACACTTCCGACATTCCTCCCCTCGGAGACGGTTGCGTGTTTTTCCTGTTCGCAGATGATACCGCAATCAGAGTTGCGACCTATCACAATCACGATCGTCAAACAGCTGATGGTAGTAGCGCTTTGTACATTCCTATCAATGTGCTCGTCGAAGCTCTCTCCATGACCATCCTCCAAGTTGACGAAAGAAGTAAAAAGCAACTGGTGAATGTCGTCTTTGGTTGTGATCCATCACTGATCTGGTCATTCCCGACAATCACGACACTCATCTGTGCTCGTTTTGAAGCAGTTGCTGCTTTGTTTGCATATGTGAGTGTGTTGGTGAGTGAGCCCAACAGCTTCCGTTTAATGTTGCCTGCTTTGTTTGTAACTCACACAGTCGCGCCTGCCGAGACGAACTTGGAATGCGTAGGCATTGTTTTCATTTTCTTCGGTCGTTTCGCTTTTTCTAATGATCGTACTGCAGAAGTCTTCACTGTTTTCGTTGTCCTTTTCATCATCAGCAGCGAGTGTAACGTTTTGCTTGTGAGCAGCGACCATTACTGGTGATTGTTGTTTGCCATGGCTCTAAATCTCACTGCGTGACAAAACGATCTGTCAGCGATAGTCGGTTGATGCGTAGACGAGTGTCACGTGAGTGTCATGATATTTTGCATCACTGACCGCAATAGCCGTCAAAGGAAGGATACCTCGCGAAATAACGAACAAACTTCAACGACGCCTTAACGCCTTTGCTGATTATGCCACCACGTGAAAAATTAAAATCAATGCCTCCAAAACACAAACAATCATGTTCCTCCATCGGCAATCGCCCAAACTAAAACCGGCTCCCTCTTGTACTGTAATCATGGATGGCACTAAGGATGAGTGGTCTGCCGAAGTAACCTATCTCGGGATGTTGTTCGATGAAAAGCTACTCTTCCGTTCGCATGTAGAGAAAACTGTAGTCAAGTGTTCTGCCTTGGTTAGGTGTCTGTATCAAGGGTGAACAAACTGGCCGTCTACAAATAAATCATAGCACCTGCAATCCTCTACGCAGCTCCGGTGTGGGAATCATGTGCAAACACTCACAGGAACAAAATTCAGGTCGCACAGAATAGAGTGCTGAGGATGGTTCTTGATCGTCCTTTCGACACTAGAATAACAAATTTACACGAAGAGGCAGGAATTGCCAAAATAGATTCCAGAATTAACGAAATTAAGACTAAATTTGCACAAAAAATGTAATATATCAGAACATGCTTTGATAAGCAATTCGTATATAGTAGATTAGGTGTATGTATATAGTAGTTGTTGATTAGTTGTAGTTGTAAATAGTAGTTATAAGTAGTCTCCTTTTTCAAATTTAAAACAAACCAATCCCACCAAGGTGGTCATTCTTAAAACAGGCCTGATAGGACTAGGAACTGTAATTAATAATAATTAAAATTTCAAAGGAACTAAAGTTGAAAAGACGCATCTGTGTCACTTGATAAGTAATACATGTAAACCACACAAATACAAGAAATAAAGATCATTTAAAGTAAAGTAAAGTAAAGTAAGCAATGCTGAGTTGCAGTTTTATTATTCAAGCACTATTTTGCAGCAGATTTACAACTGCTCGACTATTCGGTTTTATTTCTGAACGGGTTTGAAACACAAATGGAACTCTGTTGGTAGCCGATTCTATTTAGATTATTATTACCTGGTTTATGATTTTATTTTTTCTTAGCATTTCTGAACTAATTTTTCCTTAACTATTTATGTACTTTATTTTTAACTATATAACTAGCTTTAACAACCGTGCTGCACAGCAAAAAAAATTAACGTTTGCATAAAAAAGTAGACCATTTTTGCCGATTTTTTATGCAATGACCTGCCACCCAACGATTAATCCTGAAATGTCATTGTAAGTTACCATATGTTAACTGTATACAGTACAGTCTTCTAACTCTAAGTTTGAGCGGGTATATTTTTCAATTTTATTTCTTAAACTTAGAAGAAAAATGTATGCACCATTTTTTTCCTAAAGTTTTTCTCATTGTCTGGAACCAATTGCATCAACCTTTAACTTAATTTGTATTTGTAGGGGGAAAATTTGACCGCGCAAATTAGGAGTTAACTGCACATAAAGCAGCGAAATTTTACGGTTTATGCGAAACATATGATGACCATCGTTCCATTCACAAGAATTTTGAAGTGTAATACCCAAGTATTAAACCCTCGATATGTTTCTCAACTGCGCCCAAATGAATTTTTTTGCTCAAATCCCAACGCAAAGATCTACTTCAATTAATTTGTACTAAAAAACGTGGAAAAATTGATCGAAAAGCCAAAATGCTATCCTAACAAGCTTTTTTGGGCCACTATGTCTAAGGTTCCAGTCTGGGACTTCCAGCTAGCAGTCTCAAAGATACCAGGAACGGCTAAAGGACCAACAACTGGAAGACTTACCCTAGTTTTATTTCTAGATTTTTAAGAAAAAAAATCAACTTTTTTAATACAAACGGGATCAACAAAATACTTCGTGATGAAATCATAACGTTCACAAGTTGACTTACTAAAAGAACAGTGAACAATTTTCCAACACACAATAATAATTGAATCTTCAAATTGGTTGCAGTAAATTATATTCAATTAACGTAATTTCCGTAATGCAATGCAATTGGGTTCTTTAATTTTGAAAAATAGGGGAAATGTAGGTAATGTCGGCCCGAGGGGCGATTCACTTGTGTATTTTCGATTCAGGCCAACGCATTGATGAACGTATTGAAGTATTTTTTATCGAATGAACGTGTATTTTGTGTAATAATGTATTTTTTTGTATTTTTTGAATATATGTATTTTTTTGTGTATTATAAAAATAAAAGTGTATTTTTATGCATTAATGTATTGGAAATCAGTTATAAGTGTATTCTGCCATTTCAGTGTTTATGTTTACCACTCGAACCGAGGATCAAACGGATCAAACTCACAATGTTGACGTTTTGTTTGACAAATGCACAACACACGCTAACTTTAAAATACCCACTGATGAGTAGAATTTCACCCATTTTAAAGAAAAGAGGCTTAACTCATTAACTCATTAGGAACTGTTCATTAACTACGTAGACAGTTTTTTTAGGTTTCTCCGCCCCCAAACCCTGCGTAGACAATTGTCCAGACAAAATTTTTAAAATTTGTATGGGCCGCGGATAATTGCCATACCCCCCCTAAATTGTCTACGTAGTTTATGAACAGCCCCTTACCTCGCTCATTACGCATTAATAAGCATCTGTTACGCATTAATGAATAATCGTTACTTGTTTGTGGCTCACAACTACTCAAAATGTTTTTTTTTTTATTTAATAAATGATTTAAGGCACTTTTCTTAAAAATGGGCGAAATTCTACTCATTAATGCATTGTTTTGTGATTCGAGCTCGGATTAAAATACAAAATAATAAATTTACGCATTTTGTTCGAATTCAGCATTTTGATTGAACATATTTTCGATTTTTTCGTCCAAATGACGAATTATCGTGTATTTTTATTATTCGTCGAATATTTTTGTATTTTTTTCCGAATTTTGTATTTTTTTGCATTTTTTTTAGTAATGACGAGTAATGATGAATTTTTGTGTATTTTTTTCATAAACGTATTTTCGATTCATTCTTGAGAGCAGTGAATTGCCCCTCGTGTCGGCCTACATGTCCCTAATTTGGGCCCATTGCTAAAAGTCTGCTATTTATCAATTTTATCTAGATGAACGCGTCATTAGGACGGTACTAATGGATATTTTTAGCCGCTATTGAAAATTTAGTCGATTGCTGAATTTATGTATGGGCCCAAATTAGGGACATGTAGGCCGACATTACCTACATTTCCCCTATATCCGTTTTTATATATCATCTGAAAGAGCTCCGTTTTCTGAGCACAGCGATATTTTTTTCGAACCCACACACTTTCATCTCGATTTGTGAATCAAGATTTAAAGCAAAATAATAACTTCACTGTTTGACACTAAACTGACAAACTGACAGCTCGCTCCCATACTAAGTGACACCGAGGGGTGCGAATAAGTTGATTTTTGCAAATGTAATCTTACTTATTTAAAATAGTTTCAGTGTTCCAAAATTGATGAAATTTTGGGTTTGGGTTCCATTTTTAATGCAGATTACGAATATGCATTTACCTCAATACCCTTAAAGAACCCAATTCAACCAGGTCGAAGAGACGAAGAAATATTACATCTTTTTTTTCCTTGATTTGTTTTCCGTCGATCTTGTTTTCCGTGCTTAGCACCAATGCTACCGACGCCAGGAAGGCAGCTCACACACCTGGACCCTATCTATCGACCCATCAACTCATGAACCGGGGGACAAACGGCTTTACTTCCCTTCCGAAGGAAGGCGTGATCAAAGATGTTATGCCTCAAAACATCCCAGCAGCGCCGACTGGGATTGAACCCAGGCCTGCTGGGGTGAGAGGAAATCACGCTTACCACTACACCACCGGCGCCGCTAAATATTACATCTGTAAATAGGCAATATTATTGGTTAATAGCTCTCTTGATTGGCTTTTGCCCGACTTGAAAACAAGGTTGCAAAGACTCATTTCAGCTAAAATAATGTTTTTCGGAATAATAAAACCAAAAGATGGTATGATGGCATGTTTTACTTGTAACTTACAAGAAGAGGTTACAAAGTATGCGTTGGAAACATAAAACCTGTAAATTTTGCTTTCTATGAGTCACAATCAGCGATTTGCTGATCGCTGAGTGAGTGAGTGAGTGAGTGAGTGAGTTTGTGAAAAATCGCTGATTGTGACTCTCATGAAGTGAAATAAACAGGTTTAATATGTCAAACACATTCTTTGCAACCTCTTCTTGTATCCTACCAATTCAAAATTTAATCATGGCATCTAATTATTTCATAATTTAGAAAAACATTGTTTTAGCTGAAATGAGTCTTTGCAACCTTGCTTGAAAATACTAGTTAAAAAATCCTTTGGTAAGCCCCCCGTAGAGCTTGTCGAAAAAAAAATGGCCGCATTACCATGACAATTTATAATTCCCCTTTTCCGCCACTCTGTAACTCTTTACTCTTATAGTAAAATCCCATCCGCAAACGTCAGTCTGTGCGTGAAACATGGTGGACATTTCCTTACCCTTCCACTCCTATGTAAATCCCATAAGATACCAGTATGTGGAATGCCTCACTGTCATTCTATGCGTGAAAAGACGGCGGCTCGCTGGTACCATGGTGGAGTTAAAAGATAATACAAAGTCCGCTAGACTTCATGCTTATGGGATTTTACCATAGGAGTAAAAAGTTGCAGAGTCGTCGTCAACGTCAATGCTTACTGAGTATGCAACCATATATCTGCTTTTCTTTCATAACAGCCAATGTCGCAAACGTTTAACAATTACTTTCTCCACGAATTTCTCGAGAATGACAAACCACTCAGGTAAACCACCACGATTATTGTGTAGAGGGAGATTCCCCCTTTCCGATAGAATTTTTGGCTTACATGGATTGAGTTTGAACTACTGAGAAATTCACGAAAGAAGCAGTTGTTTGCGTTTTCGACATTGGCCCTTAAGAACGCTCAGTGTCACGTTATGTCAGTTATCACGAAAATTATATTTTGACAGATCGATGGCCAACTATACCAGTTAAACCACAACAACAACACAAAATGGGGTTATCTTTAGTCAGTTAATTTGCATGAAGTTCCACATATGTTATGTGACCCTACCTATGAACCCATCAACTCAATTTTAGTCACTAAAGTCAGTACTATTATAACCCCCCTAATAAACAAATACCATAAACGAACTGTATCCCGGATGGGTTAACTATGCCACAAATGGTTTGGATGATACCCCGAACACGTCGTTAAGCCAGGACTGGTAGCAGGTCACTTTTTAGTGACTTGGTCACTATTTTGAAGTCAGTCACTAAAAAGCCACTTTTTACACCAAAAAGTCACTAAAGTCACTATTTCCCTAAAAATAGTCACTAAAGTCACTTTTTCACTACTAAAATAGAGTAAAATTTAAAAATATCAACAAAATGTTTAAATTGAGTACTTGGCACTAAGACAGTCTACAGTAGTTTTAACAAAATATACATATCTGTTGAATTTAAAATTTTAACCAGGTTGACCAGTGAACCGCAAAACTTAAGAACACCAGGAAAACTATTGGGAAATGCCTTCAATTTCGATTAAAAATCATTTTCTCCGATATCTCTTTTCCCAGAAAATAAATTGTAAACTTTTAAAACTTTCCAAAGGTATGTGATAGATTTTCAATGGATGATTAAGAACTTTAAAAAAATCCAACGTAAATTTTAAGAGACTTTTAAAGGATTCTAGGGATGACACCAAGATATATCAGAGGAGAATACCAAAGTACAGACTACGAAAGTCTCATGTAAAATTAAGTGTTCTGAGGACTGATTTCTTTTTTTTCATCTAGTTCGTTTATTTGTAAGGCACAATCGCGTTAGCTTTACGGAGCCGATAATTCATTGTTCTTTGTTTGTAACAAAATTCACTTAATTCTATGTCTAGTAGGAGTTGAGTCGAATACTCGCGGCTTACTCGAGATTAGAGGGGTACATTGTCGAAGGATAGGAAAAGGGGAGGAGCTTGGGAGTAGGGTTTCGTTGTCTCATCAGAGCATTGTCGCCAGTATGAACGGTTCTAGATTCGTCTGGAGTTCGACCGGCTATGGTGACCAGTGGGCGACGATGAGACTCATCGAGACGACTGATTTCTTCATCTCTGCTTAAATCTTAAGCCAGGTTTGCCTATATGTATAGTTAAACTTGACTTAACACATACCAGCGTCGCTTTTGATTATTGTTTAAATTATTAGAGACGCAAAATTCAACTCCGAAACAATTTTGGAAATAATTCCATTATAATTGAGAGTGCATTTAACGAGAGTTCTGAGAAGAATTCTATGATGATTTGATGAGGATTCTAGGTCCAATTCTAATAAGAATTGAGGAGGTTAGAAGAAAAGGGGTGTAAGTGACTTTGATCTAAAGGGCGAACACGAAATTATTGCGACACATTCAACAGGGCATAACTTTTTTACCATTGGGTAAAAATCAACCAAATTTTGCACACTTTCTCATTGATGTGTATTGTGTACATGCTGTCAAACTCGAAGTCGTGTTTTTCGATTCAACGAAAATGGAGGTGAACCAACGCGAGTTGAGAGAACAAATTCTTTCCAAACACCTGGAATTTCCTGACCTGTCGCACCGGCAGTTGGGAAAAATGTTGAACATTCACCATTCAACCGTCTCCAGAGTGTTGAAGCGGTTCCAGGAGCGGTTGACGTTGGACCACGGCAAAGGAGCTGGAAGAAAACCGGGACCGGAGAACAAAAAGACGGAGGGAAAGGTGAAGTGGATGATTAAAGCAAATCCCAACGTCTCAAGCCGTGATTTGGCTAAAAAGATCGGCATGTCGCAGAGCTACGTCCAGAATGCAAAGAAGAGAGCTGGACTACATACATACAAGGTACAGAACTTCCCAAACCGCGATGAGCGGCAACAATCGACGGCTAAAACTCGGGCACGGAAGCTCTACGAGAAGATGCTGACAAAATATGGCTGCTATGTGATGGACGACAAAACGTATATAAAAGCCGATTTTAAGCAAATTCCGGGGTTGGAGTTTTTCACCGGCAAGAGCAAGTTCGATGTGGACGACAAATTTAAGAAGAAGAAAATGTCGAAGTTCGCCTCCAAATATCTCATTTGGCAGGCCATCTGCTCTTGCGGACTGAGGAGTGAGCCTTTCGTGACAAAGGGCACAGTAAATGGCGAGATCTACAAATCTGAGTGCCTCAAGAAGCGCCTTTTGCCGTTCTTGCAGCAGCACGACGAAGCTCCGCTATTTTGGCCAGATTTGGCATCATGCCACTATTCTAAAAGTGTCCTGGAGTGGTATGAGGCCAATTCTGTCCATTTTGTTCCAAAGGACATGAATCCGCCAAACTGTCCGGAGCTGCGCCCGGTGGAGCAGTACTGGGCAATAATGAAGCGGGAACTTCGGAAGAGCAAGAAGACAGTCAAAGACGAGAAGGACATGTTAAGAAAATGGAAAAAAAAAACTGAGAAACTGGTACCGGATGACACTGTAAAGACTTTGATGGAGGACATCAAGCGAAAATGCGTTCAATTTTACACTCAAGGCTCCATCGATTAACTTTTCTATTGATTTTTGAAGTAAATATATGTATAAAACTACCCTAAAATTTTGGTTTGATTCTAAACATTATAAGAAAATTGGCATGACATTTTCGGTGTCGCAATAATTTCGTGTTCGCCCTATATTCTCTTCATCCACTTTCTCTTTTGATAGTCACAGCTTTATAAACAGATTTTGTGCTATTTCTGCCACATAGTTTGACAAAGGAGGTTCTCATCTAGCATCCAGAATGGCACACGAATCAAGGAATGTGTTTGCAGCTGAATTATTAACGAAAGAGAAAGTCGATGAAGAGAATCGATCAAAGTCACTTACACCCCTTTCCCTCTAACCCCCTCAATTCAAAATAAATTCTGAAATTCCAAGAAAATCTAAAGAGTTAGAAATAAATTCCTATATTTTCAATGGAATCCAATTTTAAAGGTTCAATCTCAAAGAAAAGTTTCAAAGTTATTCTGTGGTGGATTTTTGTTTTGAGAATTCTGAGGAAATACTATGGGAATTTTTTTTTTTTTTTTTTATTAATTTATTTGTACAGGCTCAATCGAATAAACTTTACAGAGCCGAGTTATCATTTGCATTATACATGATTCATGTCTTAAATCTAGAGTTAAAGGAATTGAACCGATTACTCGCGGTCGTCTCGAGGTTAGTGGAGATTTACAATTTTTTACTATGGGAATTCTAACGAATTAAATTTACAATTGAATGCAAGGAAGAAGTCCAAGATTATTCTAAGCAGAAATTGATGAAATTTCTGAGGTTAATTGCATGGAAATTCTAAGAAGAACTCACATACATTTTAAATGGATTTATGGAAGGGGCCTTCAGGGAGTTCCTAGAAGAATCAATACAAAATCGAAAGTACCACTTTAACTACTCATGTGTTATTACTTCAAGCGTGAATTTAATGATGTACAGAATTGGAGATGCTTGACGTCAAATATCAGACTTAAAGTGGAGATTTTATACGACAGATGAGGAGATTAAATTATTAAGTTCATAGTTCCGTTATAGTACGGCAGTGTGAAAATTGTATATACAAAGTAAAAAGCGGGCGAGCAAAGGACAATGTTGAGGAAGGTATGAATCGAGTGTGAAACAATCGATATAATTGTTTCCGCACATCGGAGGTACATGAGCAAATCGGCGATCATCCCTTTTGCCAGTGATGGCAGGGGGAAACACCCCTCACCATTCCTCATTAACGGATGAGCTTGGTAAAGGAGATTCTCTATCCGATTTGTACCTTCCTCAAAATTGTCATTTGTTCGCTTTCTACTTTCTATACACAAATTTCACACTGCCGTACTATAATGGAACTATCAACTCTTTACTTTCATCTCCTCATCCATCGTCTAAAATGTCCATTTTAATTCTGATATTTGATGTTAAGCATTTCCAACTACGAAAATAATCTATTTCCAAGAATTTTGTTGACTGTTCTGCAAAAAAATCAAGAATGCAGTATTATTTTAGTAAAAGCTTATTTGCCTATAAATTTAAGAGAAGGGGAATTATTATAAAAAAGTTCTTGAGATAATTCTGAAGAAATTCTGAAAAAAGTTCTTAGCTAATTATCAAAGTTATCTACCTAATACCGTGCGGGACCGAAATCCGTACAGCACCGAAATCCGTACACCCTGTTGAATTTGTTTATTTATATGCATCATAACAATGTAAATATTATACATGAATACATATTCATGTTCATTCATGCATTAGCTTAATGTTTACGTCAACAATCAAGCAGAATGTCATGCATTTAAAATAAGAAAAATGAAAACCTTAACACGTGTCGGGCATGTCTGTCAATCGGTTGCGTTCTTAACGATTTTCTAAGAAAATCTCTCGGATTTACTTCAGTTTGTTAAGCGTATTTCAGTGATGTTTGCAAGTAGTTTCCTGAAGGTCGATCGAAAAGGTTAGTGTTTATCGTTTTATATCTCAATTCTAAGCAATGGATCGTTCATATGGTATTTATTTATCAAAATTAGTACTGTACGGATTTCGATCCATATATAACAGCTGATTCTAAATCCGTACACTTGTGCATCACTAATGACGATTCTACTTTATCCAATGTTTTTCAGCAGATCATGGAAACTAAATACACGCCGGAGGATTTGGAGAAGACTGTGGCAATGATGCGTGCGGAGAAACCTTACCAAGAAGCATCCAGGGATTTTGCCGTTCAATTCACCACCATAAGAGATGCCGTATTGAATCGCTACTCTCTTATTTTATTCGTATTGTAAACGTTACATTATTAATATCTTTTAATGAAGAGCGTCAAGAACCAGCCAAAAAGTAAAACAACGCAGCTCCTCTACAGGATATCACCAACACGCATATACAAATTAGGGACCAAGCATAAATGACGTAGCATTTGAGGGGGGAGGTGAGGGTTTCAGAATTTGTGACCGGCCATGTATTGGATATAGCCAAATACGCTACGAGGGGGGGGGGGAGGAGTATAAAATTGATCAAAAATATGCTACGTCATTTTTGGATGCTCCCTTACAGAGAGCAGACAGAAATGGGACAGAGAGCATTTCCAGCAGTAGCTACCAGCGAGGAATGACCGGAAATATTATTATTATTTAGCTTTATTAAGGAGGCTTTCAGCCTTGGGCTGGTTCGCCTCCAACCTGACCGGAAATACACATAAAAGTAGTGCGGGCGAAAATTGATAAAGAGAACGCAAAGAAACAAAGGATTGAGGAACGACAAAAGAAAAAGGTTGAGCGAGAGAGGAAGAGGAGGAAGAAAAGGAAGAAGAGCAAAGAAAGTTCCCTAATAAACATATACCATGAACGAACTTTATCCCGGATGGGTAAACTTTCCCACAAATGGTTTGGATGATACCCCGAACATGTCGTTAAGCTCTCTATTATGGTTATTTTTATTAGGGTTGGAAGCAAGAAAGCATTATAACTTGAAAAGGCAATGGTAACAATGGAGAAGAAGCAGAAGAAAGCTGTGGAAAAGAAGCAATGAAGGATCTGTATTTTTATGATTATTACTCTCTTGACGTATTAAATTAAATTAAGTTAAAGTCGTTATTTTACCAATTTTAATTTTCATGCGCAAAACGAAAAACTAATCCTTGATGTCAGTTCATTGTCTTTTTTTGTTGGTTTCTAAGATGGTTGTATTTTTCTTTTACTTATCCGCCATTATAGGGCTACCATCTTAGGAACCGGTTAATTTATCGCTTGATGCCAGTGGGTTGGTGGAGTTTCAAAGTATGGCGCATCTTGCACGTTATCACATGTAAATTTCAAAAACCTCGAAGTTGTGATCGGAGGAAAACTCCAGTAAGAATATTTAACCCAAAGCACTGGTATAGAATAAAATTTGGAAGAAATTAATCCTTAAACATTATATTAGTTAGCATAAAAATCCAGAACAGTTACCTTCTTAAATAAAAAGAATTCAGTTACCTCTCCTTTGAATCGATTGGAGCATCAATTAATCTAACGCTGATATCATTAGTTAAAAAAGTAAAAGTAAAATAAATGAACTTGAACTTTTGACGAATGATTCTTATGTAAAATCGTGCACTGAATTCAACAATGTAGTCGAAAAAAATGTCAGTAGGATAGTTTTTGAGATATAGCTAAAAAAGAAAATTCACTTTAAACAAGTTTGATTACTATAGTACAAATATCTCCGGTTGTAATGAGATTATATCAACTATTTTAACGCTAAATTATAGGTAAGAAATTTTTTCGTTCGATCAATTGAACATCAATTGTCAGTGAGATTGATGGTATTATTGTTAGTTAATAGTTTGTTTTTTAAGTTTTCCTAAGAAAAATTGAATTTCTGCTAAGTTTTTAAGCAATGTAAATTAAAATGTTTATGGTGGTTCTACCATTACTCTCACGGAAAAATAGTGTTATAACGATCGAAATAAAATTTTATCACGTTTAATTTGGCGTTAAAATAATTAATATCACTTCATTGCAGCCAGAGATATTTGTGTTTCAGTTTTTTTAACGTGAGATTTCATTTTTTAGCAAGGGAAGGAGGGGCATAGTGAGCATCCCGTACTTTGGCTCTGGATCTCCAACTGCATGAAACAAATCAACTGGTAGTAGGATCAATATCATTAAGATATTGATCCTACAGCCAACAAATTTGTTCTGAACGGCCGGAAGTCCAAGCTGGAGCACGCGCGATGCTCACTATGCCCCACCTGTTCACTATGCCTCTCCAAAACTATCCTACCGAGATTTTTTTGGACTACATTTTTGGATTCAGCGCACGATTTTACATGGGAAATGACCATCAGCGTACAAAGTTCAAATATGCTGTAAACTAGTGTATTTAAACGAATATAGCTGTTTTGGACTCTTAGCCAAGCAACTACAAAAAAATACTGTATTCAAGATAGCAACACGTTTTTTTTTCATTGATTTGGATCGATTTACATTCATGTACGGATTTTGATTCATGACTGTACGGATTTTGATTCATCCTCAACACAGTGTATGGATTTCGATTCAAAACTGTACGGATTTTGATTCAATCGTAAAACGCTGTACGGATTTTGATTCAAGATATGTGCAATTTAAATCCTTTTTTCTAATAATTAAAGGTAATTTTAAGACCTGGTGTTTGCAAATATTGGAAAAATAAAGATAAATGTAAAGGAAAAAGATGTGATACAGAGCATAATGTGATAGCATTATTTAGTATTGACCGTTAATGATTCTCTCGTGCTTAGGTGTACGGATTTCGGTCCCGCACGGTATATATCAAAATTTAAAAGATCTCGAACGCAGAATCAAACACAAGATCATAAAAAAATGGAAATTGCTAGTCATATAATAACATATCATATAACGTAAGCAAAAGTAAATTATTCAAATCACTTCAAATGCTCTTCACAGGAGATTCCGTTGTGAGCATCGACTAAATTAGAGGAATTTATGAAATTTGACTTTAAGTTCCATGACATAAAAAGTTTATTTCAATATCATACCGTATTTGAATTTCTAAGTTACCATATAAATGTTTACTTATTTAGTATTTACAAGTCACTATTTGGTCACTATTCCCGTAATTTTAGTCACTAAAGTCACTACTATTATATCGCATCAGCACTACCAGTCCTGTAAGCTCTCTTTTATGGTTATTTTTATTAGGACCATACTCGCTACCAGCCCTGCAATTCGAATATACAATTTGAACATTCCTGTATTATCGACATTACCGATCAAACGATTCTGCAGAAATTGTTCATGGTTGCCGCCATTTATTTTCGATCTCGTCGTCGAGTCAAAAAAAATCTTTATTTTATTTGGTAAAAAGCGAGCAATTTTTCCGCCCTTCAAGGACTGGCCACCCTCGCCACCTGCTGAGTACGGTGCTGGCTGTAGGTATATATGAATGATGAGCGCAAAGACCGTTGGTTGGTGCCCGTGTTGCATGTAGGTATGTAATCGATAGGTCAGGGAATTGTTTACACACCTCACTTCTGAAGCCGCCACTTCTCGCCCGGCGATAAAATGTTTTCGTTGTGCGCATATTGGGGTTCGCGGGAATTATTCACTCCGCTAATCATCTTCAACTGTTTGATCGGTAGAAGTTCTCTATTGAGGGTAGAGAAAAATGCTCTCTGATCCGAGAGATTGTGTTCCCCCGACCGATGCCAGTTCAAGGGCGCTCTAAGTTTGTCATTGTTTGCGCTATTAGGCATGCCGCTATCCCCTATGATTATTAGTTAAGTCGCATTCATGTTATTGCTTCTGAGCGATGGTTTATTTTTGGCCGATGATGATGATGATGGTTCTCGCTTGCCTCTGTAGCTGTAGAAGCAATTGATTAAGAAGTAGCTCTTCGTTGCCAAGTTCTCCGGCTCCGGCTCCTACTTCTCTTCTCTTGCAGTGATCCGAACACGAGAGGGCGAAAAGCGTTGATGAAATTGTTTTGCTGTTCTGATGTGATGCCTTGCTGCCACAGTTAGTTTGTATTGATCTGATTGCTGCAGAGTTCTTTTCTTTTCCAAGTGCGCCGCCGATTCATTTGCTTTTGCTTCACGTCATTCCGACGATTGGATTTTTTTGCTTCCGAGTTCTGATTTACGGTTTCCATTTCTTTGCTTGCTTGCTTGGATATTTGAAAAATTCATCCAGCCGCGGTCTGATTGAGTAATCATTGAAAATTAATACTGCATGCGAGGCTTACCACTTCTTCTTTTTTCCACCACACGTACGTGAACAGCAGACCGGCGAACGATGCGCGATATGGCAGCGTCAGTTTCTGCGAATTATGTTCGATGAACTTGAACAAAGTTTTTCTTCCACACGTGTGAAATCACGCCGACATGCCGGCAGTGAGCGTTTTTTAGCCTTGTTCAAATTTTAGGCAGCTGGCCCCGACCGATGGAATGGCAGAGCGGAACGGAACGGGTGTTGCAGGTTTTATGGGGGTCGAACCGAAGTCGTCGGACTGTCAGTTTTACATGGTATGGATTGGAAACGTTGATCGGGGTAAATTGGCGAATACATGTTGGGTAACTGTGTTAATTTTTACCCTAACATATTTTTTTATTATTTTTTCCTTGATTAGGGTTAACTACCCCATTCCCGGCCTAGTAAGCATAACGCGCACTTAGTCTTTCTTGAACTAGCGTAGTTTAGCACCAAACGAAATGCTATTAAAGACTGGAACACCCAAAAATTGGTCGACAAAAAAATCGTTTCTTTCAGTCAAAATTCATATCACAACAATCTTCTAATTTTTCTTATGGTAGTTCAATTCATATATTTAAAGGAAAAAAATGTTCGTTTATTCTTTTGGTTTGCCAAATCTGAACTACCGTGCCTTCCGCTTAACCCTTTCGATTAAATTTTGCACAGTGGTCTAATCGACCTTATTCACCGCCGAACGCCAGTTAGATTTAAACTGCTACTCGTTTTCCATGGATCTATTAGTTTTTTTAGATTCCGTTTGACCAAGGCCCAATACCGTTCGATAGGGCGGAGTTCTGGGCTGTTGGGAGGGTTGTGGTCTTTGGGTACCACAACCACGTTGTTCGCATCGTACCACTCGATTGCCCTTTTTCCCATAGTGGCAGCTCACCAAGTCCGGCCAGAACAGCACAGGTCTATTATGTTGCTTTAGGAATGGTAGCATCCGCTTTTCCAGGCACTCCTGGACGTAGATCTCTTGATTGATGGTTCCCGTAGTCATCAAAATGCCGATTTTTAGACCACACGAGCATATGGCATGCCAGACGAGATATTTTTTCGGAAACTTCGATAGTTTCATGGTTTTGAACATTTCAGCCACCTTCCCTTTTCCTGATGCGGTATAAAACTCCTGTCCCGGAAGCAGCTTGAAATCCGCCTTCGCATAAGTTTCGTCGTCCATGACTGTGTCAGTCGAACTTTGTGAGCAGATTCGTATACAGCTTTCGGGACCGCTGCTTTGCCGACGTGGTTGGTTTGTAATCTCGGTTCGCCACCTTCACCTTCTTAAACGTCGACAACCCGGCTCGTTTCTTGGCCCGCTGCACAGTAGCATGGGAGACAGTGAGCTTGCCAGCGACGTCCCGGATGGAGAGGTTAGGATTCCGCTTATATTTCACCACCACGTTCTTCGTCGGTCGCCGCTGCCACGTCCGGATTAGAATTGCTGCCGCTGCCAGGCTTCCTGGCGGTCGACAGAAGCTCCCCGAACACCTTTAAAACGTTTGTCACGGTCGATTTGGCCAAATTCAGCAGCTTGGACGTCATTTAGAAAACTGGAGAGCAAACGGTGAAAACTCATCATAGCAACCATTGTATATACACTCAACTTCCAAATGCAGCATTTCAGGTCCCTTGGGCCTATTACAGGGTGTCTACTACCTGGAAAAACCTGGAAAACCGGGAATTTACAGGGAATTTTATTTTTTTCTGGAAAACCTGGAATATTCAAGGAATTTTGGTTCCACTCAGGAAATTTTCCAATTATCACTTCATTCGTAATTCAAAAGAAGTTTTTCGTTCAGTTTCTCGAAACGTTTCTTAAGGACACTGAACTTGACAAGCATCTGACAGCTCAGACAACGTGTGCGAACAAGACAAGTTCATTCAGAGAGTCTTGTCACGCTCGCTCTTCGCTGATTTGTATGTGGAGGATCAAAATCGTCGTAAAAAGGAAACAGCCGAAAAAGAGAGACTGGTAAGAATTTTTTTTTTGAGCTTCAGAGAGGGTCGGAGATCTACTGAGAAATTTGTTGAGCTTCAGGTTAGTTCGTAGATCTTGAGAACAGAACTACAAACAAATTAAAAGTAATTAACAGAAATTCATAAAAACAACATCACAAGAGAGGTCGTAGATCTTCAGATAAATGTTCAAAGAAATTTTCAAAACTTCAAGCAAGCAAAAATAATTTCAAATCAATTTGTAAAACTATAAGCGAAATTTTGCAAATCTTCAGGGAAATTTGCATAACTTCAGACAAGTCCAAGAATCTACAGTGAAATATAAAGTATTTCACAGAAGTTTGGAGATCCTCGAAACATTATTCAACATCAGAAAAGTTCGTAGATCTTCAGAACAAATAACAGAACTTTAAAAAAAAATTACAGGATTTCTGAAAAAAATCACAAGAATCTCAGAAATGTTGATGGCTCTTCAGTAAAAATTGCAGAACTTCAGGGAAGTTCGGCGGTTAAAAAAAAAATATTTACACGATTTCAGGAAAATTTTTAGATCTTGAGAGAGACATTTAAAACTTCAAAGAAGCTTAAATATTTTCAGATAAATTTTGACAACTTGAGGTAATCTTAAACGAAATTTTCAAATCTTCAGGGTAACCCGAGAGGAATTTACAAAACATCAGAGAAGTTTGCAGATCTACTGAGAAATTTATTGAGCCTCAAGTTTTTATTTGTAGATCTTGGGAATAGAGCTACGGAGCTTAAGACAACTTTAAAGAACTTTAAAGATATTTGCAGGAATTTGACAGAAAGTGCCACAGTTTCACACAAATGTGAGATCTTCAGAAAAATTCGTTAAATGTCAGAAAAGCACCTCAATTCCAAAAACAAATCGCAGTGAAGTACAAAAGTACAATATTTTCCAGAACTCCATGGAAGTCGGAAATAGATACACACCAAAAAATTCTGAATTTTACTGGCGATGTAAACATCCATGCATGCAAACATTCATACATGTAAACTTCCTTTTCACGTAAACTAGCAACTTGCAAGAAATGTTGCAAACAAAAGTGGACAGTTGCATACAATATATGGGATATTACATGACATGTCTCATAAATTTACACGATCTATAATCTAAACTTGTATGATATATGACGCTCCATTTATGTGCATCATAGTAACGGAAATGTACACTACTTTTTTTAGCTGTGTAGATCTAAAAAACTTCAGAGAAGTCCGTAGACCTTAAAAGAAGTCCGTAGACCTTAAGAGAAGTCTGTAGAACGTCAGAAAGTTCGTACGTTTATAGAAAAATTTGCAAAACTTCAGCAAAACTCACAGATCTTCGGGAAAGTTCGCCGATCTTTGGTTCAAGAACCCACAAAGAAATTTAAAGAACTTTAGAAAAGATCGGAGATCTACTGTGAAATTTATTGAACTTCAGGGCAGTTCGTAGATCTTTAGAGCAGAAATACAGTACTTCAGAAAACTTTACAGAATTTGAAATAAATTTTAGGATCTTCAGAAAAGTTCAGAGGATAGATCGTAAATCTACTGAAAAATCTGCAGATGTTTAAATAAATTTTCAGAATTTTACTGCGGTTCTTGGATTTTGAAAGACATTTACAGAACTTCAGGTAAGTTCGCTGATCTTTATTTGCACAGCTTCAGAAAAATTAGAAAAACTTCAGAATACTTCCTAAAACTTCCGGAAGCTCAAAAATTTCTTTTAATTCTTTAGAAAATTGTATAGATGTTCAGAGATATTTGCAGATATTCATTGAATCATGAAAATCTGCAGAGAAAATTACAGAACTGTCAAGAAGTTTGTAGATTATTAGAAATTTTGTGAACATCAGAGATAATTGTTGATCTTCAAGGATCTTAAATCTTCAGGGATTCAGGAACTTTGTAGATTTTTAGGAAAATTTGCAGAACTTCTGAAGAACACACAGAGCTTCAAATAAATCTGTAGAACTACCGAGAAATTTACAGATTGTCAGAAAAGATTGTTGATCTTTAAAGAAATTTTACCGGAGAACAGAAACAAAACTTCAGGGACGTCAGACGGTTTGAAGACCTTGCAGAATTGAGTTGTTAACAGAAATTTTCAGAACTCAAGGAATCATGTATATCTAGTGAGAACTTTTCCCATTAGCTTGTCTAAAGTTGGTATCGACATCCTGGCGAAGTTTTGAAATCCATTTTCATCTTCATATCGCAGCGCTTGATGAACAAGATGAGCCAGATCCCTGCCGGTGTTCCTCCTGAGCAACTATTTCCTACTCCACAAAGTTCACCTTCTCTTCCTCATTTTATTTAAAATAATAAAAGCAAATACGTCTGCCGAAACTAGAGCAATTTTCCGGTAATTCATGATGGAAGTATTTACTTTTGATTCCTGATACAGTTTTGTTTTGAAATCTTAATTGGCAGTTCTTTCGACATGTGCAAGCAGTGTGAACACCAGCAAACAGGGGGGTTCGACAAAGTGTGTCGAAAGTAAATTCGAGCAGATTTTTCATTATGGTGGCGCTCAAAGTCAGACCAAAAAATCAGATAGTCTAAACAGACCTTAAGAGATTTTAGACATGTGAAACCATGATTTATTCTGTGTTGATCTTCCAAACAGAGTTGAACTCAAACATATTATCAAAATGATATGTTGTTTTTGAAAGCATATTGTTATCAAATTTTGATATATGTATCGTTTTATCGAAATAGTATAGAAAGGTTTCTTACTTATATTTATATTCTTGAATTAAAAAAAATACTACACAAATACCAAAAAGAATGTAATATTGATTGACGTAATGCATGCTACTGTATGAATAACTAATGTGATTGTAAAAACCAAATACAATATTACACCCTTGGATATAATTTCTTTTCGCAAATTATGTGTAGAATAAATGCACCAATATGGTGGCTTATAGAGTCTCCCTAAGCCGCTATAGAAGTACATTACGTTAGTACAATGTACTTCTATAGCGGCTTAGGGAGACTCTATAAGCCACCATAGGAACACATTGCACTAAAGTATCTCCACTATTGGTGCATTTACTAAACATAAATTGTACAAATTAATATTAAACAACCTATGTGCATCTGTTCTGCTGTAATATTCAATAACTTTTTTGCTGTGCCGACTTATAAGTACCAACGACCAAGTTTGAACAATTGAAAATAACATAAATCAATAAGTACATAAAAGGGATTCCAGATGGATAAATAGATAAAATAATAATGTGTATAATTTGTATGCACCTGGAATTTTTTTTTCATCCGACCTGGAAAAACCTGGAAAACTCAGGGAATTTGATTCCTTGGATTGAGTAGACACCCTGTATTAGCCATTGAAGCGCCATTGTGATTCTCTTTGGCCTATCGAACGGAAAGAAAAGTGAATTCACGTGTGCACGCTTCAAGTGCGCCTTTTATTTTGCATTCTTCAACACTTCGTCTTGCAGCTATTGAATATAGACCTGTGCGCCGGTTCATTCATTGGCGGCGGCGGCGGCGGCGTAGAAACAATAATGGCGTGACGCCGTTGACTTCGATGGGTGGTGGCGGTGGCGTATTAAGGTGATTCCTTGTAGAGTCCACAAATGGCCGTTACGTAGGCTGTAACTGCATTTTCACTTCGAATTTTCAATTACACAAATCTCGGAAATCGTTGCCCCATTTCACCTGAAATCGCTACTTCCTCATGTATGCTGCAGTGCAGCAAACGTGGAGTAACAATTTGAATGTTGCACGTGTCGTAGAAGCTGATATTTGTGCACTTAATGTTTCGAAGTGGTTCCCATAAAAAGGATGTCACAGCGAATCACCTTAAGGCTCCTCTAAGACTCAACACTGGCGCGATTTATTCGCGGCGGAAAATTCGCCGCGTTTTAGTTGTATGGCGGCTTTTGGGAGTGCTCAAACCAACGCGGCGAAACGACGTTGTTCGTTAGTTTTTGTTTAAATTGGTGTAGTCTTTTCTGAAATAATCGATCAGCTGATAAACCTTTAAATAAGTCCTAATTGACAAGCAAAGTCTGAAAGCGAGACGACATTTGATATTTTCAATACCTGGAGATCTGCTCAATGAAACGTGCTCTTCCTAGACCTTGCTACATTATAGAGATCTTTGATCAACTGAAAATCTTTGGAATAACTCCGGATCAACCCACTATCTTGACATAATTTCTAATCATGTCATTACATGACAAAGCTTATGGTATTGTTTGTATGGTGTTTTTGCGCTGGTTTGATTAATGGTTTTTTTTTTTATCATACGGGTTAGCGAAAAATTATTTTCTCCGTTGTGTATCGTTGCATAAACACGTCAGCAATCAGCGAAAAGTGAAGTTCGTCGTGGAAATATCGTTGATAGTGTATATTTCGAGTTGTGAAATTAGTGCTGAATCAATTTCGTATCGGAAATCTTGTGTTTACTGCTGTGTTATTGTTATCAAGATCAGACGCACTGCTGAATCCACCTCCACCGTTCGAGTGACGAGCGTATTAGAGCATCTCCACACGCGTGTTCAGTTGCTATCAGTTCTTCTTTTTGACAAATGCGCTAAACCTGTTAAAGGCGCTGAAGAGTCCGTTTCCTGCATGGTTTTCTGTGATAGGATAATACACATGAGGTGCGCGAACACGAAGCTGAACAAGGCTTTTCTGAACATTATCCACTCAAGTCCGAACTTGTACTGGATGTGTGACGAGTGCGTAACTTTTATGAAATGTGCCAGATTTAAAACAACAGTCGAATGAGCTTTATTCCGTACAAGGTCGGAATGGTTACAAAACTACGCGAAATTGCTTTGAGTTCGGATACTTGGCCAGAGGGGATTTTGTTCCGCGAATTCGAGGACACAAGTTCAAAAAACATGTGGTTGCCTCGTTTGAACACGCCGACCACAACAATCTCTCTTGTTCCGGGTCCTTCGCATTATTCCACTTCCGTCGCCGGAATGGATGGCATTTAATTCCGAGTTACATGCAGCGTTGCACAATCGAAGCTGCAGCATCACTTGATGAAGTCGATTTTATTTCCAATTCCTGTAAACCAGAACGCACTGCCTGTCGCACTATGGGGGACCTCGTTCCGCTCGATCCGGTCGCGCACGCTGTTTCCAGTCATCATAGTCGTTCTGGCCCTGCGGTCGAGTATGGTGGTGAGGTCCCCCAACCTTCATGTTCAGGCAAGTATGCTTCCAGTAGCAACAGGTATTTGTCTGATCAGTTTTCGAGTTCCAGTGTTACGCTTCTAGATACCAAATCCTTCACCGACTTCCTCCTGTTGAGTAGCATTTCTGTTGCCAACGACATTAAACAACATGAGTCACCAAACTTCACGCCCGGTTTGCACTATGGACTGCATTTTGGAAGCACCTGGTTCCTCTAGTCCAGTCCCGCTGATTCCTGCCAGCGCTCATCACAGTCGTCCCGGTCCTGTGACTAGATGTGGATCAGGAGTCTTCCAGCTTGCTTCAATAGGCAAGTACAAATGTGATCAAGACAATTCTTCGCCTGATATGCCTTCATTTTTGCATTGCATCAGTCTTGCATTTCCAATGTTGCTTATTTCAATCCTGAACATCACGGTCTGCAGTCCACCGATGACTGCTTCCTTTATAACACCGATTCTGAACATACTGCACCAAATCGTAGCTGCCACGTTTCTGAAACTGTCAGCCCAGAACGCATTGCCTACCGCCCCATGGAAGCCCCTAAGCCCCTCAACGCAGTCGTGTGTACTGATTCCTGCCATCGTAGTCGTTCTGGCCCTGTGGTTGAGAACGGTGAAGGGGTCTTCAACCTTCGATTTCAGGCAAGTATGCGTTTATTGAAACCAATTCCTCGCCTGATCAGCCTCCACGTTTCACCACCGACTGAACCTTGCCTTTCCGATTGCCAACCTATGTTATCCGATGGACTTGTGGTGTATTATCAAAATGTTCGTGGCTTGCGCACTAAAATTGACGACTTATTCTAGACTGCTGTTGAGTCCAACTACGATGCAATAGTTCTTACCGAGACCTGGCTAGATGATCGAATTCACTCAGCACAATTATTTGGCAGTAGGTTCTCAGTTTTTCGTAATGGTGGTGGTGTCTTGATTGCGGTTTCCAAACGACTGAACTGTTGCCTCGATCCTGCTCCGGTTAGTACTTCTCTTGAGCAGTTATGGGTGAAGATTACGACGTCACACAACATGATAAGCATCGGCGTTATGTACCTTCCTCCTGACCGTAAATCTAATTTGAGCTGCGTTGAGAACCATATTAGTTCCATTGGATTTTCCTGTATTGTCCCGATTACATCACAACGATCTAGCTCTGCTATTTGGCGACTATAACCAGTCTGGGCTTGTTTGGAATATTTCCGCGAATGATCATCCAACCATTGACATTCTTCGGTCGTACATGCCTGCTTCCTGCTGTGCTCTTTTGGATGGTTTTAGCCTGCAAATTAATTCTGTACCAAACCGGAACTCTCGGCTGCTTGATCTTGTGTTGGTGAACGAAGCCGCCGCACTAGAGTGCAGTGTCGCTGAGGCATCCGAGCCTCTGATACATCTAGACGCCACTTGGAGGCGAACCAGCCCAAGGCTGAAAGCCTCCTTAATAAAGCTAAATAATAATAATAATCTAGACGCCGATCATCCAGCGTTGGAAGCATTCATCAACCGATCAGTTGCTGTTCTCTATGAAATCATCGTTGATGTAAAAAAGCCTGGACTTTCGTATAGCTGACTACGTCGCATTGAATCACTCACTGGCCCAGGTAGATTGGCAGTCGCTTGACTTGTGTTCGTCCATTGATGAAGCCGTTAACTATTTCGACGAAGTTGTTAGCCGATTAACAATGGATTGTGTGCCTCTGAGGAGACCTGCTCCAAAACCTGCATGGTCCAATGCTCGATTACAACACTTGAAGCGTGTTAGATCGAAGGTTCTTCGAAAATACAGCCAGTCCCGTAATCCATTCACAAAGCGATTATTTTCGTTAGCAAGTAATTGCTACCGAATGTACAACCGTTTTATATACAAGAAGTACTAAAGACGTATGCAGACCAATCTCCGGCGTAATCCTAAGCTATTCTGGACGTTTGTGAAGACAAAAAGGAAAGAGGATGGGCTACCGGTAGAGATTCATCTAAGCGATAAAAGAGCCAACACTTATTTAAAGAAATGTAACCTCCTGGCTGAGCATTTCACGGTCACATGGGACCTCGTCGACTCTGCCATCCAAAAGCTGAAATTCTCGAACGCTGTTGGGCCTGACGGCATTCCATCGTCCATACTCAAAAGATGCTCAACAGAACTTTCCTCTCCGCTTTCAAAGCTGTTCGATATTTCGTTACAACAAGGTGTATTTCCCTCTCGTTCGAAATCTTCGTTCATGTTCCCAATTTTCAAGAAGAGAGACAAACAAAATGTGGAGAATTACCGAGGAATTACTTCACTTTGTGCCTGCTCAAAAGTATTCGAGATAATCATCAACGACGCTTTATTTGCCAGCTGAAGAAACTACATTTCTCCTGACCAACATGGTTTCCACCCCAAACGTTCGGTCTCAACAAACCTCGCTCCTTTCCTTTCCCTATGCCTACAGAATATGGAGGCAGGGGCACAGGTGGACGTCGTATACACGGATCTCAAGGCTGCTTTCGACCGGGTTGATCATGCCATTCTAATTGCCAAACTCGAGAAGCTTGGTGTTTTTCATGGACTCACTCGTTGGTTTGAATCGTATCTTACCAATCGAGAGCTTTGTGTGAAAATCGGGTCTGATCAATCGGAATATTTTTCAAACAACTCAGGCGTTCCTCAAGGCAGCAATTTGGGACCGCTGATATTCTCCATATTCATTAACGAAATCGGTTTGATACTTCCAACTGGCTGCCGGTCATTCTATGCAGACGATGTCAAGATGTACGTGGTTGAGCGATGCTTCACTGACTGCCTGCGGTTGCAGCACCTGATCGATAGTTTCGAAGAGTGGTGCTCTAGGAATTTTCTCACGTTGAGTGTTCAACAATGCAATATCATCACTTTCCATCGCAAGCTCAAACCTATTGCATTCAATTATACGATCGATAACCAACCTCTGCAGCGTGTGGACAACGTTCGTGATCTAGGAATTACACTTGATTCTGCTTTGACATTTAAGCTACATTACACGGATATCATAGCCAAAGCTGACAGGCAACTCGGATTCATCTTTAAAATCTCTGATGAGTTTTGGGATCCTACCTGCCTGACAGCTCTATATTGTTCTCTAGTGCGATCGATCTTGGAATTTGGTGTAGTAGTATGGTGTCCGTATGAAACAGTTTGGGTAGCGAGGATTGAGTCTGTTCAGAGGAAATTCGTTCGTTACGCTCTTCGCCACCTTCCTTGGTACGATCCCACGAACCTTCCACCCTACGAAGATCGTTGCCAACTACTGGGTATTGAAACTTTTGAACGTAACTTACTTACTTAAGGGTCCTGTGCACCACCAGCGGTGCAAAGGGCCAACGTGAAAGACTTCCATCCTGGGCGGCTGCTCGCTTTTGCCTTGACCAGGGCCCAGGTCAGATTTCTATCGACTTGCTTAATTTCCTTATTGAGCCTCCGCCGCCATGAGCCCCTGGGTCTGCCTCTGCTGCGATGTCCTGCTGGATTCCAATCCAGCGCTTGCTTGCAGATTTCGTTTCCGCCCCGTCGAAGTGTGTGGCCGACCCACCTCCACTTTCGCTCTCGAATTTCTGTTGCTATCGGCTTCTGATGACATCGACGATGGAGCTCGGCATTCGAGATCCAGTTGTGAGGCCACCAGGCACGAATTATATACCGCAGGCATCGGTTGATGAAGACCTGCAGCTTTTGAGTGTTCTCCGCTGATACACACCACGTCTCGCTGGCGTATAACAACACAGATTTCACGTTCGAGTTGAAAATTCGGATTTTGGTGCGTTGACTTATCTGGTTGGATCTCCATACGTTTCGTAAACTCGCAAAGGCAGTCCTAACCTTCTTGATTCGTGCACCTATGTCGATCTTGGTCCCGCCGTCCGACGCTATTTGGCTGCCAAGATATTGGAAACTTTCGACCTTCTCCACTGCTTGCTCCGCTACCGTAAAGTTGGAAGGGTTGCCCGTGTTGATATCCAACGATTTGGTCTTGTTGACGTTGATGGTGAGGCCCGCCGCAGAGGAGCGTTCGGCTAGGTCATTGAGCTTACTCTGCATATCAGAGCGCCGTTGTGCTAATAGAGCAACATCATCAGCCAAATCGAAGTCGTTGAGATGCTCCATGGTGATAGGCTGCCAAAGTAGCCCACGGTTCGGTACACGGTCAATTGCACCTACCATGATCTCGTCGATTACGATGAAAAACAGTAGCGGTGATAGTATACATCCTTGTCTCACACCAGCGACTACCCGGATAGGGTCGGACAAGGCTCCGTTATGCAGAACTCTGCACGTGAAAGCCTCATACTGCGCTTCGATGAGGTTGACGATTTTATCCGGGACTCCCTTGCGTCTCAGGGCGCCCCACAGATTCTCGTGATTGAGACGGTCGAAAGCTTTTTCGTAGTCAATGAATACCAAATAAAGGTACTCTTGGAATTCATTGACCTGCTCCAGGATGATGCGGAGCGTGACAATATGGTCCACACAAGATCTTCTTGAACGTAAGCGGAAGATTAACCAGGCAGTTTTTGCAGCAAAAGTGCTGATAAGCGAAATCGACTCTCCCGGGATTTTGGCTGAATTCGAAATCTATGCACCTGAACGAGTTCTACGATCGAGAAGTTTCCTGCATCTCGGACCCCGTGCAGCTAATTACGGATTACATGATCCAATACGGTTCATGTCTGCCCGTTTTAATGAATTCTATGTTTTTTTTTCGACTTCAACTGCACAGTGGAAACATTTCGTCAACGGATTCAACGTAGTCTGCTGGATAGGTGACGATACGGTTCGACACATGCAACTGCTTTCAATCAGCAAATTGTTGCAAGACGGACGAGGTTATTTTTTTATGATGAAGACCATAGTATTATTATTACTATTATTCGGTGTTTATTTTTATAATTGATGTGTTTTTCTGTCTTTTTTATATAGTTCCTTGTATTTTGAAAATATATGGGGTTTCTACGCCTATTTGCGCAAATATTTGCCAAATAGGATTTTCCCCATCAATCTTCATTTAGACAACAAAAGTCCGATGAAGAGAATAATAAATAAATAAATAAATAATCAATCTGTGAAGTACTTTACGATGGTCTTTGAACAATTGAAGGTTTTTTGGAATAATTTCTGAGTGTCTGCTATTTTTCAAAAATATCTTAGAGAAATTATTTGATCCATTGAATAATTGATGGGGCCTCCCTTAGCTCAGTCGATAAAGGCGCAGCTACAAAGCAAGACCATGCTGGAGGTGGCTGGGTTCGATACGCGGTTCGGTCTAGGAATTTTTCGGGTTGGAAAATTTCTCGACTTCCCTGGGCATAGAAGTATGATTGGACTTGCCACACAATTATACCAATGCAAAAACGGTACAGGCATCGAAAGCTCTCAATTAATAACTGTGGAAGTGCATCTAGAACACTAAGTTGAGAGCACGCAATAAACTAATATGCGATATGCAATAAGCTTGAAATGCGAAGAAGAAGAAGAAGATGAATAATTGGTAATCTTCAGAATAATTCCTTATCAGTCTTGAAGTCTTCAGAAGTCTTAAAAAATGAACCAGAAAACAATATGGAGAACTTTGATCCACTGAAGATTTTGGAATATTTCCTAATCATCCTTCTATCTTGAGAGAATATCTAAGAAATATGAATGAATCTCCAGAATAATACCAGATCAACGGGAAGTCTTGACAAAATATCCAAAGAAGCTTTTGCATATCAACGATTAACTGAAGTTCTTTGGAATAATTCCTGATCAACCTGATGTCTTGATAAAATATTCCGAAGACTTTATGCAGTTCTTTGGCAATTTAAGGTCTTGGGAATTCCGGATCAACCTGTTTCTGATAGAAATATCCTAGAAAAATGATTTGAAATACAGAAAAGTTGGATATCCAGAGGACTTTATGACGATCACTGATCAATTAAACGTTTTGTGGAATGATTCTTGATCAACCTGTTATCTTGCAAGATTATCTAAGAGACATGACAAGATAATCATTTATCAACCAGAAGAATGGCCAAAATATCCAGAGAACACTATGTAGGTATTTGACCAACTGAAGAACATTAGCATAATTCCTGCTTAACCTGATTTCTGAAAAATATCTCAGACTTGAACTACTGGATAGTTGGAGACCTCCAGAATAAAATCTGATCGACTTCCAGTCTTGACAAAATATACAGAGAACATAATGCAGGTCTTTGATCACCTGATGGTCTCTGGAATAATTCCGGATCTACCTGCTATGTATATCTAACAGACATTATTGAAAAAAATAATCACCAAATTTTCCAGAGAATATTACAGGTCCATGGTCATCTGAAGGTTTTTCGAATAATTCTAGATCAACCTACTGTCATGCGAGAATATTTTTAAGACATGATTTCAATAATAAGCAGAATATTCAGAATATTTTCTGAGCCACCTGGAATCACGAGAAAATATCCGAGAGGCGTTAATTGAAATGCTGGACAGTTGACGATCTTCAGAATAATACCTCATCATCCTGAAAACTTCCAGCGATCTTCATCAACGTCTTTGATCACCTAAAAGTCATTTTGGATAATTTCTGAGGGACTTAGTATCATAACAGAGAATCTTAGACACGTGAATTGAATTGTTGGACCGATGAAGATCTTCAGCAATCCTCATCAATACTCTCGATCACTTTAAAGTCTTTGGAATAATGTTTGAGTTAGCTGATATCATATGAGAAAATATTAGAGATGTGATTGGGATTGATGGACAGCAAGATATTTCCAGAATACCTTATTATAATAGAATGGTATCATATGAGAATATCTGAAAAGTAGTTTTAATTGTTGGACAACGAGATATCTGCTGGCGGATTAGATTAGTATTATTTTTAATTTTAATTAAATAAATTGATTTATTAAAAAGGAATAAGAACACTTAGATAAGAAACAAAAACATAACATACATAAACTTGAACGAATGCTGAACACGACGTACTCAAATGATGGTCTCCTTTCAAACCTACTTGAAAACTTTCTATATTACAAGAAGCTAATTTTTTTTTTTGGGCTGTCATTTCATAACCTTTTCTTGACTGTTTCCTGTTAATTTACAATTCTACATAAAAAGGTATTAGAAAGACTTTTGTAGTTTACCAAGGCACATGTTTTTCTTTTAAAATATCGTTTCTTCCTCTATTTTAGAAGGAGTTATTACCGACGAGGCTCGGTAGCTCAGTGGTTACCGTTTCTGCTTACTGAGCAGAAGGTCGGGAGTTCAATCCCAGGCCCGTCCCCTTCCTTGCAATTTTTCACTTTGCCTTATTCTATACCCACTAGATTTTAATGAAAACAAATTCTTCTTTAACACCGATCGCATCACTTACCACAGTGTGGGTTCTGATCTAAAAATAGAAATTGGATGAGTGCGCGCGTGTGTGTGTGTGTGTGTGTGTGTGTGTGTGTGTGTGTGTGTGTGTGTGTGTGTGTGTGTGTGTGTGTGTGTGTGTGTGTGTGTGTGTGTGTGTGTGTGTTTGTGTATTATAATCGCTCTACCAAAAACGATCCCTGCGTGTGCGTGTGCAACCTTTCCCCACATCCAACATCCCAGTGATTTCTCGTGGAAGCGCAGAGGATTTCTCGGTTTCCTTCACAGCGAGTACCACGTCAACACATTCCTTCCCATTCCCTAGTTGACCTGCATTCGGACACGGCCGGCGCTGGTATTTCTAAATATTAGATCTCCAGTTCTTACACATTGAGGATGAATGTTAGTCCCAAACATCATCTGTTGGTTCTCTGTGTAATTGCAGCTGATCTGGTAATAACAGAGCAGCAACCGTGGGCGGTCAATCCGATTTTTTTTTTTTTTTTA